>NW_006771034.1:1939430-1975849 GCF_000442215.2 Lipotes vexillifer
GCTCCGTGGCATGTGGGATCCTCCCAGACCAGGGCTTGAACCCGTGTCCCCTGCATCGGCAGGCGGACTCTCAACCACTACACCACCAGGGAAGCCCTGAGGGTCATTTCTTGACCTTGCCCTCAAAGAATTGGAAGGATAATCCCCTCCCCACTCCCAGTCCCTTTCCCCCTTTCCTTTGCTGGAAAGAGATGACAGGAACTAGAGCAGATTCCTCAGAGCGCAAAGATGGTCCAGGTAGCCATTCTCCACATAGAGGATGAAGAGCTGATCCAACAGCCCTGAACTGCTGACTGTTACATGGGGAAAACATCAACTTCTATCTTGGTAAGTCACCACACTTTGGAATATCTCTGTTACAGCAGCCAAGCCAGTACTCCTACAAATACAGTAACTACTGAGCAAGCACTGTGGCCCCAGATCAAGCCCCTTCCCACAGCCTAAATCTGATATATCGGGGCAGTAGTTTTTATCCTGAGCATATGTAATATGGGGCACATACTATGTAATGAGTGGTTTTTTTACATTATCTGATTTAATTCTCCCAATAGCCCTATGTGGTTGGTACCACTGCTGTCCCATTTTAAAGATGAGGAAACTGATGTACAAATATATCAAAAAACTTGCCCAAGATCCCACAAGCAAGTAGGTGATGGAATAAGGATTCAAACCCAGGCAGTGTAACTCCACCTTCCTATACTGCCTCTAACCAGTAAGATGACATGTTCACATAAACATTCCCTTTGGAGTCCAAATAAACACATACCCAAAGTTAAACAAGTCCAGAAAATAGTCAACTATTTGCTCTGTGCATCTAACCCACATCTCTCGCTTTTCTAAAGGCACCATTGATCAGCCACCCTCAGAATCTCTGCCTGGAGGTTCAATAGTTCAGCAGTTCTGCATTGATTGAATTCCTATTGTTTTCCAGGCACTGAGTTTGGGGACATAAAAATGGGTAACACTTGGCCCTGGGTCTCAAGAGACCTGCCTTCCAATGGGAAAGAAAAAGACTTGAATGGATTCTTTTAGTATAATGAATGTGACAAGTGATGAGAGGATGCGTAGAGCATCACTGCAAGCTGTGAGATTTTGGTTTTTTAAGGCTTCCCGAGGGGTAAAGAACTACCCATTTGGTACTTGAAGGGGAAGGTAAATAAAAGAACATCTGCTGAGACCCCGTGCTATTTTGTAATACATGTTATGTTATCTAATCTTTACCATAAAACTGAGAGGGGTATAATTTTATCCCCATTTTACAGAGGAGGAAAGTGAGGCCAAGAGAACCTATGTTCCCAAGTTGCTACACTCTGCAGCAGGAGCAAGATTTAAATCTAGTTTTGTCTGACTTCAGAGCCCATGTCTTGTTGTTGTTGCTTGTTTTTTGTTTTGTTTTTTAAATTGAGGTCTGTTTAACACATAACATTATATTTGTTTCAATATTTTTTATATATTGTGAAATGATGCCCACGATAAGTCTAGTTAACATCCATCACTATCCACAGTTACAAACTTTTTTCTTGTAATGAGAACTTTTAAAACCTACTCTCTGAAAAACATCCAAATGTGTGATAGGGGATTATTAACTATAGTCATCATGCTGTACATCATATCCCCAAGATTTACGTATTTTATAATTGGAAATTTGTACTTTTGGACCCCTTCAGCCATTTTGCCCAGCTGTTCCCCTCCCCCACCTCTGGCAACCACCAATCAGCTCTCTGTATCTATGAGTTCTATTTTTTGTTTGTTTTTTTAGATTCCACATAAAAGTGAGATCATATGATATTTGTCTTTCTCTGTCTGACATGTTTCACTCAGCATAATGCCCTCAAGGTCCATTCATGCTTTCACAAATGGCAGTATTTCATTCTTTTTTTCTTTTTTGGCTGAATAATATTCCATTATGTATCTATAAAGAAAACATGAGGAGTCCTGGGGACCGCGGGCCGGAGGAGCTTCAAGATGGCGGAAGAGTAAGACGCAGAGATCACCTTCCTCCCCACAGATACATCAGAAATACATCTACACGTGGAACCACTCCTACAGAACACCTACTGAACGCTGGCAGAAGACCTCAGACCTCCTCCCAAAAGGCAAGAAACCCCCCACATACCTGGGTAGGGCAAAAGAAAAAAGAAAAAACAGAGACAAAAGGATAGGGACGGGACCTGCACCAGTGGGAGGGAGCCGTGAAGGAGGAAAGGTTTCCACACACTAGGAGCCCCTTCGAGGGCAGAGACTGCGGGTGGCGGAGGGGGGAGCTTCGGAGCCGCGGAGGACAGCACAGCCACAGGGGTGCGGAGAGCAAAGCGGAGAGATTCCCGCACAGAGGATCGGCGCCGACCGGCGCTCACCAGCCCGAGAGGCTTGTCTGCTCGCCCGCCGGGGCGGGCGGGGCTGGGAGCTGAGGCTCAGACTTCGGTTGGAGCGCAGGGAGAGGACTGGGGTTGGCGGTGTGAACACAGCCTGCAGGGGGTTAGTGCGCCACGGCTGGCGGGAGGGAGTCCGGGGAAAAGTCTGGAGCTGCCGAAGAGGCAAGAGACTTTTTCTTCCCTCTTTGTTTCCTGGTGCGTGAGGAGAGGGGATTCAGAGCGCTGCTTAAAGGAGCTCCAGAGATGGGCGCGAGCCGTGGCTAAAAGCATGAACCCCAGAGACGGGCATGAGACGCTAAGGCTGCTGCTGCCGCCACCAAGAAGCCTGTGTGCGAGCACAGGTCACTATCCACACCTCTGGGGAGCCTGTGCAGCCTGCCACTGCCAGGGTCCCGGGATCCAGGGACAACTTCCCCGGGAAAACGCATGGTGCCTCAGGCTGGTGCAACGTCACGCCGGCCTCTGCCGCCGCAGGCTCACCCCACATCTGTACCCCTCCCTCCCCCCAGCCTGAGTGAGCCAGATTCCCCGAATCAGTGGCTCCTTTAACCCCGTCCTCTCTGGGCAGGAACAGACACCCACAGGCCACCTACACGCAGAGGCGGGTCCAGACCCAAAGCTGAACCCCGGGAGCTGTGCAAACAAAGAAGAGAAAGGGAAATCTCTCCCAGCAGCCTCAAAAGCAGCGGATTAAAACTCCACAATCAACATGATGTACTCTGCATCTGTGGAATACCTGAATAGACAACGAATCATCCTAAATTGACGAGGTGGACTTTGGGAGCAACGATATATATATATATATATATATTTTTTTTTTTTTCCCCTTCTTCTCTTTTTGTGAGTGTGTATGTGAATGCTTCTGTGTGTCATTTTGTCTGTATAGCTTTGCTTTTACCATTTGTCCTAGGGTTCTGTCTGTCCGTGTTTTTGGTTTTTTTGTATAGTTCTGAGAGCTTGTTATCATTGGTGGATTTGCTTTTTGGATTGGCTGCTTTCTTCTTTCTTTCTTTTTTGTTCTTTTTTTATTACTTTTAAAAATAATTTAATAATTATTTTTTATTTTAATAACTATTTTATTTTATTTTATCTTTTTTCTTTCTTTCCTCCTTTTCTCCTTTTTATTCTGAGCTATGTGGATGACAGGCTCTTGGTACTCCAGCCAGGCATCAGTGCTGTGGCTCTGAGGTGGCAGAGCCAAGTTCAGGACATTGGTCCACAAGAGACCTCCCAGCTCCGTGTGATATCAAATGGAGGAAATCTCCCAGAGATATCCATCTCAATGCCAAGACCCAGCTCCACTCAACGACCAGCAAGCCACAATGCTGGACGCCCTATGCCAAACAACTAGCAAGACAGGAGCACAACCCTACCCATTAGCAGAGAGGCTGCCTAAAATCATAATAAGGCCACAGACACCCCAAAACACACCACCAGATGTGGACCTGCCCACCAGAAAGACAAGATCCAGCCTCATCCACCAGAACACAGGCACTAGTCCCCTCCACCAGGAAGCCTACACAACCCACTGAACCAAACTTAGCCACTGGGTGCAGACACCAAAAACAATGGGAACTATGAACCTGCAGCCTGTGAAAAGGAGACCCCAAACACAGTAAGTTAAGCAAAATGAGAAGACAGAGAAACACACAGCAGATGAAGGAGCAAAGTAAAAACACACCAGACCTAACAAATGAAGAGGAAATAGGCAATCTACCTGAAAAAGAATTGAGTAATGATAGTAAAGATGATCCAGAATCTTGCAAATAGAAAGGAGGAAATACAAGAAACATTTAACAAGGACCTAGAAGAACTAAAGACGAAACAAGCAACGATGAACAACACAATAAATGAAATTAAAAATTCTCTAGAAGGAATCAGTAGCAGAACAACTGAGGCAGAAGAACAGATAAGTGACTTGGAAGATAAAATAGTGGAAATAACTACTTAAGAGCAGAATAAAGAAAAAAAATGAAAAGAATTGAGGACAGCCTCAGAGACTTCTGGAACAACATTAAATGCACCAACATTCGAATTATAGGGGTCCCAAAAGAAGAAGAGAAAAAAGAAGGGACTGAGAAAATATTTGAAGAGATTATAGTTGAAAACTTCCCTAATATGGGAAAGGAAATAGTTAATCAAGTCCAGGAAGCACAGAGAGTCCCATACAGGATAAATCCAAGGAGAAACATGCCAAGATACATATTAATCAGACTATCAAAAATTAAATACAAAGAAAAAATATGAAAAGCAGCAAGGGAAAAACAACAAATAACATACAAGGGAATCCCCATAAGGTTAACAGCTGATCGTTCAGCAGAAACTCTTTAAGCCAGAAGGGAGTGGCAGGATGTATGTAAAGTGATGAAGGGGAAAAAAAGATAACCAAGATTACTTTACCCAGCAAGGATCTCATTCAGATTTGACAGAGAAATTAAAAGCTTTACAGACAAGCAAAAGCTAAGAGAATTCAGCACCACCAAACCAGCTTTACAACAAATGCTAAAGGAACTTCTCTAGGCAGGAAACACAAGAGAAGGAAAAGACCTACAATAACAAACCCAAAACAATTAAGAAAATGGTAATAGGAACATTCATATCGATAATTACCTTAAATGTAAATGGATTAAATGCTCCAACCAAAAGACATAGACTGGGTGAATGGATACAAAAGCAAGACCCCTATATATGCTGTCTACAAGAAACCCACTTCAGACCTAGGGACACATACAGACTGAAAGTAAGGGGATGGAAAAAGATATTCCATGAAAATGGAAATTGAAAGAAAGCAGGAGTAGCAATTCGCATATCAGACAAAATAGACTTTAAAACAAAGACTGTAACAAGAGACAAAGAAGGACACTACATAATGATCAAGGGATCAATCAAAGAGGAAGATATAACAATTATAAATATTTATGCACCCAACATAAGAGCACCTCAATACATAAGACAAATGCTAACAGCCATAAAAGGGAAAATTGACAGTAACACAATCATAGTACGGGACTTTAACACCCCACTTTCACCAATGGACAGATCATCCAAAATGAAAATAAATAAGGAAACACAAGCTTTAAATGATACATTAAATAAGATGGACTTAATTGGTATTTATAGGACATTCTACCCAAAAACAACAGAGTACAGTTTCCTCTCAAGCGCTCATGGAACATTCTCCAGGACAGATCATATCTTGGGTCACAAATCAAGCCTTGGTAAATTTAAGAAAATTGAAATCATATCAAGTATCTTTTCCGACCACAACGCTATGAGACTAGATATCATAACGGGAAACATCTGTAAAAAAATGCCAACACACAGAAGCTAAAAAATACACTACTTAATAACCAAGAGATCACTGAAGAAATCAAAGAGGAAGTTTTAAAATGCCTAGAAAAAAATGACAATGAAAACATGACAACCCAAAATCTATAGGATGCAGCAAATGCAGTTCTAAGAGGGAAGTTTATAGCAATACAATCCTAACTTAAGAAACAAGAAATATCGGGGCTTCCCTGGTGGCACCATGGTTGAGAATCTGCCTGCTAATGCAGGGGACATGGATTCGAGCCCTGGTCTGGGAAGATCCCACATGCCACAGAGCAACTAAGCCTGTGAGCCACAAATACTGAACCTGCGTGTCTGGAGCCTGTGCTCTGCAATGGGAGAGGCCCGCACACCACGATGAAGAATGGCCACCGCTCTCCGCAACTGGAGAAAGCCCTCACACAGAAACGAAGACCCAACACAGCCAAAAATAAATAAATAAATTTATATTAAAAAAAAAGAAACAAGAGATATCTCAGATAAACAATCTAACCTTTCACCTAAAGCAATTAGAGAAAGAAGAACCAAAAAAACCCCAAAGGTAGCAGAAGGAAAGAAATCATAAAGATCAGATAAGAAATAAATGGAAGGAAATGAAGGAAACAATAGCAAAGATGAATAAAACTAAAAGGTGGGTCTTTGAGAAGATAAACAAAATTGATAAACCATTAGCCAGTCTCATAAAGAAGAAAAGGGAGAAGACTCAAATCAATAGAATTAGAAATGAAAAAGGAGAAGTAACAACTGACACTGCAGAAATACAAAGGATCATGAGGGATTACTACAAGCAACTCTATGCCAATAAAATGGACAACCTGGAAGAAATGGACAAATTCTTAGAAAGGCACAACCTGCCAAGACTGAACCAGGAAGAAATAGAAAATATAAACAGACCAATCACAAGCACTGAAATTGAAACTGTGATTAAAAATCTTCCAACAAACAAAAGCCCAGGACCAGATGGCTTCACAGGCAAATTCTATCAAACATTTAGAGAAGAGCTAACACCTATCCTTCTCAAACTCTTCCAAAATATAGCAGAGGGAGGAACACTCCCAAACTCATTCTACAAGGCCACCATCATCCAGATACCAAAACCAAAGATATCACAAAAAAAGAAAACTACAGGCCAATATCACTGATGAACATAGATGTAAAAATCCTCAACAAAATACTAGCAAACTGAATCCAACAGCACATTAAAAGGATCATACACCATGATCAAGTGAGATTTATCCCAGGAATGCAAGGATTCTCCAATATATACAAAACAATCAATGTGATACACCATATTAACAAATTGAAGGAGAAAAACCATATGATCATCTCGATAGATTCAGAGAAAGCTTTCAACAATATTCAACACACATTTATGATAAAACCCTCCTGAAAGTAGTTATAGAGGGCACTTACCTCAACATAATAAAGGCCATATATGACAAACCCACAGGCAACATCATTCTCAATGGTGAAAAACTGAAACCATTTCCCCCAAGATCAGGATCAAGACAAGGTTGTCCACTCTCACCACTATTATTCAACTTAGTTTTGGAAGTTTTGGCCACAGCAATCAGAGGAGAAAAAGAAATAAAATGAATCCAAGTCGGAAAAGAAGAAGTAAAGCTGTCACTGTTTGCAGATGACATGATACTGTACATAGAGAATCCTAAAGATGCTGCCAGAAAACTACTAGAGCTAATCAGTGAATTTGGTAAAGTAGCACAATACAAAATTAAGGCACAGAAATCTCTTGCATTCCTATACAATAATGATGAAAAATCTGAAAGAGCAATTAAGGAAACACTCCCATTTACCATTGCAACAAAAAGAATAAAATATCTAGGAATAAACCTACCTAAGGAGACAAAAGACCTGTATGCAGAAAATTATAAGACACTGATGAAAGAAATTAAAGATGATACAAACAGATGGAGAGATATACCATGTTCTTGGATTGGAAGAATCAACATTGTGAAAATGACTCTACTACCCAAAAGCAATCTAAGATTCAATGCAATCCCTATTAAACTACCACTGGCTTTCTTCACAGAACTAGGACAAAAACTTTCACAATTTGTATGGAAACACAAAAGACCCCGAAGAGCCAAAGCAATATTGAGAAAGAAAAATGGACCTGGAGGAATGAGGCTCCCTGACTTCAGACTATACTCCAAAGCTACAGTAATCAAGACAGTATGCTACTGGCACAAAAACAGAAATATAGATCAGTGGAACAGGATAGAAAGCCCAGAGATAAACCCATGCGCCTGTGGTCACCTTATCTTTGATAAAGGAGGCAAGAATATACAGTGAAGAAAAGACAGCCTCTTCAATAAGTGGTGCTGGGAAAACTGGACAGGTACATGTTAAAGAATGAAATTAGAACACTCCCTAACACCATACACAAAAATAATCTCAAATTGGTTTAAAGACCTAAATGTAAGGCCAGACACTATTAAGCTCTTAGAGGAACACATAGGCAGAACACTCCATGACATAAATCACAGCAAGATCCTTTCTGACCCACCTCCTAGAGAAATGGAAATAAAACCAAAAATAAACAAATGGGACCTAATGAAACTTAAAGCTTTTGCACAGCAAAGGAAACCATAAACAAAAAGACAACCCTCAGAATGGGAGAAAGTATTTGCAAATGAAGCAACTGACAAAGGATTAATCTCCAAAGTTTATAAGCAACTCATGCAGCTCAATGTCAAAAAAACAAACAATCCAATCCAAAAATGTGCAGAAGACCTAAATAGACATTTCTCCGAAGAAGATACAGAGATTGCCAACAAACACATGAAAGAATGCTCAACATCATTAATCATTAGAGAAATGCAAATCTAAACTACAATGAGATATCATCTCACACCAGTCAGAATGACCATCATCAAAAAATCTACAAACAATAAATGCTGGAGAGGGTGTGGAGAAAAGGGAACCCTCTTGCACTGTTGGTGGGAATGTAAATTGATACAGCCACTATGGAGAACAGTACCGAGTTTCCTTAGAAAACTAAAAATAGAACTACCATACAACACAGCAATCCCACTACTGGGCATATACCCTGAGAAAACCATAATTCAAAACGACTCATGTACTAAAATGTTCATTGCAGCTCTATGTACAATGGCCAGGACATGGAAGCAACCTAAGTGTCCATTAACAGATGAATAGATAAAGAAGATATGGCACATATATACAATGGAATATTACTCAGCTGTAAAAAGAAATGAAACTGAGTTATTTGTAGTGAGGTGGATGGACCTAGAGTCTGTCATACAGAGTGAAGTAAGTCAGAAACAGAAAAACAAATATCGTATGCTAACACATATATGTGGAATCTAAAAAAAAAAAGAAAATGGTCAGAAGAACGTAGGGGCAAGATGGGAATAAAGATGCAGACCTACTAGAGAATGGACTTGAGGATTCCGGGAGGGGGAAGGGTAAGCTGGGACAAAGTGAGAGAGTGGCATGGACATATATACACTACCAAACGTAAAATATATTGGTAGTGGGAAGCAGCCACATAGCACAGAGAGATCAGCTCAGTGCTTTGTGACCATCTAGAGGGGTGGGATAGGGAGGGTGGGAGGGAGGGAGATGCAAAAGGGAAGAGATATGGGGACATATGTATATGTATTACTGATTCACTTTGTTATAAAGCAGAAACTTTGACACACCATTGTAAAGCAATTATACTCTAATAAAGATGTTTAAAAAAAAAAAAAGGAACTGCCATACAACCCAGCAATCCCACTACTGGGCATATACCCTGAGAAAACCATAATTCAAAAATAGTCATGTACCACAATGTTCATTGCAGCTCTAGTTACAATGGCCAGGACATGGAAGCAACCTAAGTGTCCATTAACAGATGAACAGATAAAGAAGATGTGGCACATATATACAATGGAATATTACTCAGCTGTAAAAAGAAATGAAACTGAGTTATTTGTAGTGAGGTGGATGAACCTAGAGTCTGTCATACAGAGTGAAGTAAGTCAGAAAGAGAAAAACAAATACCATATGCTAACACATATATATGGAATCTAAAAAAAAAAAAAAATGGTCATGAAGAACCTAGGGGCAAGACGGGAATAAAGACGCAGACCTACTAGAGAATGGACTTGAGGATATGGGGAGGGGCAAGGGTTAGCTGGGACAAGGTGAGAGAGTGGCATGGACATATATACACTACCAAATGTAAAACCAGTAGCTAGTGGGAAGCAGGGAGATCAGCTCGGTGCTTTGTGACCACCTAGAGGGATGAGATAGGTAGGGTGGGAGGGAGGGAGACGCAAGAGGGAAGAGATATGGGCATATATGTATATGTATAACTGATTCATTTTGTTATAAAGCAGAAACTAACACACCATTGTAAAGCAATTATACTCCAATAAAGATGTTTTTAAAAATAATAAATAATTTAAATAAATTTAAAAAAAAGAAAACATGAGATCATATATATATATATATATATATATATATATATATATATATATATATATATAAAATCTCTAATATATGTATATATAAAATCTCTTTCTTTATCCATTCATCTGTTGATGGACACTTTGTTTCCATGTCTTGGCAATTGTAAATAATGCTGCAGTGAACATGGGAGCACATATATCTTTTCAAATTAGTGTTTTCGTTTTCTTCAGGTAAATACCCAGGAGTGGAATTGCTGGATCATATGGTAGTTTTATTTTTAGTTTTTTGAGGAGCCACCATACTGTTTTCCATAGTATCTGCACCAATCTACATTCCCACCAACAAGTGCAAGAGTGTCCCTTTTCTCCATATCCTGGCCAACATTTTTTATTTCTTTTCTTTTTGATGATAACCATACTAACAAGTATGAGGTGATATCTCACTGTGGTTTTGATTTGCATTTCCCTGATGATTAGTGATGTTGAGCATTTTTTCATGTATATCTCAGCCATCTGTATGTCTTCTTTGAAAAAATGTCTCTTCAGATCCTCTGCCCATTTTTTTTTTTTTTTTGCAGCACGCGGGCCTCGCACTGTTGCGGCCTCTCCCATTGCAGGGCACAGGCTCCGGACGCGCAGGCTCAGTGGCCATGGCTCACGGGCCCAGCTGCTCCGCGGCACGTGGGATCTTCCCGGACTGGGGCACGAACCCGTGTCCCCTGCATCAGCAGGCAGACTCTCAACCACTGCGCCACCAGGGAAGCCCCTCTGCCCATTTTTTAATCTGATTGTTTCTTTGCTATTGAGTTGTATGAGTTCTTTATATTTTTTGGATATTAGCGCCTTATCAGATACACGATTTGCAAACATTTTCTCCCATTCAGTAGGTTGCCTTCTCATTTTGTTGATGGTTTCCTTTGCTGTGCAGAAGTTTTTTGTTTAATGTCAGAGCTCACATTTTATCAACCGCTCCCCAAATAAAAAAATAAGTTGATCTTTAGATTGGGGAATTTTTCATCCAAGTCTTTGACTGGAATGCAAAATACCTGGATTGTGGAAACATCCAGGCAAAAGGGCTCTATAAACATTCTTTAAAAAGCAGTGCTTTGGGGCTTCCCTGGTGGCGCAGTGGTTGAGAGTCTGCCTGCTGATGCAGGGGACACGGGTTCGTGCCCCGGTCTGGGAAGATTCCACATGCCGCGGAGCGGCTGGGCCCGTGAGCCATGGCCGCTGAGCCTGCGTGTCCGGAGCCTGTTGTTCCGCAATGGGAGAGGCCACAACAGTGAGAGGCCCGCATACCGCAAAAAAAAAAAAAAAAAAGCAGTGCTTTGTATCAGCCTCAGAGAGAAAATGTCTTTTGTTAGCATGGGGGAAAAAGGCTCAGATTATCATTGTTGTTTCCTTTCCCTGTTCCTTTGAGGAGTCGCTTCTCCCCAAGCTGATGTGGTTCTGCAGGGCTGAGCCTCAGTGCCCCCTGAGAAGGTAGTGACAATGGCGCAGGTCTGGCCAATCATGGGCCCCCTCGGCGCCTGCCAACCTGGAAGGCCAAGGGAGAGGCATGTGACCAAGCAGGGCCGTCCAGCTCGTCCACAATTTCACATGTCCCTGCTGGGAGAAAGCGATGCTTCCTTTGCTCCTCTGGGCATCAAGCCATAGCGACCTGGGAGTGAGGCATCACGTTTCTCTGGTCAGAGGACCCGGGTCTGCAGCCAGAGCCGGAAGGTATGATGCCTGGGAGAGCCAAGCTGCAGGGACCAAGGGGAGGTGGACAGACTTCCAGCCCTGCTCATTCCCGAGCAGAAGCAATAAATAAATAAGTAACATCCCCCTTTGTCCTAAGCTAGGCTGGGTTCACTTTCTCTTACTTGCCAATTAAAGCATCCTAATACCATAGGGAAGTGGGTCTGAGTGGAAAGAGCAAGCTCACAATTTCAATACTTCTATTTCTTATACCTATTTCTTACTTTATATATTATATCCTTACATAATATTATATGTCATATTATTACTCATTGTATTTATACTTATGTAGAGAATATTTTATGTATTTTTATTGATTATTATCATATTTATATTCTATATCATATTCTTATGTATTTCATAAATTTTGTAAATTCTGAGAATTTCAGGCATACTCCATTTTCAGATGAAATCACGAAGACAAATGCCAAGGTCAAAGCTTTGGAATTGCCGTGTTTCCTCTGGCTCCTGTAGCATTGGTCTTCTGTGTATTTCATAACTTAAGTCTGGTCCCCATTTTTAGCTTGTAAGTTACCAAGGATGCAGACGGTAACTTCTGGCTTAACCCCAACCCCATGAGATGTCATCTGTGCATACTCAGGAGTCTTTAAATGTGTGTTTCTACCTGAATTGCCAGTTTTGTCTAACAAAACTCATCCTATGATTAACTTCTTTCATTTTCTCTTCTTTCTTAAAGGTGTCACTCAAAATGGATTTCCCTAGCTTTTCACGGCTTTCTAGACTTTGTGGCCAAAAGTAGGACTATCTTTCCATTTCTATTCTCTGGGGCCTGGCCTGATGTGTGGACAGATTTGGGGGTGACTTCAGGGCTTTGGGGTCCCTGCCTATCCCAGGGCCTCACCACTTGCTTCCTGAGGTTTAAAAGTCCTTCTTGGTGGAGCATGGCCTCTCATTCCTCAGAGATAACTTAAAAATGGACTCCACCTGGCAGAGGGGTGAATTATTTATTGAGTGCCAACTGTGTGCCTGGCAGTCATAATTTCCATGTGAAATGAAAATATGTGAGAGGGTTTATTCAAAACGTATTAAGAATTTCAAGGTATGGACGGCAGAGCATTAAACAGAGCGCAGGGCCCTGTGAGCACAAGGCCAACATGCCTTCACAGGCTGGCCATGAAGCTGGCTCTGCTGGCAGTGTTTTAGGAGCCAGGGACACAACAGTGACAAAATAAACAAACATTTCTACCCTCGTGGGGTTTACACTCCAGCAAGAAGAGATAGACAATAAATAAAATAAATAATAAAATAGAGAATAGTAAAAGATCATCAGTGCTGTGGGGGAAATAGATCAGGAAGGTGGGGTAGGGGGGTCAAGAAAGGGGGGTTATTTGCTATTTTCATTAGGATGATCAGAGAAGAGCTCACCAAAAAGGGGGATTTGCATAAGGACTCAAAGAGAAAAGGGATGCGCCGTGCAGATATGTGGCGGAAAGACTTCCAGGCAGAGGGAACAGCAGATACAGAGGCTCTGAGTGGGAGCCAGCCCACCGTGCCAAAGAGCACGGGGCGGGAGGGGAGTTAGGGAGGGCAGAGCAACATCAGGTGACATCAGAGAAGAGAAGGATCTGAAGGACTCCATCTGAGGCCATCCTCATTATCCAAGTGACAGATGGTGGTAGCTTAAAGCAGGGTGGGGACTTCTCTGGTGGTGCAGTGGTTAAGAATCTGCCTGCCAATGCAGGGGACACGGGTTCAAACCCTGGTCCGGGAAGATCCCACATGCCGTGGAGTAACTAAGCCCATGTACCACAGCTACTGAGCCTGCGCTCTAGAGCCCAAGAGCCACAACTACTGAGCCCACATGCCACAACTACCAAAGCCTGCATGCCTAGAGCCCGTGCTCTGCAACAAAGAGAAGCCACCGCAATGAGAAGCCCGCACACCACAACAAAAGGTAGCCCCTGCTCACCACAACTAGAGAAAGCCCGCACACAGCAACAAAGACCCAAAGCAGCCAAAAAAAAAAGCAGGTGGGATGGGCAGATGGTGAGAAGTGGTCAGACTGCAGATGCATTTGGAGGGTAGAGCCCAAAGGAAAGGGCATCAGAGAGGAACAAGGATGACTCCAAGCTTCTTGGCCTGAATAATGAGAATAAAGTCACCATCAACCGAGAAGAAAAGTGTGTGGGAAGGAGCAGTTTGGAAGCATTTTAGGAGCTCAGTCTTGGACAGGTTACATCTGAGATGCCTCTTAGTTGTTCCAACAGAGGCACCAAGTGGACAGCTGGAGATATGAATTTTGGAGTTGGGGGAGGGAGATACCTATGTGGGCATCTTCAGAGGTGATGTGGGATACAAGAGGAAAGGACCCTCCGAGAGCTTCGGTCCACCTGGAGATAAGACACACACAGAAGCTTCAAGCAGAACTGGACGTTGTGCGACGAGAATGGAAAAGAGACAAAGACAGTAAATATGAAAGGAGTTCAAAGTGAGGTGTCAGAATGTGGGGAGTGGCCAGGGCCAAGCCTGGAGGATTGAGGATGAGGAAAACAGACAGAATGGCCGAGAACAGGACGAGCTGAGCCCACGAGGCCAAGTGCAGGGGGCCCCAGGGCTGCTCCCTGACCACTCGCCTGCTACCTCGCAGCCGCCAGCAGGTCCCGTCCCTTCTACCTCTGAAATACCTTCCAAATCCACCTGTCCCTTTCCTTCTTCATTACCAGCACCCCAGGGACAACCACAGAACTCACCTGTGCTGCTACTTGCCCCTGACGATTCCTCTTCTCAAGAGTACCTGGTCTTAGCATATAGATCACATCTCATCACTCATTTGTTTAAAACCTACATCTATATGGCTTCTCACTGCATTTCAGGTTCAGCCAAACTTTTCCAGGGCTTCCCGAGTCCTGCATGATCTGGCCCCTGCCAATGTCTCAGGCCACTTCCCTTCCCTTCTGTGCTGCGGCCACACTGTTCTCCTTTGATTCCTGGGGGCAGGTGGTGAAAAGTGAACGATTCTGGATATAGTAGGAAGGACTTGCTGACAGATTGAATTGAAGCTTGAGACTCTAAGCTTTTTCCCATCTCAGGGCCTTTGCATGTACAGTTCCCACAGCCTAGAACATTCTCTGTACCATCTTCCTCTAACCCGTCTGGTTTCAGAGGGGTCTGGACCCTTCCATATCCCTTATGGCACTTTGCACAGTTTGAAAGGATAGATGTACTAGTTTGTTGTTGGCTTGTGTTTATTCTCCCACAGTGGTCCGCAGGCCCCATGAGGGAAGGGCCATTCTTGTATATACTGCCGTCTGATCAGCTCCCCTACCCTGGGTGCTAGGCAAACAGACTCTGGATCTAAAGTCGATCCTCATTATTCATGGATCCTATATTTGAAATTCTCCTACATGCTCAAATGTATTTGTAACCCCCAAATCAACACTCGTCGTGGTTTCATGACCAGTCACGCACAGAGGACGGGTGCATGCTCAAAACAGTGAAGAGTTTGTGTCACCTCTGCATATGTTCCCAGTGAGGCTGATCAAGGCAGGGCTCTTGGTTCTTATATCAGCTCTCAGGCTGTAAACAAGTGTCCCTTTCCCGGTCTCTTCACTGTCACACTTTTCACATTTGGCACTTTCTGTTGGTGACCTCACTGTTAAAGTGTCCCCCAAGCACACAGCTGAGATGCTGTCTACTGTCTCTACACACAAGAAGGCTGGGATGGGCCTTATGGAGAAAATACGTATGTTAGAGAAGCTTCTTCAGGCTTGTGGTCTTCTGTTGGGCATGAGTTCAATGTCAGTGAGTCAACAACGTGTATTATACATGGTGTCTTTAAACAGAAACACACATAAAATAAGGTTAGGTGTTGTGTCCATGAAAATGTTGTGACCAGAGTCTTGCAGGAACCTAACCCTGATTTTCTGCTGGGGCAATGATGCATTATTCGCTAATTCTCTTCTAGAGGAGCAAGGCAAGGACCACCCTTCATAGGGCCACCCCAGGAGTGAGCAAGAAAGAGCTGCCTAAGCATTCGCTCTTTGGTAGCCACACTACTATCCTGAGAGGCTCCCACCCACCCATGCTCATTGCTGGGGGTCTATAAATCCTGTTAACTAGAGTCAAAGCAGAGATGAGGGCAGAGTTACAGAAACCTAGCCAAGAAGTCTGGAACGTAAGGCCAGAGGTTTACTCTATATCCTCAGAACTGCTTCACAGAGCTTCGGAAACTACCATCAACAAAAGCAGGTTTGACCCTAATCAGAACTGAGGCTGCACTGCAGGTAGATGTCAAATGGCTTCCTCGGAAGTGGGGTGGGGTGTGGGGCGGTCCAGAGCTGAGAACTCATTCCAGAACTGGCAGCCCACAGCAATGAGGATCATGTGAAGACTTCTCAGAGGAGGTGGGTCTTAAGTGGGTCTTGGAAGTAGCCAAGGGGGGCAAGGAGCTCATCATTCCAGGCCAAAGGAGTCATGGAAACCAGTGTTTCTCAAACTCCTTTTGGCCAAAACCCACAGTAAGAAAGAGATTTTACACCCATACCCAGAAACAATAATTACCCTAACTACACACAATTCAACTTTTTAAAAATCCTATTCTATTCTAGCCTATTCAGTTCTATTCCATCCCATTCTATCTCATTCTATTCTATTCTATATCATTTTTATTCCAATTTTTTTTCAAACACTGGTCATAATCCACTCAATGGATTTCACTATCAATTAATAGGTTGCAATCTGCAATTTGTTAGTAAGAAAAGGCAGGGAGGTAAGATGATATACAGTAAGTTTTTAAAGCAGCAGGTGAATCAACCTGGCTAATAATAGCTGATATGTATTAAGCAACGTGCCAAGCATTATGCCAGGTACTTTGCTAAAATATTATATTTATTCCTAAAATAAAACACTTAGGGTTAGGTAATGTATACCTATTATACAGTTGAAGCCTTCTCAGGTTTAAAGAGGTTGAGTTCTTTTTCCATGCTCAGCCAGCAAAAAGTTTTCCTGACTCTAAATCCTAGGCACTTAGCCCCTACACTGGTGTAGTTATATAAGGGACTACAGGGAAATGAGATGGGATGGTCAGATTTGGGCCAGACATCTTGGGATCATATATGATTTTATCTCAGAGGCAAGGGGAATCATGGAAGGTTTTGGAGAAAATTTATTTTTCCAAACTCCTTTTGTTATTATTATAAATATTTCACACATTATAGTATAATAACAAGTAATAGAATTAACTCAAAGGTACCTACCACATGGTTTTATTATTTTATCCTATTTGCTTTATCTCATTTCCTTTTTTTTAACCTATGTCATTACATTTAAACTGGGTTTTTTTTGTTGACAGCTTATTTTGGGGTCTTCTTTGTTATCCAATCTGACACTCTCTGTTTCTTAATTGGTGTGTTTAGATCATTTACATTTAATGTAATTATCAGTATGGTTAGATTTAAGTCTGTCATTGTAGTATTTGTTTTCTGTTTGTACCTTCTGTTTTTTTGTCCCATTCCCTCTTACCCGTTTTATTTCAGACTATTTGAATTTTTTTTATTTTGTTTTAATATATCTGTTGACTGGCTATATCTTTTCATCAATTTTTTTAGTAGCTGTTCTAGAGATTACAATATACATTTCTAACCTTTCATTATCTACTTCAAGTTAATATTTTACCCCTTCCTAGTAAAATGTAGACACCTTACAACCATGTACATCTTTTTTCTCTCCCCTCTTCCTGCAATTGTTGCCATATGTAATATTTCTAAATACATTGAGGACCCCACTAATGTTATAATTTTTGCTTTCTAACATACTTGAAGAGCTTAAGAGGAGAAAAACAGTTTATTTTATTTACCCAAATGTTTACATTTCTTTTGCTTTTCCTTCACACCTGAAGTTCCAAGTTTCCCTCTGATATGATTTACCTTTGGCCTATAGAACTCTCTTTAGCATTTATTTTAAAGCAAGTCTGATGGAAAAGACTTCTCTTACTTTTCCTTAATCTGAGAATGTCTTTATTTTACCATCATTCCTGAAGAATATTTTCTCTTCATATAGAATTCTGGGTTAACAATTCTTTTCTTTAAGCACTTTACTATTCTACTATCTTCTGGCCTCCACAGTTTCTGGTGACAAATCCTCAGTCATATGAGTCATTTTTCCCCTATGTACAATATGTTACCTATCTCTGGCTGCTTTCAAGAATTTTCCATTGTATTTGGTTTTCAACAGTTTGATTATGATATATCTAGGCATGATTCCCTTTTGTTTATCCTGTTTGAGGTTTGTTGAGCTTCCTGCATCTACAAATATATGTTTTTCACCAAATTTGGGATGTTTCAGCAATTAATTTTTCACATATTTTGTTTCCGCTCCAATCTCTTTCCTCTCTCCTCCTGGTGCTCCAACAAGAATATTAGAACTTTTGATCTTATTCCACAGGCTCCCTGAGATTGTTAAATTTGTTTTTAATCATTTTTCTCTCTATCCTTCAGATTTGATCATTTTTTAAATCTATCTTCAAGTTCACTGACTTTGCCACCTCCACTCTGCTACTGAATTCATTCAGTGAATATTTTAATTTCAGATATCATTTTCATTTCTAAAACTTCTCTTGCACTCTTTTTCAGTGGTTTCTGTTATCTGCTGACCACTTATGTCTTTCCATTTGAGAGTGTTTACCTTTACTTTATGGGCATGATTCTAATAACTACTTAAAGCATTTGTCTGATGATTCCAACATCTGGGCCATCTCAGGATTAACATCATTAATTGCCTTTTCCTTGGAGAAATGGTCATTTTCCTGGTTCCTTGTATGTCAAGTAAGTTTGCACCGTATCCTGTACATTTTGAATATTATTCTGTAAAACTCTAGATCCTGTTTCAAACAAAAGCAAACTAAAAAACCTCTACAGAATGTTGGCTTTTGTTTTGTTTTGTTTACACAGGCAGTCAGTCCAGTTGGGTTCAGATCATAAGTGCTGTCTTGTCTTCTGTTTGTGGGGTTCCATTGTCAGGTCAGTTGTCAAAGCCTTTGCAGAACTGCTTTTAGGTTTGCCCTGGCCATATGCAGCTCTGAGCCAAGCCCAGGATTTGTGTTGGTTCACACAGAGAATTAGGGGACTCCCTTCTCCGGCTCTCTCCTCTTCAGAATTTCTCCTACTCTCTAGCTCCGCATCCCTTTTCTCAGTCTTCTGGCCAGAAGACAGGATTTCTCTCAGAATTTTTGCCCACAACTGAGTTGCCTTCTGATCAAAGTTGGGACCTGAAAGGGGAAAAAAATGAGACTCTCACCCCTGAATGAGTCATTCTTCAAGTTTTTACTTCCCTCCCCAATCTGATTGCGATTACCTGAGAGTCCTCTCATAGCTACTCCTTTTGTCCTGCATTTTGGGTATAATTAGTGGGAGAGAGATAGGCTTAGAGGGTACACTCCATCTGTACCAGGACAGGGAGCTGATCTTTTCTTTTATTTAAGTTATGTTTAAAAGCCCTTCAGATACTGTTGGCTATACCCTAATATGTCCTTCTCTCATCCCCCTTTTCTCCTTTCATGTCCAGAAAAACAGCAGCCTGAACTTGGTGCTTACTGCTTCCATGTGTTTTACACTTTTAATATGTGTAATATTCACAAATATTGTATAGTATAGTTTTACAAGTGTTTAAACATTACATAAAATGGCCTCATAATGTAAATGCCTAGTATATAGTCAACTTCTATAAATCTTCCATACTTGCTTAGAACGCACATATATGCTCTACTGCTGAGTATAGAATTACAGGTATGATTATTGTTCAAGCTTATTCACTGTATTGTCCAAATCTCCTATAATCTTACTGTCTGTCTTCCTGGTTTATCAATTACTATGGAAGGTATGTTAAAATCTCCCACCATGATCGTGAATTTGCCAATATTTCCCTGTAATTACATAAGTTTTTTCTAGATATATTTTAAGGTGATCTTGTTAGGTGCAATCCAGGTGGACATATCTTAATGAACTGTTCCTTTCATCATATGTAGTGACTATTTTTCTCCCCAACAGTGCTTTCATACTTAAAGACTACTTTGTCTCATATTATTATAGCTACACTAACTTTCTTTTGATTAATATTCTGTTGGTGTATATTTTCTCATTATTTTATTTTCAACCTTACTGTTTTACTCTTGAATAATGTATTCTACATATATACATATATACTTATTATGATTACTCATACATTTAGGTTTATTGTCTTCTTTTGTACTTTTCTCCTTACCCTACCTTTTCTTTTATTCTTTTCTCTTTTTCTCCTTCTATTGAATTGTTTGAGTTTTCTCGATTTTTCTTTCCCTCTACACTACAGATATATATATTTTTAATTCTGCTCAGGACTTAAATGGGCTTCTTGGTTTTTAGGATTCAAGTCTTTAATCAATTCTAAAAATTGTTGAGCCATTATCACATTGAGTACTGCTTCTTCCCCATTATCTATCTTCTTACTTTCTGAAAATCCCATTATACCTGTATTGAAAATCTCATCCTGTCCTCCTGCCTCTTAACCTCTCATTCATATTTCCCATCTTTTAATCTCTCTGAGCTGCTTTCTGTGAAATATCCTCTGCTCTACCTTCTGATTTCCTAATTCTCCTTCAGCTTTGCCTAACTTGCCCACTGACTTTTTAATTTAATGACTATGTAGTTTTCATTTTTATTAGTATTATTAGATTCTCTTTCATATCTGCTTCATTCTTTTTAATATGACTAATTCTCTTTATATGTTTAATACCATCTTTTAAGTACTTATTTTAAATACATTTATTTTATACTTTATTTGATAGTTCAATTATCTTAAGTTGTTGGAACCTAATCTTGCACTTGCTTACCTGCTGACTCCAGCTCATGCTGGATTTTGGTTCATTACATGTTTTGGAATGTTGGTTTGTGAACTCATATGTAGTATGCTTCTACTTTGGCAAGCTTGAGCTCCCTGGATTGAGGGCATATCCCTCCAAGGAGGTTCTTTATTTCCTCCTGACAGGCATTGCAGGGATATTATCACTGCTTGGGAACAGTTTTATATTAACTTCTCAGCTTGGAAATTTCCAGACCAAATGGGTAGTGTACATTTGAACCTTGAACCTACATGAGGAATTTACAGTAGCATCAATAAAACATCAAATACCTAGATATTCGTGTACTGGAAGTTGTACAAGAGCTTTACCATGTTCATATATTGGAAGATTCAAAATTGTAAAGATATAAAAACTCTACCATTTGATATATTTAGAGTTTTCAAAGTAATCTTTTTTTTTAAACATCTTTATTGGAGTATAATTGCTTTACAATGGTGTGTTAGCTTCTGCTGTATAACAAACTGAATCAGCTATATGTATACGTATGTCCCCATATCCCCTCCCTCTTGCGTCTCCCTCCTACCCTCCCTATCCCACCCCTCTAGGTGGTCACAAAGCACCGAGCTGATCTCCCTGTGCTATGCAGCTGCTTCCCACTAGCTGTATATTTTACATTTGGTAGTGTATATATGTCCATGACACTCTCTCACTTTGTCCCAACTTACCCTTTCCCCTCCCCATGTCCTCAAATCCATTCCCTACATCTGTGTCTTTATTCCTGTCCTGCCCCTAGGTTCTTCAGACCATTTTTTTTCTTTTGTTTTTTTTTTTAGATTCCATATATATGCGTTAGCATACGGTATTTGTTTTTCTCTTTCTGACTTACTTCACTCTGTATGACAGACTCCAAGTCTATCCACCTCACTACAAATAACTCAATTTCGTTTCTTTTTATGGCTGATTAATATTCCATTGTACATATGTGCCACATCTTCTTTATCCATTCATCTTTTGATGGACACTTAGGTTGCTTCCATATCCTGGCTATTGTAACTAGAGCTGCAATGAACATTTTAGTACATGACTCTTTTTGAATTATAGTTTTCTCAGGGTATATGCCCAGTAGTGGGTTGTATGGTAGTTCTATTTTTAGTTTTTTAAGGAAACTCCGTACTGTTCTCCATAGTGGCTGTATCAATTTACATTCCCACCAACAGTGCAAGAGGGTTCCCTTTTCTCCACACCCTCTCCAGCATTTATTGTTTGTAGATTTTTTGATGATGGCCATTCTGACTGGTGTGAGGTGATACCTCATGGTAGTTTTGATTTGCATTTCTCTAATGATTAGTGATGTTGAGCATCCCTTCATGTGTTTGTTGGCAATCTGTATATCTTCTTTGGAGAAATGTCTATTTAGGTCTTCTGCCCATCTTTGGATTGGATTGTTTGTTTTTTTGATATTGAGCTGCATGAGCTGCTTATAAACTTTGGAGATTAATCCTTTGTCAGCTGCTTCATTTGCAAATATTTTCTCCCATTCTGAGGGTTGTCTTTTTGTTTTGTTTATGGTTTCCTTTGCTGTGCAAAAGCTTTTAAGTCTCATTAGGTCCCATTTGTTTACTTTTGTCTTTATTTCCATTTCTGCAGGAGGTGGGTCAAAAAGGATCTTGCTGTGATTTATGTCGTAGTGTGTTCTGCCTATGTTTTCCTCTAAAGTTTTATAGTGTCTGGCCTTATCTTTAGGTCTTTAATCCATTTTGAGTTTATTTTTGTGTATGGTGTTAGGGAGTGTTCTAATTTCATTCTTTAACATGTACCTGTCCAGTTTTCCCAGCACCACTTATTGAAGAGGCTGTCTTTTCTCCACTGTATATTCTTGCCTCCTTTATCAAAGATAAGGTGACCATATGTGGATGGGTTTACCTCTGGGCTTTCTATCCTGTTCCATTGATTTATATTTCTGTTTTTGTGCCAGTACTGTACTCTCTTGATTACTGTAGCTTTGTAGTATAGTCTGAAGTCAGGGAGCCTCATTCCTCCTGCTCTGTTTTTTTTTCCTCAAGGTTGCTTTGGCTCTTCGGGGTCTTTTTTGTTTCCATACAAATTGTGAAATTTTTTGTTCTAGTTCTGTGAAAAATTTCAGTTGTAGTTTGAGTGATTGCTTTGAATCTGTAGATTGTCTTGCATAGTATAGTCATTTTCACAATGTTGATTCTTCTAATCCAAGAACATGGTATATCTCTCCATCTGTTTGTATCACCTTTAATTTCTTTCATCAGTGTCTTATAGTTTTCTGCATGAAGGTCTTTTGTCTCCTTAGGTAGGTTTATTCCTAGGTATTTTATTCTTTTTGTTGCAGTGATAAATGTGAGTGGTCCCTTAATTTCTCTTTCAGATTTTTCATCATTAGTGTATAGGAATGCAAGAGATTTCTGTGCATTAATGTATCCTGCTACTTTACCAAATTCATTGATTAGCTCTAGTAGTTTTCTGGTAGCATCTTTAAGATTCTCTGAGTATAGTATCATGTCATCTGCAAACAGTGACAGTTTTACTTCTTCTTTTCTGATTTGTATTCCTTTCATTTCTTTTTTGTCTCTGATTGCTGTGCCTAAAACTTCCAAAACTAAGTTGAATAATAGTGGTGAGAGTGGGCAACCATGTCCTGTTCCTGATCTTAGTGGAAATGGTTTCAGTTTTGCACCATTGAGAATGATGTTGCCTGTGGGTTTGTCATTTATAGCCTTTATTATGTTGAGGTAAGTTCCCTCTATGCCTACTTTCTGGAGGGTTTTTATCATAAATGGGTGTTGAATTTTGTCAAAAGCTTTTTCTGCATCTATTGAGATGATCATATGGTTTTTCTCCTTCAATTTGTTAATATGGCTTATCACACTGATGGATTTGCGTATATTGAAGAACACTTGCCCTCCTCGGATAAACCCCACTTGATCATGGTGTATGATCCTTTTAATGTGCTGCTGGATTCTGTTTGCTAGTATTTTGTTGAGGATTTTTACATCTATGTTCATCAGTGATATTGGCCTGTAGTTTTCTTTTTTTGTGATATCTTTATCTGGTTTTGGTATCTGGACGATGGTGGCCTTATAGAATGAGTTTGGGAGTGTTCCTCCCTCTGCTATATTTTGGAAGAGCTTTAGAAGGATGGGTGTTAGCTCCTCTCTAAATGTTTGATAGGATTCACCTGTGAAGCCTTCTGGTCTGGGCTTTCGTTTGTTGGAAGATTGTTAATCACAGTCTCAATTTCAATGCTTGTGATTTGTCTGTTTATATTTTCTATTTCTTCCTGGTTCAGTCTCAGAAGGTTGTGCTTTTCTAAGAATTTGTCCATTTCTTCCAGGTTTTCCATTTTATTGGCATATAGTTGCTTGTAGTGATCTCTCATGATCCTTTGTATTTCTGCAGTGTCAGTTGTTACGTCTCCTTCTTCATTTCTAATTCTAGTGATTTGAGTCCTCTCCCTTTTTTTCTTGATGAGTCTGGCTAGTGGTTTATCAATTTGTTTATCTTTTCAAAGACCCACCTTTTAGTTTTATTCATCTTTGCTATTGTTTCCTTCATTTCTCTTTCATTTATTTCTCATCTGATCTTTATGATTTATTTCCTTCTGCTAAATATGGGATTTTTTTGTTCTTCTTTCTCTAGTTGCTTTAGATGTAAGGTTACCTTGTTTATTTGAGATGTCTTATTTTTTTAGGTAGGATTGTATTGCTATAAACTTCCCTCTTAGAACTGCTTTTGTTGCATCCCATAGGGTGTGGGTCATTGTGTTTTCATTGTCATTTGTTTCTAGGTATTTTTTGATTTCCTTTGATTTATTCAGTGATATCTTGGTTATTTAGTTCAAAGTAATCTTAATAAAAAAATCCCAGCAGGTTTAGTGAGTATGCGTCAAAATTGACAAGTGGATTCTAAACTGTATACATAATGCAAAGGATCAAGAAGGACCAAGACAGGAACTTCCCTGGTGGTCCAGTGGTTACGACTCTGTGCTTCCAATGCAGGGGGTGCAGGTTTGATCCCTGGTCAGGGAACTAAGATCCCACATGCCGTGTGGTGCAGCCGAAAAGAAAAATAAATAAGTAAATAATAGAAGAACCAAGACAAGCTTGAAGAAGTTGAAGGACTCTCTCCACCTGATATCAAGACTCATTATAAAGCTAGGTAATGATGTAAAATGTGATATTGTCACAAGGGTAAACAAACAGACTAGTGGAACAGAATAGAGAATCCAGAAACTGACCAATACATATATGGTCACTTGACTTATTACAAAGGTGACAAATGCAGTACAAAGGAGGAAAGAATACTCTTTTTTTAATTAAATGGTTGGGATCGATTGGATAACTCGATGTGAAAAAGTAATATCAACCTCTACATTTACAAAAAAATCTATATATACAAAAAATGAATTCTAGATGGATTGTAGATATAAATGTGAAAGATAAAACAATAAAGCTTCCAAAAGAAAACATAAGAAATATCTTTATTATTTTGGAGAAAACAATAATTTCTTAAATAGGTCACATAAAGCAAATACTATGAAGAAAATCTGATAATTGGACTTTATTAAAATCAAGGACATCTATTCATCAAAAAACATCACTAGGTGAATGAAACAGCAACTTACGGAATGGGAAAAGATATTTGCAATACAGATACCTGACAAAGATCTACATTTTAAGTATATAAAGAACTATAAATCAGGTAAGAAAAAACAGAAAAATGAACAAAATACTTGAACAGACATTTCACAAAAGCATATGCCAAATTGCCAAAATACTTATGAAAAAGTGCTCACTCTCATTAGTCATCATGGAATCACAAATCCAACCAGAGTGGCTCAAATGAGGCAGAGAAGAAAAAAGACAATATCAATTGTCGGGGAGAATATGGAGCAACTAGAATGCTCATTCACTGGGAATTTTAAATGGTCAAGCACTTTGAAAAACTGTATAACAGTGTCCTTCAAATCTGAGTTTATGAATAGCTAAGATTCAATAATTTTTCTTTTAGATATTTGTCCAACAGTAATGTCTTATGTGCAACCAAAATTAAGGTACTAGAATGTTCAAAGCAGCACTATTCATAGTATCCCCAAACTGGAAACCACACAAATGTTGTGGATGAACCTTCAAACCCAAGTGCCTATATTAACAAAAGCAGCCTGTACATCCTACCCCCATCCCCAGGGATATCACTGCTTTAGTCATATGCTTGATGCTCTAGCTTGCAATTCTCTCTTTATTTGTCCCCTTTACTTTCTTATGACCTTAGATCTACACTTAAAAGGCTGTACCTGACAGTTCATCCAGAACATCAGGAGGTTTTGCAACAGAAGTGTCACTAGGTTACATAGTTCATAATATGCCCCATCATCTTTCCATGTCCCCACCAAGGTGTGAAAAGTCTTCCTGGCACTGTTTTTACAGTCTAAAGATGATGTTTGGTTGGAAAGGAAGAGGAGAGAGTAGAGAGGGAGAGAGAAAATACTTTCAAACACCAAAGGGGCAGGGGAGCATAGTGGAGGAAGTACCTCTCCCTGCATTTCCTTTGCTAAGACAGCCAGGTGTAATACATTCCACATCCTTGCTGCCCAACTGGATAGAGACCAACTGCTTGGCTGCTCTAAGGACCCACCTCTGGTCCCATGAGGTTGGCAGCTATTTGTGGAGCCTCCATTCACCCCCGTCAGGCCCCACGTTTCTCCTAGCTAGTCTGGGATTTAGGCTGCCAAGCCCTGCTGACAGGTGTGCAAAGAAGGTGGATGTGAGGGCAGCCACTGCCACCTGTTGCCCTGCCTCCGCAGTCCTTGTGAAATCCCCTTCAAGGTCACACCTCTGTGAAGGAAGAACAGGTTTAATCCCTGGGTACAGCTTGTACTTCTTGTGTCCTAATTTTCAACAGCCCATGTGGCCCCAGTGCTATGCCCCAGGCCACCCAAAATTAGGAAATTGTTGGCAGGCTGGGAAAACAGCAGTTCTTCCCAGGGAGCTGGACTCGACCCCAGAGCATGGTGGTGAGTTTCCTGAAGACCACTTCCCTGTGGTTGAGTGAACAGGCTTTCACATTTTGAGGTAGAACTGGGGCTTCTTACAATCCACTGTCATCTCTAACCCGTAGCAAAAGAACAAGTGTGAGTAAACAGCTTCTTTTCCAGAGAGATGTTTAGGCCATAACAACACACAAAAAAAAGAGTTAACAGTTCTAGAGTATTCTGTGTGCCAGGCACTGTACAAAGTGCTTTAAGTGGATTATCTCATTTGTCTCAAAATAACCCCAAAAGTATGTATTATTATCCCCATTTTCCCTGATGAGGCTCCAAGAGGTTATATGTCTTGCTGGAAGTGACACAGCCGAGTGACAAAGCCAGGACTGAAAGCTAGTAAGTCTGGCTTATGTTCCTTGACCAGCGTTCTAGAAGTGAATATTTTGTCACTGATCCTGGACTCTAAGTCACCTCTACTGCACAGAGTGTCCTGCCTTTAGAGGAATCCTTCTTACCTTTTCATGGTTTGGGACTCCAAAGCACCCTTGGGTGGGGATGGGAGTAGGGGAGACCCTCCCTGGTAGGACTCCCAAGAGCCCCTTCTCATCTACTTCCCTATTCCTGGCCATTGGTGCAGCCCTCCACATCCCCCATAGCCAGTGTCTCCCGAATGCACTGACCTACCTGTCTCCTTCGAATTTACTTTGCCCATCAGTCTTCTCACTCAACTCTGACCTGGAGTCAACCTAGACTGATCCCTTGTTCCTCTTCCCAGGCTCCTAAAAAGGAGCAGCACACCCCTCGGACCATGGGACGTGGCTGCCTCAGGCTAGAGTTGAGGGCTGTCTCCTTGGCCCTCCCTTGGCTGGTAACACCAGACCAGGAAGGCCCCCGGGTTTCCTTCAGGGGGAGTGGTTTCTCTAAGAGCGAATGGTTCAGATTCTTGGGAGTGAGAGGCGGAGTCTTTAAATGTACAAAA
The DNA here is from genome assembly GCF_000442215.2 of Lipotes vexillifer. Lineage (NCBI taxonomy): Eukaryota > Metazoa > Chordata > Mammalia > Artiodactyla > Lipotidae > Lipotes > Lipotes vexillifer. Next base: position 1,967,098 of record NW_006771034.1, read on the forward strand.
TAGTATTTTGGGTACAAACTGAGGAGGACTTGCTGGCACCAACCATCTTCAGTGGTTGTGGTTTAAAAGCTAGAATCAGAAAGTCACCTTCAGATAAGGCATCCCACATATTTCCTGTTTGAGATCTCGACCTCTGTGGGGCATTAGACACAGCTCTAACAGCTTCAGAGCAGAGGTAGCATAACTTGTGCTAGAGTTGTCGGACCCAGCAAAGTCATCCTCCCAGGTTCCCGGGGCACATCCTTCAGCTTCATCAGACCTCCATCAAATTCCAGGTGTTGACCACCACCAAAATCTCACAGTCAGACAAGGGTTCCTGCCAACCAACCTTGTTCAGTCCTATAAGGCGGAACATCGGTCCAGGGTAAGGCCCCCAAAGCCAAGAGATAACTTTAAGGAAGGCAAATAGATATCATAATGGGGCCAGAATAAAGATCACTGAGCCAGGAGTCTGAGAACTTATAACCCAACCCAATCACCAAGCGTCAACTTTGACAATCCAGCTGGATCCTGCCCCAATTATCCACTGGAAGAAGTAGGGGAATTAGAATTCCTTGTTGGGCTGAACCAGATGACATCTTAAACTCCCTTCCAACTGGGAATCATCTATGATTCACTCAATCCTTGTAATACCTGCCACTTAGTAAACACTGGCAACCAGGCATACTGATGCATTGCCACTCTCTGCCCTCCCAAAAAGCCAGTGAGGTGGTTTTTATTAACATCTTTTTCAGAAATGGGGAGAGAAACTTGACAGGATGCCAGAGCCGGTTGTGGAAGAGAAAGGATTTGAATGTAGGTCTGTCTAACCCCAAAGTTGATACCCTTTCCTGCCCATCCCTCTGCCTCTGGCACTTGATCAGCTTACTCAGCCTGCTGCCCCTCGAAAGGAAGTAAAAAGCAGAGACAGATGGGGCCCAGGTAGAGACCCTACCCAGAAAATGGGCACTTCCGGAGCAAAACAGCCACAGCGACAGGCCTTGTAAAAGGCAGCCTCCAACGGTTAACCACAGGGCTGCCTCCCATGTAGAAACAGGCTCCCTTTTGTCCACACAGCCCCACACACAAACAATAGCTCTATCATACAGGAGACCACAGAACAAAGGGAGGGGGAAAGATATGGACAGAATAGGGTATAAATAAGATGCTGTATGGGCAGAGAGAAAAGAAAATGATTTAAAGGCAGAGCACACCAGCATATTTGACATGCAGGCTTTTAAATTATGCCTACACTCTTTATGTGAAGAGTGTACACAAATGAGTATGTATTTTCAACTACGTCACATGCCCTGCTTTGCAACCAAAAACAATATTTGTGCTTCATGTGCTGCACTGTGGTGTTTTATACACAGAATCACCTGGCACAGGTCCTGTACCCTAGATGCAAATTAATGCTTTCATGGGGGAGGGGTTCGAGGGAAGGCGAGGGGGAGGCGTGTTCTGCCGGCCACACTCCAGCACTGACATTGCTGGTCATGATGGATGCTGCCAGCACTGTTGCTTAGCAACCCAATACCCTTCAAGAAAATCCAGCCGTCTCACTGGCTTGAAGAAGCAAGCAGGGCTGGTTCAGCATGGCATTGGGCATGGAAAGATAATAATGGTTTTGTTCCAGTTATTAATAATCATTCTTTCTGATTTCCTGTATAGATCAACATACCTGAGGGTACCCAGAGCCCTGCACTAGACTGGGGCTGAAAAAAGCCCAGGGTTTTTAAATTACCTCCAAAGCGGCTTCAGAGAGTAGTGGAATTTTACTGGCTGGTCCCATGATGCATCTTCAATCCCAGGCCCTTTCCACAACATAAAGGCAAATCTCCACGCCGTGACTCACCAGCATACCTTCAGATAGTTGTTTGTTAGCCCTGTCATGAGTCATCCTTTCTTCAGCTTTCTTTTTTCTCAAAACTGAAACACTTGACATTTTAGAATGGGGTTGGGGGAAGGTTTTTGATTTTTTTTTCCTTGAAGTCGCTCTGTGGCTTTGTGTGCCAGTGTCGGGGCGTGTGGAACGAGGTGAGTAATGGCTGCAAGAACAGGTAAACAGGTGGGAGGTTCTCCACGCCGTCAGTCGCCTGGAAAGCCACCAAGTGTGAGAATGCTGTCATTTGTATCACGCAGGAACGGAACACCCCTGGGCTACATGCTAGAATGGACAGTACCCCGGTCAGCATTCTGCCATCCACCCGTTCCTTTTCAGCAGCGAACTGCTCCCTTATCCCTGACAAAGAGATCTGCTTCACTTTGTGCAGCACAGATGACAGCATCATTGTAAGGCTTTAAGAAAAATTCTGCAGGAGTTATAAGGAACAAAGGAAATTGGGATTTTCAGGAAAAAAAAAAGAGAAGCGTAATTGCCACACAGAAATTGTGCTGGACCAAACAGACGGCAGGACCCCTGGGTTCTGGTTCTGATTCTGACATTCACTGGGAGTGGGATGAACTTCTGCTTATTTTGCATGGCCCAGCACAAGTCTCTTCTTCTCAGTGAAGCCCTCAACCCTGTACACTTATTCACTTAGCACTGTTTTCCCTCCCCAAGTATGAGCACCTCAAAGTCAGGCACTATTTTATGCGTCCCTGTATCATGTCAGTCCAGCATCTTAACAGATGTATAGTAGATGCTCAATGCATGCTTCTTGTCTGGAGGAGAGATAAACAAAAGAATTAATTAAACAGGGGCTTCCCTGGTGGCGCAGTGGTTGAGAGTCGGCCTGCCGATGCAGTGGACACGGATTCGTGACCCGGTCCGCGAAGATGCCACGTGCCGCGGAGCGGCTGGGCCCATGAGCCATGGCCGCTGAGCCTGCGCGTCCGGAGCCTGTGCTCCGCGACAGGAGGGGCCACAACAGTGAGAGGCCCTTGTACCGCAAAAAAAAAAAAAAAAAAAAAGAATTAATTAACCAGTCCAACAACTGGATAGTTAACCTCTTGGACCTTTATTTGTTCCCATGCTTAACGATATGCACTGTCTACTCACAGAAAAGGAATGAGGGTCTAGGAGTAGCAAATGAAAGCATTTTGAACACTACGTAACACCATGTTATTACAGAGCATTATTAGAAAAGAAAAAATAATGATGATCAAAAGTGTCCCCAGGGCTTCCCTGGTGGCGCAGTGGTTGAGAGTCCGCCTGTCGATGCAGGGGACGCAGGTTTGTGCCCCGGTCTGGGAAGATCCCACATGCCGCGGAGCGGCTGGGCCCATGAGCCATGGCCGCTGAGCCTGCACGTCCAGAGCCTGTGCTCCGCAACGGGAGAGGCCACAACAGCAAGAGGCCCGTGTACTGCAAAAAAAAAAAAGTGTCCCCAAAGGCAGGGATCAGGACCAATTCTGCACATAGACAAAGTAGGGAAGGAGAAAGTGTGAGCTAATACAAAATATTTCTCCTATCAGGTTGGGGTAATGCCTGAAATTTCCAAAGTATTTCTTACTTTGTCTTAACAATGTATTTCTTCGTTAAGACATTACAGATCTTTGCTTAAAATGTAAATGCTCTCTTACAGCAATCAGATATTAATCCATTATTAACCTCGAGTGCTTTAGTTACACGTATTAAATCCACTTGTAGAGAGTAAGGGACCCGAGACAGGAAGTTACTTTTTACTCTTCATTATGAAAATATTCAAACATACAAAACTAGAGGCAATAGTATAATAAGCCCCTATGTGTTCATCAGCCAGCTTCAACAACTATCATCCTAAAACTGATCCTGTTTCATTCATCTACCTCCCCAAACTGGATTTTTAGAAGAAAATCCAAAACCTCCTAATATTTAATTTCTGTGTATTTCAGTATAGAGCTATAAAATACAAGCACTCTTTTTTAATTAATTTTTATTGGAGTGTAGTTGCTTTACAATGTTGTGTTAGTTTCTGCTGTACAGCAAAATGAATCAGTTATACATATACATATATCCACCCTTTTTTAGATTTCCTTCCCATTTAGGTCACCACAGAGCACTGAGTGGAGTTCCCTGTGCTATACAGTAGGTTCTCATTAGCTATTTATTTTATACATAGTAGTGTATATATGTCAATCCCAATCTGCTTATTCATGCCCCCCTTCCCTTCCTTGGTATCCACAAGTTTGTTCTCTACATCTGTTATTCTATTTCTGAAAAGCACTCTTTTTTAACATAACCACAATATCAGTATCATACCTAAGATGATAGTACTGATAATTCCTTAATATCAGCAAATAGCTGGTCAATAATCAGTGTTCAAGTTTCCCTGATAGAATAGTTCAGTTCTGAGGTAAAAGTAACATTCGATTCAGAACATGGCAGGGGCTGGTCCTAGGGCTGGTCTTACCCAAGGGAAGAAGAAATGAATTTTACTCGTTTCACTGTGTTGTTTTGTTTTGTTTTCTAGTTTCACAATTGCCAAGAGCCATCCACACATGAGGAAAGACATGAGTATGTAAGCCAAAATATGAATTACTCTCCCTATTAGCCGATGGCATTCACCAGTTTCTCCCAGCTATTATAAAAATAATAAAGAGTTAGGTTTCCTTAACCTGACAATAGTAGGACTTGATTACTTAATCCTGTTGTCAACTTCACCTGATCATAGATAAGCCAAACATACTTGTCTGAGCCTCAGTTTCCTTGTACAACAGAGGCAATAATAGGACCTACAACGGAGGGCTTTTAGGAGCATTAAAGAACATAATGTATGTAAAGCACTTAGAAAAGCTCTTGGCACAGTAAATGTATAATGAACATGAACCATTGTGTTGTTATTTCCAAGTGTCCTTGGAAACCAAAGCTTGGGCAAGCTGATGCTTGATGAAAAGCCTGATGGCCTTCTCTTGGCAGCCTCCTCTGCTTGACAAAATACTACACCTGAAATATTTTAAGCTAGTATTCCTGAAAGTGTGCTTTTCAGACCACCTGCATCAAAATCACCCTGAACAATTATTTAAAATGTGGATCACTGTGCCCTGGGCGATTCTTAAGAACACTAAAGTTTGAGAATTTCTACTTTCAAATTGGTTGAGTGGTCGTAGAGTGACTTTCCCAACCAGAGAGGAAATGGGGTGTCTGAAAGGCAATGAGGAGTCGCAGAAGGGACCTGGGACCTGGAATCAAGAGGCCAGCAGAGGACACTGGCCATCCACTTACCTGTGGAACGGAACTAGTCATATCTCCCTCATGGGGCCACAGAGAGAGCCAAATGGGATCTGGAGAAATGGGGAAATAGTTTCCATTAACCAACTGATATACGATGTTACTCACTTGTATTTTTATCCGAATTCCAGGAACCTAAATATAGAATTCCTATTTGGTGCTTCCAAAAGAGGACCATGTGGTCTAATGATGTTTATGACAAAGGACACCATTCATGAGCATCTCATCCACTCATTTATTAACAAATATTTGTTGTGTCAGTTCTTTGCCAGGGACTGTGCTGGCGTAAATCAGGGAAAAAGTAGTCACATTCCCCGCCTTCCTGAGCACATAGAGGGTTCTGAAATATCCAAGGACAAAGAAGGGACAAGGAGAAACTGAAAGCTCACAAGAGTCTAGATCTAGGAAAGGACCTTAAAGGACACAATTCCTTCATAGAATTGGTGAAAAGACAAAGACCCAAAGAGGCAAAGCACCTCCTCGCCCCCTAGTGACTTGGTAGCTAGAAAGGCACTTATTCCTTAGTTCATGGAACTCTCCCTACCCTGTCTGTTTCACCCTTTCCTGCACCAAGAAAAGCAAAGAAGCAAAACAAATATTGAGTTGCCATTTCTCCATGTCATCAGCATGAGTCATTTGAGTTGATGGCAACAAAATTCTTCCCACTTAATGCAGTGCTTTTAAATTTTCATTTTCCATTTAATTTAAAAGCGGGTTACAAAACAGCGTGCAGAGTGGGATCTCATTTTTGTAAACAATCTACCTGTGGTGTATACGTGTGCATAGAAAAATGGCTGTACAGATCAAAGGCTATCGATAGATATTCCCTAGGGGCTAGGATAAGGGGCACTTTTTATTTTCTCCTTTATATTTCTGGAACTTTCTCAGAATTTTCCAAATCTGCTACAATGAGCACAAATTACTTCTGTAATGAATAAAAAGTTTATTTCAAAATAATGTTGGGTTATTTTTTTTTAAGTCACTGAGTTTTGCCTTTTTGAGACTAAATCTATTCTCATGAGAGGGTTCTAGAATCTTTTTGTCCAGATTACAGCCAAAGATTAAACTCAGTGTTGGTCTTCCAACAGAAGAGATGAAGCACAAAATAGCCACCTACTGACAGAACTCCTGGGATATTCCTTGCATGTATCTGGGCAAAGACAGCTGTAGTCCTGAATGGAATCAACTCTTCTAAAAGTATTTCCTGAGCCCTACCAAGTTCAAGGAACTGCACTGTGCCCTGTGTCCCAAGGTCAAAGATGCGGAAGACACATAAAACACAATCCCAGTCTTCAAGAAACTCAGGATTTAGCTGAGGACTTTGAATATATACAAAGTTTAGTAACAGAACATGAACAAGAAAGTGATATTGGAAAGTACACTGTGTGTTGGGCCCACAAGGACAGTTTATTTCAGGAGTCAAGTGGCAGAGAGGAGATGGGGGACAGTGGGGAGCCATGAAGGTTTTTTAGGGGGAGGTGGCATACGATCTGTGTTTCAGGAAGACTAAGGTCTGTGCAATGCACAACCATATTTGCACAGAGAGAGACAGAGAAGAGGGAAAAAAACAAATGCAAAAGAGGTCAAGTGAAAAGAACACTGGGTTTCAGGTCCAGCTCAGCCACTAACAAGATGACCTTGAACGTGTCACTTCTACTGCCTGCAAGTAGCTTTCTCACCTGCCAAGTGAGAGAGTCAGACCAGACTCTCCAAGGTCCTTTTCAGCTGTCAAAATTCTTTAGTTCCTTTATCTTTAGGCAAGAATGATAAAGGCTTGAAAGAGGGTGTTGCCGTGGCAAGCACGTGGTTTTTTCCAGCAAATGCCTCGCAAGGAGAGCGGCTAAATCATCTTCACACAGGAACCAGCAAGATCACATCAGATTGTCCCCCTTACTCTTCTTATTTTTAACCCTTAGGAGGCTTGGGGGCAAATTTTTTCTTTTTACTTTTTTTTTTAACTGAGGTGTAATTTATATACCGTGAAATTCACCATTTTAAAGCACAGAATTTAGTGGTTTTCAGTATATTCACAAAGTTGTGCAACTATCACCACTATCTAATTTCTAGAATATTTTCATCACCTGCAAAAAAGAAATCCCGTAGCCATCAGCGGTCACTCCCCAGTTCCCCTTCCCCAGCCACTGGCAACCAGCAATCTGCTTTCTGTCTCTATAGATTTGCCTCTTTGTGGACATTTCATATTAATGGAATCATACAACCTGTGACCTTTCATGTCTGGCTTTTTTTACTCAGCATGCTGTTTTCAAGATCTGTCCATGTGGTAGCACGTGTCAGGATTTCATTCCTTTTTTATGGCTGAATACTATTTCGTTGTAGAGATATGACTCCTTTTTTTAATCTGTTCATCCACTGATGGACATTTGGGTTGTTTCCACTTTTCAGCAGTGCACTGAATCTTATTCTCTTTGCTGTCAGAGGTAAAGCTGTCACATAAGCTTCCACTATCTGAATTTAAAAAGAAGTGGAAATTTTGGGTGGAGAGAGCGTGGTCTATTCCGGATGGTGACAAAACCCACTTCATCTGTGGTAACCATTATAGACAACATTCTGACAAGTTTTTCCATAGATACTGCAGGGGTAAACAAAATATTTGTATCTCCAAAGAGTGTGTGACTTCAAGTGAAAATTTTTGAGCAGCAAATGCCACAGGATTAGGGGATAATCTTTAGCTTTCATGTTCTGCCAATGAGATGGCATTGAGTTTGTAGATTCCCAGGCATGACGGAAGCTGCGTCTCAGCCTTTGTGTGTGACCTGCTTTTCACTCCATAAACAACCAATTCAGACCCATGCCTATCAGAGTTTCAGCATAACTTCTCTTTTTCCCACAGTCCAAGCTGTTCATTTCCTCACTGTATTTTTATGAGCCAGAAAAACAAGAACTATCACTGAACTGTCAATGTTCGTTTTACATTATAAGACCCAAGATGTCTTTGTCTTTTCCTAAATCAAACTGAATTTTTTAAAGTCCAATAAAACATTTATCTGGTTGACATGAGACCTCTGAGTTCAGGCCTTCCTAAATGGGAAGGGGAGGGGGGAAAACCTCAGCTGCATGTTTTCTTCTTCCAGTCATTTACTATAATTTTTAAATTACCACACAGACCAAAAAAGAAAGGAGAGTCTTAAGGTTGAGAACTTTATCACCAAGAAAAAAACATTTACTGAGCACCTACTTTGTGCCAGGAAGAGTGATGAGTTCCATGGTCTCTTGTAATCTAGTTGAAAAGATATAACCATTAAAAATCATCATAATTTGCCAGAGGCTGTTGGGGGCAAAGAATGGGGGGGGGTGATTGTAACGGGTATGGGTTTCTTTTTTGGCAAGGTGAAAATGTTCTCGGATCAGATAGTGGTGATAGTTGCACAACCTTGTGAATATACTAACAACCACTGATATGTACATTTTAAAAGGGTACATGAATTTTCTGGTATGTAAACCATATCTCAGTAAAATTAAAAATTGAGATAATAATAATGCCCTATCATTTTATTACAAATAAGAGTGGGAAAAAAAACATGCCTGGGGGTAGAGTAGAAGATAGCTTTTCTTTCAAATGTGAGTTTTGCTCCTAGGCAAAAACTGTAGTATATTTCCCTA
>NW_006771034.1:1976327-1979928 GCF_000442215.2 Lipotes vexillifer
TTCCCTACATCCTTGTCACTGCCCAAATTTCCCAAAGCCCTCCCTTAGCTGTTCCCACTGCAGGGGGCTGGCCTCCCCAAATCCCCAGCTTTCCCTGGTTCAATGGACACCCCACTCCACAGACTTCAGTGGAAGTTCTCTTAACTGCTTTGCCCCCGAGAATGTTTCAGGAGAACGCTGCCTGGCTTACAACGTGATTTGGAAATATGCTGCTGGCTGTGTTTTATGCATTTTATCAAGTGTTTTTAACTTTGTACTGGCTGGGACCATGAAGGGCACAGTTTTCGAAGGTTGAAGTTAATAATTTCACACCAGAAAACGTTCAACCGGGGTCGCCGAGCAGCAAGCTGCCTGAGTCTCAATATTCTTGAGCCCTGGAGGCAGCCTCACAATGAAAGGTTGCACAGTGGCCATGGGTCGAGTTTGAGGCTGGATAATATAGTAGTTGAGCCCAGGTTTTCTTGGAGACAAGCCAACTGACTGGCCACGTAATCTCAGGCATGGTAATTAATCTCTCTAAAACCTCAGTTTCCTCATCTGTAAAATGGGGTAGGTAACCTCTGGGTTTTTGAGAGAATTCATAAAATGCTTAGGGCTTTGCTGGTGGCACAGTGGTTAAGAATCCCCCTGCCAATGCAGGGGACATGGGTCCGAGCCCTGGTCGGGGAAGATCCCACATGCCGCGGAGCAACTAAGCCCGTGTGCCACAACTACTGAGCCTGTACTCTAGAGCCTGCGAGCCACAACTACTGAGCCTGTGTGCCACAAGTACTGAAGCCCGTACACCTAGAGCCCGTGCTCCGCAACAAGAGAAGCCACCACAATGGGAAGCCCACGCAGCGCAACGAAGAGTAGCCCCCGCTCGCCGCAACTAGAGAACGCCCGCGTGCAGCAACGAAGACCCAAGACAGTCAAAAATAAAAAACTTTAAAAATTTTTAAAAATGCTTAGACAAGTGGCTGGCAGGCACTAACCACTTCCTAAGCAGTGGCTGCTGTCAGAATTGCTATGACTCGTCGTGCTGTTGCTCTCTGAGTGTCCTTAAGGAAGGAAGGTGTTTGCCTCATCTAATGACCCTCATGGAGGCTGGCAATCTGGCTAGGTATATTTTGATTGTCATCCCACTTAGGTATGTCACATTCTAAAATAAGACAGCTAAGGAGCATGTGTCCAAGGACATCCTGGGGGAACTTAGTCGACATTCCATGATGAAACCAACAAATCAGGTTTTCACGTTCTCCATTTTCATCATCTTTAGACTTTAAGCTATTTAAGGTCAAGGGCCCACTCCTCATCACTGGCAACTCCAGGGAGGGAACGTGCCTGTCACCGAGGTCCTCACAGCCTCTTCTGCTGGATTTGAGGAAACTGAGCCTCTGCAGCTCAAGTGCCTAAAACTGTCAATGTGTAGCGCACAGCAGGTGCTTAAGACATTTTTTTCTTAATAAATAGAAAATAACATTAAATAATATTAATAGAAAAATTTTAAAGGCTAAATAGAAATCACGAATGAATGAATGAATGAGACAGTCATGTGTATCTAGTTTCCTTTACTCCTTCTCACCACATTGTCCCTGATGGGGAAACCACTAACATTTATTGAAGGAATTTTTCCCCAGTACAAAAACAATATACGATTGATGCTTAAAACTTAGAAAACACGGAAAAGCACCGAGGAAAAGACTAACAGTGGTTACCACCTTAGGCATATTTGTGCGGTTCCTTCTGGCTTTTTGTACAATGCATACAAATACATGATTATTTAACAAAATATCATCAGATTATACACCAAATGCTCTTTTCAGCCTGCTTTTTTTTTTAACGTAGCAATGCATTATGAATAGGTTCTCAGCTCAGCAAATATTCCTCACTATAATTTTAAATGGCAGCAAGGTATTCTATCTAGACATACTACATTTTATTTAATCCCTGTCCAATCACTGAACATTCAAGCTCAATAATTAATTTAAAATAAAATGTACACGCAGATTCTAATTCACGTTTTCGGTGGCTATCTGTAGTTTTTTAAGTTCCACAACTGATTCCAATCAGTAGCCAGGACTGATGGCTGAAAAGCCACAATGAAAAGCTACTTCTAGGATGTTCTCTCAGGAAACCTCTGGAGTTGGAATACAAATGAGGAAAATTTCCATGCCTCAAGAATGTCAACAAATCTGGATTACAAAAACTCTGCTGCTTCCAGGGTGCACAGCACTGTCACAGATCACAAGAAGAAAGAACATTGGTCCTCTTGTCATCGTCAAAAGTGGACCAATTTAGGGCTTCCCTGGTGGCACAGTGGTTAATAATCCGCCTGCCAATACAAGGGACATGGGTTCGAGCCCTGGTCCGGGAAGATCCCACACGCCGTGGAGCAACTAAGCCCGTGTGCCACAACTACTAAGCCCGTGTGCCACAACTACTGAGCCCACGTGCCACAACTACTGAAGCCTGCATGCCTAGAGCCTGTGCTCTGCAGCGAGAAGCCACGACAACAAGAAGCCCACGCACCACGATGAAAAATAGCCCCCACTCACTGCAACTAGAGAAAGCCCACACTCAGCAATAAATTTATTAAATAAATAAATTAATTTTTTTAAAAAAAGTGGACCAATCTGATCCAGTGCCACCAAGAGGGTATCAACTTTATTTCTGATAAACAGCCACTTTGAGAACTATACAGTGATGTTTTGCCAGCTGGAATGATTTATTTTTATCATTTCTTCCCCTTTCGTTGCTTCAATTAGTTGCCAAGATATGATAGGAGGAGGTTACTGTCCCTTAGGAGCCCAGATGTAGAAGGGATTCCTACAAAATGTAAAGATTTAAAGATTAAAGACAGCCCAGAGTTTATAAAATTATGTTGCAATTTAGTTAGTTTGATTTTTAGCCAAACACCATACCAATTTATTTTCCAATATGTAGAACAAAGGGGAGGTCATTTTAAAAAGTGAAAAACTGGGAGTTCCTTGGTGGCCTAGTGGTTAGGATTCAGTGCTTTAACTGCTGTGGCCCAGGTTCAATCCCTGGTCAGGGAACTGAGATCCCACAAGCCACGCAGTGCAGCCAAAATCTTTTAAAAAATAAAAATAAAAAATGAAAAACTGATTCAAAGGGAGCTGGCAACAGCTTCTTGAAAGCAAAGTCTGCCTTGGTTGCCTTCATTCTCTACAGCATCTATCATGATCTCTAACATGCAGCTAATGTTTGGTAAATGAATTAATGCCTGAAAGAATGAGTTAATGAATTAGGGGATGGTCCTCTATCCCACTTCAAGCCATACAGTATAAATGATCTGAACTACTCAGTTTTCCTGCAGATTGGCCTTAATCTCCAAAGACCACCCCACCAATAACTCCCCCGTTACTGAAAAACTCAAAATAGGTAGTATTCGTATTCAGCCTTGCAATTCAAAGCACAGAATCAAAAACCCACAGAAATATGTCACCAGTCTCCCCCTAAGAGGTACTGTCAACTGAAGTAACAATAATAATGATGATGATGATGATGATGATGCAGGATGCTGCAAATAAGAAAGAGTTTATTTGGGGGGTCTTAAGAATTGCAATTCAGGAGACACAGATTCAGGTTACTTGGAAAG
>NW_006771034.1:1979938-1981901 GCF_000442215.2 Lipotes vexillifer
GAAAAAAGTCAGGGGCTTATAAAGCCAAAAATCACAAGGTTGTTAAAAAGTTGCATGGAGAGAATTATGATTGGCTCTGATGCAAATCAGAAAATATTTGTCCTTAGGGAATCATAATCTGTTTTAGGGTAGGGGTCTGATAATTAGATAGACTGTCATGAGTTTCTGGTAGATGTTCTGGATGATTTGATCAAGTCAAAGGTCGGATTCCATCCAGGCTGAGACATGCACAAGTCACCCTCTCAATGGCCTCCCAGCTCCATTTCAGAGAGCTCTCTTAGCAATACTGACTCCATCTTGAGCTTCCTTTCCCAGTACCCAGTTAGCAAAACGAAAAGTCTCATTATTCCTTGTCACTTCCGGGTCACAAAGGCCATCTGCAAGGTCACACTAATTCATTTGCCACAGAGACAGTAGCTGTCTTTAAACTCGGAGGTGGAAAAAAGCCTCCTTTATTCTGAAGTCACCTTATGTACACTGTTCCCAGGCGCTCAGCTCCATGAGACTGGACTGGCCGTTGTTATTCTCCATCTTCCTTGTACTAAAGTGCACCACCCCAAACAGCTCCAGCCCGATTTACCAGGAACCTCAAAGGAAGCGTTCCTCCCTGTGTGCTTCTTTATTGATAAAAACAACACAGTGGTTGGTCTGCCACCAAGGTTCATCAACACTTTGTTGGGTGCTGCGTCCCACTGTGGTGGGATCCAGAATGATCCCATCTCTCTACTGGGCATTTTGAAATGTGACTGCACCACACACTGTCCTGTGTTCTGAGAGCGCTTCCCCTCCTGTCTGTATACATTTCATTCCCTTTTATTTTCCCTTTTACTACAGCTAAATAACTGTGCAAAGAAAAAAAAATGTATAATTTTTTTCTTTATCAAATAATTTCCTTTTCCACACCAAACTCCTACAAAGCCTTCACTATTCTCACATTTTTACTTGCACCAAATATACATACTGCTTTTTTTTTTTTTAAGTAATCAGTGTTCAATGCTTTCTTGTTCACCAGTATACCCTGAGAGCCGATTGTTCTAAAACCACCAGTCCATCTTCTCTTGTAACCTCCCACATGAGGAGACCCAGCTGGGACTCACCAGTTATGGCCCTTCCCCCTGCAGGCAAGCTCCTTCAAAAAGGGGCTGCTTTTGACAATAACAATTTCCCAGCTTTCAGAAGCCACAGTGAAGCTCTGCTCTACGTTCTGGGCCACAGCACAAGAAGGAGATGAAAATAAGAATTAAAATTCCATAATGAAGAATGACCCAGGTTTGTGTTCCTCCTGCTTCTATATGGAAAGATGCTATTTAGAGAGATGGTCTTGAGGAGCGTAACAGTTCAACTCCAGGCGCACTGGTTAGCTCACATGACCTGTATGGTTCCTATCTGCATTCTCCAGGTGGGGAAACCGAGGCACAGCGGTTAGGGGACTCACCCAAGCCACACAGCTGGTGAGTGGCAGGGCTGGGATTCCAACCCCGCCGGGCCTCGGGGCTGCAGAGCCTGGCACTACCTTTGCAGGAACAGCAGACAATGACCACACGGCAGGGAATGAGGGCCTCCCAAGCCCCCAAAGCCCCAGCTGGACCACCAAATAGAAGCAAGCATGGGAGCTGCAGAGCGCTTCATTACATCAGAAAGGCCCCCAAACATACACTGTTTACTGTCAACATTTTTATCAAATCAACAAACAGAAGAATGTTCTGCATTTATCATTTGCTCGTTCCTTCCGTCATTACCACCTCCCGGAACAGGGCACCCATTGAATGGTATAACTTTTCCCTGAACTGCCCCAAACCCAGAAAGAAAAAGAACTTTGATAAGAAAGACTTCGGTCCGCTCTATCCCAGGAGCGATGGTCTCTAAAGCCTGTGGAAGCAAACGCCGAACCAGCCCCAGGAAGTGTGAGGGCTGAGGAGGAGGCAGGGCCAGCGCCGACTGGAAGGAACATGGTGGGGGGGAG
>NW_006771034.1:1981911-1998796 GCF_000442215.2 Lipotes vexillifer
GGGGAGAGGGGGAGGGGAGGGGGGAGTGTCCCTGGGGGTCCTAAGACCGGCTTCCCCACTGAGGCTGAGTGACAATAACAAAAACTGTGAGCCCCGAAACACAAGGAGCCCGGATTAGAGCATCTCTCAGGAACCAGTTTGTTAGTCAATCTCACAATACTCTGATTCATACTTGCATGTGTGAGCTATGACACAGGGGTTTGAATGGCGAAAGCTCTAGAAAGAAATTGATTCCAAGGCCAGAGGCTGAGTTGGCAACGTGAGGAGATGGCGCCCCCCAGTGTCAGGATGATGCTTCGGAAACCTGGACCAGGCTGAGCGCGCACAGTGGCCTTTATGCTTCAGGGTAGGCAAGACCGCTGCAGAAGGGGCGGGAAGGTGCCCGTGGCCGGGGAGGGGGACCGGTTCCCGCAGTACCTGGTTCTCCCTCTGTCGCCGTCCAGGTCCCGGCTCTGTGCTGCAGACCCATCTAATGCAGCTTTCTCCAAAGACTCAAAAATATCACCAAGCCATTTTCATGTGTTTTATTCACTTTTTTTCTGTAGTAGATGCATCAAATCCCGAGGATAGACAGTTTAAAATCATATGGTCTCAGCACCTGGAGTCCCACTGTCAACAATTTTTCTTGTTCAAAGCCAGATCAGTTCCAGCCCAGGGGCCTCTGCTGATTGGCAGGACTGGCCTCAAACCCTCTTTAACGCCATAGACATGTGTAGAAAGCTGCCAAAGTCACTTTACCATTCTTAAGGTTTAAATGGAAAGACAAGCTACATATGAAGTTCTAAATCGGGGCTGCCAGCCTGGGTCCCCAGGACAGCAAGTGGCTCTGGTCTGCTGTAAAGGATCCGTGTACAGTTCTCAAAATAAACTTGGAGGGGGAGAGAACTAAAATAAAGAGAAAACTGATGGAAATTCACTCCAAGATAAACAAATGTACGAATAATGCAAAGACTTCCCAGGTCCTTTCAGTGTAACAGAATGTGTAGGGAAAATCTTAACATCCTTTGCCCTGAAGATAACATCCTTAGTAAGTATTCTGCAAAGCTCAAGAAAATGTTCCCTGGGCTGGTGGAGTCTAGTTCAAGCTAATCTTGGAAAGAAATCTCAGAAGTCCTTTGGTCCAACTTTGGAGCCTGGTCCCTCATGGAACTCATCAACTTGAAGCATTGCCCGGCAGGTCAGAAGCTGAGCATTATCAGAAGCTAGAGTGGATGGATCTCTTCTTTACTGGGAACATAGTTAAGGGACAGGATCATGGTATCCCCCCCTTTTTTTCTTCTGATTATGGTAGCGACACGTGCTCATTATAGAAAAATACAGAATGTGGTTTGGAATTTTTTCCTCAGTGTCATTAAATATTTTTCTATGTCACTAAATACTTTTCGAAAATTTCATGGCATCAGCTGCACAATGTTCCATTTTTAAAACCATTCTTTTATGTTCAGACATTTGTTTCCAATTTTTTGCCATTTTAAAGTGAGTGCAGTGAACATTTTGCATATTAACCTTCATCCAGATTTCTGAGTTTTAGAAGGTTCTTTCTGGGTCAAGGGGAAAATCACTTCATTTTTTAAAACATATGCAATTGAGGGTCTCATGACACCACGCTGCTGGTTTTCATGACAGCATATGGTGCCTTTACAGAGAAAATAAAATGGTGAGAAATATATTTGTTTTGAATTGAAAATCAGCCTAAAACAAAAAAGCTGAGATTTGATGTCTGGATTTCACTACCACTGTAGCCCTGGACTGTGGACTTGGGCAAGTCCCTTTGACTCTGTCAGCCTCAGCTGTTAAAATAACTATTTTTTAAACAATCTAAGTTTGTACAGGAGGAAAGCTCTATAAAAGTAAAGTGCTGGGCTTCCCTGGTGGCGCAGTGGTTGAGAGTCCGCTGGCCGATGCAGGGGACGCGGGTTCGTGCCCCGGTCAGGGAAGATCCCACATGCCACGGAGCGGCTGGGCCCGTGAGCCATGGCCGCTGAGCCTGCGCGTCCGGAGCCTGTGCTCCGCAACGGGAGAGGCCACAGCAGTGAGAGGTCCATGTACCACAAAAAAAAAAAGAGAACCAATTCCTACCATGGAAAGGAGATCTGCGTCCATAAGAAAAGAGCTCAAGCACGTGGGATGGCAGCTGTGTCAACTGAGAGAAAGCTCAAGGAGCTAAGGAAAGAAAATGAGCACAACAGGAAGATGCTGGCCGAGGTCGAGCCAAGTTCCAGCCTTTCCCAAGGGGCCCTGGTGTTCCTGAGGCACCACTCACAGCCCACAGGGGCCCCAAAGTGTCAGGGGATGCCCTGGGTCATCAGGCTTCCCAGGAAGCAGGAGAGTCACGCTTTGAGGGCTCAGGGATCTGAGGTCACCTGCAGGTTTGACTCAGTTTCCCCAGCCGCTGAGTTCTGAATACTCAGAACCACAGCACAACATCTGCATATGTTTTTCTCTTTAAAGTTATTTTGATTTCTTTCTTTTTAGTTTAGCTACTGTTTAACCAATGTCACAATTATTCAAGTAGATGTAACATTATTGTTTTAGGATAGTATTTTTAAATAAAGATTTATTTAATATGTCGTATGAATTTTTATTCTTAATATATTCTTAATATAATCCTTAGGAATACATTATTTTCACACCATCTGACCCTCTAGAATTAGATAATATAAGCACTGTTGTCGTATTTTTGATTTAAATAAAAGGTCTATTATTACTCTGACCATCACTGAAGTTTAACATGGATACAGACACTTAAAACAATAAAGACCATTTTTGTATGCCATGAGCTGTTATTAGAAGTCTGTACAAGCAATATTTACCTGAATAAATGTTGATTAATTTTTAAAAAACAATTGGAAAAAAACCCTAAACAACAGTACTCCATTCATACTTAACAATATTTTTATTAGATTAGTCTTAAATTCATAGGTTAATTTAGGGGAGTTAAAATTTTGCGACCATTTTTTTCTTATTTTGTAATTTTTAAATCTTTCCCGTTTTGTTTCAGATATTGTTTGTTCTTTAGATGGTTCGAAATTTTATACAGTTATAAGAAAACTTTTCCCTTGATGGCAAACACACACACACACACACACACACACACACACAGCCACAGTGCAGATACAAGGCACTTTTAGTTTGTATGTCAGTAACAGAGAATGGTCTAAAAATAGAGTCGCAAAATTAAAAAAAAATGTTTAAAGAAAAAAGAAAGATAATTCATGCCCACACTAGTTTGTATATACGTAGAAAAGGAGAGTTGCCTGTCTTATCAGACAGGATTCCAGCAAGAAACACTTCATCCCAAATGGTGCAGATAGAGTGTGATGACGGCTGAGCTGCGGAGGGAGGAGGGAAGGACCAAGGATGGAGGGCTCCCAGGTGCTAACAAGAGGGGATGCTGTTCCCACCCCTGGGCCTGGGGGGAGGGGGAGGAAGTGGTGTCTTCTGGGCCCCATGAGGACCTGTCAAGGGCATGGGGAAAACTGTTCTCACCCCCTTCCCTCCCGTGCTCCCATTTACTGCTGGAGCAGCAGCCATCCAGAGGGCCTGGGTAGCGCAGGCAGGGACTCTGCCTCCCGGCACAAAGCAGGCCAGAAAAGGGCACAGATGAATTTGGAGAATGACCTGCAGGCCTGAGTCCGTTCAACTGAAAGTCTGTGTGTATTTTGTCGCATTTATTCCCACTCATTTATTGAATAAACATCTCTTGAGCTTCTACGATGCTTTCAGCACAGTTCTAGGTCCTCGGGATGCAGCGACGAAAAAACCACGCGATGAGACCCGTAGACCCACAGAGCGAACTAACATTCCAGCGAGAGGCAAGGTCAGATAGTAGAAAGGAAGCAGAAGGGGTGATGTGGGAAAGGAGGAGGACGAGAAGATGACAAGATCACGGGCTTGAAGCTGTAGCTGGGCTGGGTCCCTCCACCTTCTGCGGGGACCTTCGGCCTGTGGCCTCTGCAGCACCTGACCCGCCACAGAGCCTTCCAGGGCAGCAGCTTCAGAGCCCAGCATGCAGCCTGTTGGCTCTGGGGCTGAGGCTGCTTTCCTTCCCCGCTGGGGGCTGGAGCCCAGGCCGGGTGCAGAGAGGCTGTGCTCCTGGCAGCTGGCAGCTGTAACCAGAGTGGAAGCATAACACCAGCTTCACCTTTGGGAGTCCCTTGTCATTCTTGCCGTATGTGATCCCTCCCATCTTGAGGGTGTTATTTTGTGACTGGACCCGGCCTCCTCATTGCCCGACTCAGCATAACATGGCGGTTAAGAGACTGACTCTTGGTACCATCACATGACAGCTGTGTGTCCTTGGCCAAGTCTCTTAACCTCTCTGTGCCTCAGCTTCTCATCTGTAAAATAAGAATGCTAACAAATAGTACCTACAGTTGGCGTGAGGTCACATGAGAACACCGGTGAAGTGCGTAGAACGATGCTTTTCACGCAGCAGAGCCTATGTACCTATTCGCCAGCGACAGCAGCAACGGCAATATTCCCCTGGACCAAGTGGAGCTCCGGGGTGGTGGGCTGAGCCAGGCCTGGAAATCAAACAGGCCATCTGTGGTGAGGCAGGTGAGTGGGGATCCAGCAGCTGATGCGGATGCAGGAGGTGCAGCCAGCCTGGCGTGGGCTGGCTGAGCAGAGCGTGATGGTAGTGGGTAGGCTGGGTGCTCAGGGTGCTTGGAAGGCAGGTCTACAAGAGAGGTGGCCGCAGGGAAGCAGCTGTGTGGCCCCAGGCCACCATGATCAGCTGAGCCTTGGGACCCTGGCTCTTCCAATAATCTTCCCTCAGGCCCTCAAGGGCAGGGCAGGGCTGAGCCTGTAGGTTAAATCCATCTATGGGGCAGAGCTGGGCTGGGCATCACGCGGGTCACCTATAGAGGGGGGTACGTCCGGCGCGTTGTGAATGAAGTTTATTCCCTAATGACCATCATGGGGGGCGGGGGGGGCGGCCAGGAAGGGTAAGCCTGAGACACAGGTGGGCAGACACTTGGCACGACTGCGAAGCTGGTGGGTTCTCTTTTCTGAGCTCTTGAATAGCTCTTTTCCTTTGTCCCTGTGTGCCTGGGGCTTCCCCGCTGCCCTCTGGCTGGCTTCTAACGATCATCCATCTAAGCCTGACCTTACCCCACTGGTCCTATTTAAAAACCTCACTTTAGGGCTTCCCTGGTGGCGCAGTGGTTGGGAGTCCGCCTGCCGATGCAGGGGACACGGGTTCGTGACCCGGTCCAGGAAGATCCCACATGCCGCGGAGCGGCTGGGCCCATAAGCCATGGCCGCTGGGCCTGCGCGTCCGGAGCCTGTGCTCCGCAACGGGAGGGGCCCCAGCAGTAAGAGGCCCACGTACCGCACAAAAAAAAAAAAAAGTAAATTGCTAAGTCTTTCCCCTTCTTCTTTGGGACAAAATTCTTTTTTTCTTTCAAATTCTCTATTCTTGCATATAAGAAGGTTTGATAGTCCTCCATCTGGGAAACTGCTGCCAGCTGGTCCCTCGTGACAGTTTGTCTCTGAGGCCCTAGCTGGTCATTGCTGGGCTTTGCTTGCTGTGAGATTTCAGCAGGCACCCAGGAATCCATGAGCAGGTGGAGGGAGGCTTGACTGTGGAGGCGTCAGGCATCAGGGCTGCTTCTGTGTTTCTCCAATTGGCCAGATCACCAAGATGTAAGCAGCATACACTGGCATCAAAATCTGACAGACCCAGAACTGCCATTTCCTAGATGAGCTGCCCAAACAGGATCCAAGAAGTTTCAGCACCTATAAAGTAGGGGAGTACCAGACTACTTACATCTTAGAGTTATCCTGAGACTCAAAATAAAAATGAAACCATACATGTGCAACCATTTGATAAACCCTAAAATTCAAACGACCACAAACTATTATTTTGGCAAAATGCAAAGGGCTGAAGTGAGATGGGGGTAAATACAAAGGAAATAGAGGGACTTTCCCTGTTGCTATGCAACCTTACAGCTTCCTTATAATTAATTATTAATGCGATAGTCTAGAATTTTCCAAGTATATTTGGCCCCAGAACTTTTGATTTGAATTACATTTAATAACACCCACACATTAGGAAACATGGGGTTTGTGGTTTGGTTCCACATAGAATATAAGGTCTATGAAGGCAAGCACCTTGTCTTGTACCCTGCTGTACCTCCAGGGTATAGAAGAGCTGCCTGCACATAATAGGTGCTCAATAAAATGTGTTGCATAATGCATATACTTTCCATTAGACATGTTTGAAGACAGCCTCCCAAAAGAGTTTGCAGAGAAAAGTAAAACAAAGGTTTTTATGCACTGCTAGTGAAAGCATAAATTGGTTTAAAGTTTTGAAAAGAGCATGGCCTCATTCATCAAAGACTTTTAAAGTGCTCATACCCTCTCGCCAAGTTGTGCCAGCTCTGGAAATCTATTTGGAAGTTATCCTAAGGAAGAAGAAAAAAAAATTGTGTCTAAAGATGCTCAGGATATGAAGTATTGTTTAAAATGGAGAGAAAGAAAAAGGCAGATCAGAATTATGTTCAAAATTATTGAATGATTAAGTTACAGAATATAAAAACAAAATAGAGAACATGATTCAGTGCCAGTCTGTCAGACAATTGTTCTAAATCTATAGAGATATAGGTAGATAGATATACAACTTGTTCATTTTTCCTAACAGCCCTAAGGTAGGTGCTATTCTAATACTCATAGATTAGAACACTGAAGCACAGAGAAGTTATATAATTGGGCCAAGGTCAATGAAAGGACTGCGATTCAAGCCTGGGCAGTCCAGACTACTATCTGAAAAAATAATGGGAGACAACACACTAAAGTATTAACAACAGCTGCCTCTGCGTGTTCGAAAAGAGGGCAATTACATCCCTTCTACTTTTCTGCATTTTAACAAGTTTATGTAATGATGAGAAACCTGCACTCGAAAAGGGTAAATTAAGGACCTAATCTGTGTTCCTATAATAGATCTGAGCAGAAAGACATCTTAATTGACCATAGGACCCATTACTGCAACCAGGAAACTCCAACCAACAGCCAACTCTCTTCTGTACACAAGAGAAAATTAGAGTAAATTCCATTTAGAGGGAAGTGGGTTGAAAATAGGTTGTTTTTATGAATGCAGAGAAACTAGCCAAAGCTAGTGTTGGGTTCTCAGTTTTAATGTCACACTTGCTCAAACACCAGTTCTATTTTTAGGTATGGTTCTCAGATAATCACTCTGCCTTACCCAGAAGGACGTGTTTAAACACCAGAACCTCACGCGTCCGCACAAACCAAGAGGTCAGTGCTGTACTCAGGTGAGATGGGGCGGAGGTGGGATACAGATATGCAGGAGCAGTCAGGGCCCAGGTACTGGGCACGTAGTGTCCGCTGCTGGAGCTGTAAGGCTCGGGGTTTATATATACATACAGCGCGAGGAACTGCGCTTGATCACCTTTTAGCGTGGTAGGAAGAAAGGGTAAACACGCTAATGATGCTAGTGATGAATGTGAAATGGAAAAAATGCCACCGTACTTATCTAAATGGAAATTTTAAGCTAAGGGCACTATATCTATTCTACAATAAGGGTCACTTAGTAACTCTAGAATTTCATTTCCAGGTGCTGTCCGAGCCCACTAGTCCCACCCGCCAGCCCTGTGGGTCCAGCCCTGACCACTCGCTTCTAAGGACTACAACTCCCAGTCTGAGGGAGATCCCTACGCATGCGGCATGACGACCTACGCCTACATTTCCCAGCAGGCAGAGCGGCTACGTTGACGCACGCGTGCGCTCTTGGTCGTTTTTTGCCAACTCTGGTTTGACCTACAGCCGCCAGGAGAAGATGGCCGCGCCGGCAGTGTCTCGGCTCTCCCTGCAGGTGAGAGAACGGAGGTCCTGAAAGCCAGCGGGAGAAGCCCTCCTTGGGTGACTCGTACCAGACCCCTAAGTTCCACGGTTCCAGGCCACAGCTGGGGAGCGTGGCCGCCGTTCAAGGTCGCGGGGCCAGGCGAGTGGGGGGCGACGCCAGGCGGCCTGGGCAGCCCCGCTTTCCCCCCGGGATGCGCGCGGGCCGGTGGGCTTAGGGCTGCGTGTGTCCTACCTTGGCGTTCTCTGCCCCGAGAAGCAGCTGGTTTGAAGGGCACAGGTGAAGGGGGATCTCTGTATGTTGTGGTGGTCACACCTGGCCGGGGTCACCAGTAATGCTAAGGAATATTTGTAAAAGCACATTTCACGTTTTAATAAAAAAGTGAGACCGAAAGGTTAAAATGACTCGTCCTTGGCTGCTCAGCCAATGAGGGGTAGAACTGAGATTCGAATCCACAGAGTTGGAAAGAAAATTCGTGCTCTTTTTATTACATGATGCTTTACATATCATGACAGCGTACAGCTTCCGTAAGTTTTCAATAAGTGTTATAAAGTCTTTTAACCCTCACAACCGGTGTAGTACACTTAGAGCTGGAATTATCTGAAGGTGACCTGTGCCTTTGCAGGTGCCATTTAAACTCTTGATAGACAAGATACCATCTCAACAATATCAAGGTAGTATTTTGATAGACAAGGTACTAGGGCCTGTTCTCACATCAGAGGGCTGGAGTACCCAAAGAATTTGTCTGTATTTTCAGATAGCATTTGGATTCTGAGAAGCTCCATCTCTTGCAGACCATGCCTGGAATCCTCCCACCTTTTATTAAAATCATGCTCGAGGGTGGTAATATAAACGCGGAAAATCTCGTTAAAATTTTTTGGAAGACATATTTCACCAAACTTAGTGTTTTCTCTCTCATAGTGGTGTGCTTGCCTCAGCCTATTCCTAGTAAACTAGGAAGTTAGAGGTAGAAAAGCAATTTCCCAAGCGACCTGGAATGATTTCCAGTGGGGAAATTTACTCCTAGGTAATAAAGAGAAGCTCACCCTCACGTAATCTATGTGATGATACAAGGAAACGTGAGAAGCGAATCATCTAGAAGTCATGTTTACTGTTTATTATTGCAGGTTTAAATGCAGAAATCCTTTAATTAGTCTCATTTGGATCTACTTTCTCTTTTTGTTTTAAAGGTGCGATGCCTCAGTACATCTGTGGTCAGGCCGTTTGCCAAGCTTGTGAGGGTATGTCTTTTGTAATTGTAAAGCAGATGAATGTGTGTGAATCAGACAGCAGTACACTTAGGGCATGGATTTTGTATAGTTACCCCTAAACCTTTCTGCATGATTTGTGGTCCCCCAAATATGATGGGGGTGGAGGGGCTGGGGATGGAATAATGTTGAATGCCTGCTGTGGGACAGGCCCATGCATAACCTTTAAGTAGGAGAATTTCTTAAAACCCGATAACAGTGATGGGAGGTAGCTGGTCTTCCCATTTTACAAAAAACGAAACAGACTTTGGGAAAACTTGCCCAAGGTTATTCAGCTTAGTCTTAAAGCTGGACTGAAACTAAATCTTGATCATCCAAAGCCTAAGCTTTTCTACTACAATCACACAGTACCACTAAGCATACGTAGTCATACATTGATGGTAGTGTGGTTTTAAAAGCCAGTGGTTCATTGTAAAAAATAATTCAAGCCTCAGGCACTTAGTAAATTGCTAAAGGGCTCCATTAAACTGAACATTTATGGAGCTCTGTAAGGGATATTTGCAGTATTACTCTGAAATGTATAAAAGTATGCTTGTGTATGTTTCATAAACACCTGTTTTCCTGGTTCTAACGTGTTCAAAACTGCCTTCTATCAGTGTTTAAAACCTCCCAAACTTGGAACTAAGTAGTTATTGAATTCAAAGGAATCCTAAGCTCATCTCATAATTAACATAGTTGAATTATAGATAGTTAGAGCGGAAGGGGACTTCAGACACCATGTTTCCTAAACCCCTCAGTTTAAGATGAGAAATTGGAAGCTCACAGATAGAGTGACCTGGCCAAGGAAACATCCCTCATTTTGAGAATTGTCATTCAGGATAGCTCTTTGATGACATATTTAAACTGGTTTGTGCTATAAAAGATGTATTTTTTAAATTATAACTATTTCTTTCTGCTATTGATACCGTAGTATTGTCTTAACTGATTTTCCTTTTCTCTTCCTCCCCTCCTCCACCCTTTTTTTAAAGCCACCTGTTCAGGTATACGGTATCGAAGGTCGCTATGCCACTGCTCTTTATTCTGCGGCATCTAAACAGAATAAACTGGAACAAGTAGAAAAGGAATTGTTGAGAGTAGCAGTAAGTAGCCTTTTCTGTTCATTACTTATTAAGTTCTCATTGTATATATTTTGCTTAGATATTTGACTCTGCATCCCTAATGAGGTATATCCTAAGAGAAAGAGTTGCAAGAAAAAGGAAAAACATATTTTCTGTAGTGATGTTGATAGTAATAATACTGGGTATTATCGTTCTGAACCTATTGTATAATAGGTACAGACTGACACAAGTAAGGATATTAATATTAGGAACCAAGATTTGGGGCTCAGAGAAGAAATAGAAAATCTAAATTTAAGATGGTAATTTAAGAAACATTGTCATTTCAAAAGAGAATTAAAAAGTCACCTTGATAATCTTTGCTTGTATTGCCAGGTATTTCCAAAACAGTCTTTAGAATATATTATGATTTTGTTTAACTGGGAATTTATTTTCCTTATGAAGCCTTTTGTGAGGAGAAAATGATCAGAGCACGCTGGGCAGCAAAATTAGTGAAGGTGCAAGAGTTTCATGACGATCATAGAGAACTGGCAAAGACCACAAGGCTACGGGGGAAAGTTGACTTTTACGTGTTTTTTGAACATGAAAACAAGAGTAAATGAACTGAATTAACAAAAGCCTACAGTGTAACTTAAATAGAAGAATCCCCACTGCAGTTTCCCCTGAGTTTTCTAGTTAACATATTTTGTTTCTTCCCCTGCTCCTTTTACAGTAAGTCCCCTACATACGAACCAGTTCCGTTCCAAGAGCACGTTCATAGGTCCAACAAAGTTAGCCTAGGTACCCAACTAACACAATTGGCTGTATAGCATTGTACTGTAGTAGGTTTATAATACTTTTCACACAAATACATAAAAACTAACAAAAAATAGAACATTTTTAACCTTACAGTACAGTACCTTGAAAAGTACAGTAGTACAGTGCAACAGCTGACATCCAGGGGCTGGCATCGAATGAACAGGCAGGAAGAGCTACTGACTGGAGGAGAGAGAGGAGGTGGGAGATGGTAGAGCGGAAGGGTCGTCAGCAACAGGAGACGGAGGGCTGCAACTTCACTCACATCCCGGGCTTGAAATAAAGATGCTGTACTACTGTACTCTATACGGTACAGTACTTTCTAGTTCCCACTTCTGGCAGTAAGTTCTGTATTAAAGGAGGGGGATGTACAGTTAGTATATAATCTCTCCAGAGAAAGTTGTGCTCTTTTTTTGATTTTATGTTTTAAGAATTTCTTGTAATTTTTAATCAACTTCTGAAGATTTTTTTTTTAAATCTTACTGTTTGTTAGAGGGGATAAAAATCTTCACAGACTAGTTGTATAGAACAATAAGTTTTGTTCGTTTTTTCATTTTGAGCTTTTGTGGGAACTTTCGTCCTAACAGACAATAATTTTAGCACTGTTTTCCTCCCTTCGTCCATCTATCTCTGCAGATAACGCTTTTGATCTCAGTTGGTACCGTCAACTGTTCTGACAGAATCATACTTACTGTTGGAGACACTCGGGGGACGGGTAGGAGGAGCAGACAGGGTCACACACAGGCTTTTGGGAGGTGACGGTGACTGCCCGCCGCTCGTCCCACACACCCACTTGAGACCTGAGCACCGGTGTTCGCCAAGGGGCCAGTGGCCTGGCTTGTGGACGTTAGAATGGGGTTTAATTAAAACTTGAAGTCGGTTAAGACGTGGAGACATACAGAGGAGGCCATTACCTTAAGACTCTTTATAAAAGAAAATCAGCCATTTCTTGGCACTGAGAGGAAAATGTGATGCTGCCCAGGTGTCACTAACTATCCATGGGTGATGCAGCAAAAACAGATAAGAAACATGAAAAACTGTATGGTTCCAACTCCGGAATGCTTGTAGTTTGTATAAGTAGCAGTTTTTATGGAAAAATATTGTTTCTTTGGGGTCGCTCAAGTTGAGGTTTTAGCATTAGACAGCAGTGTAGGCAGGTAGCTAGGATCAGAGACAGAAACTGTCCAGGAGCCCAGGAGAGGGTGCTGACAGAGGGGTTGAGGGGCTGATAGAGGTGCATGACTGAAAGATGCCCAAATGGAAACAGCCGTTGGTTTGCTGGAGCTCTGGCCTGACACTCAGGGGAGCAGAGTGCTGGAAGCTGCACGTGATCACTGACCAGACGTTGGTGAGGTAACACAATGGAGACAAAGTTGTGTCTCTCATGGTAATTGCACTCCCGTTTTTTGGCCGTTTTTCCTTCCAGACTGACTGGGGCTGCTCTGGAAGCCCCAGAGCTCCCGCACAGCACTGGGTTGGTTCTCCTGAGCTCTCTGAGGGGCAGAACAGAATCCGGGTCAGCCTGAGAGGGAGAGGCCCCTCCAAGGGAAAGGCCAGGGGGCCGCCTGCAGTCAGCACATCTTGTCAGGCCTACACTTGAGTGTGGGCATCATTAGCATCCGCTTAGCATGGGAAAAACTAGAGTATTACCCGTAGTAGATACATTAAAATAGGTGGTGAATTAAATCTTTTGGCTGCTTAGGTTTTCTGTAATCTCTCTTGAAAGGCAAAAATAAATTTAAGAAACTTCATTAAAGTGGTTCTAAGTATTTTCAAGAAATACTGTATCCTGTGTAAAATCATCTTAAAAGCAAAGCAAATTTTGTGATTGTAAACTTCTCTTCATGTGCTTTCAGAGTGCCAATTTTATTTATGAAATATATGATTCATCAGAACATATGTGTATGGCAGCTAGGATCATTTATGCCCTAAAGAGTTTAAGAAATTATTTTTTGGTACTTTCAGCAAATCTTGAAGGAACCCAAAATGGCTGCTTCTGTTGTGAATCCCTGTGTAAAGCGTTCCATTAAAATGAAAAGCCTAAATGACATGACAGCAAAAGAGAAGTTTTCTCCCCTCACGTCCAACCTGATCAGTAAGTATTAGATGTTTTTTTTTGAAGTCTCTGAAAATTCTGCTACTGAAACTGTCCTCCATGGGCCAGGAACCCCAGCACTGCCTGCCTTTCGGCAGTGAGGAATCTTGGTCTCCCCCAGCCTGCTGAGTCACAATCTACATCTTAACTGGCTTCCCAAGTGATTTGTTTGGGCGTTAAAGTTTGAGGAGCATTGTCTAAAGGATATTAAGATGCAAGAATGTCTGATTGCACAGTTTCAACCCATGGACGAGACCAGTGGGACTCATACCAAGAAAATGGTTTGTAACCAGTGGCTGTGCCCCTGTCCTTGAAGACATTTGCATTCTTTGGTACATTTGAGTTGCTTTTCAAATCCCATGATCACTCAGAATTCAAAGAAAGCGTGTAGTGAATGTAGACAGTGTGTTAATTTCGGGATTTATGGCCAACACTGGTATCTGTGGCATAAACCTGAAAATCAGATTGAAAGCCGTATCGAGAAATCTACTGCAAATCCATGTAAGACACACACACCCTTACAAATTTAAATCCTTGTTTGTTCAGTCTTTTTTTTTTTTTTTTTTTTTTTTTTTGGGGTGGCCATGGCTCACGGGCCTAGCCGCTCCGCGGCATGTGGGATCCTCCTGGACTGGGGCATAAACCCGTGTCCCCTGCATCGGCAGGCGGACTCTAAACCACTGCGCCACCAGGAAAGCCCGGTTTTTTTTTTTTTTTTTTTTGAACATTGAATATTCTTTTTAAATAAGTTGCATCTTCTCCATTCACATTCTTAAATGATGTTGAATTTTAAGGCCACAAATCTAAGTTTGCATTCGAGGTGAATATAATGCTTCATGAATGACCTGATTTAAGTGAAATACCTTTACTTTCCCAGATTTGCTTGCTGAAAATGGTCGCTTGAACAATACCGCTGGGGTCATTTCTGCCTTTTCCACCATGATGAGTGTCCACCGGGGAGAAGTGCCTTGCACAGTTGCCACCGCATCTGTAGGTGACGGGCTGTTGCTGCTGCATTTGCCTTGACATCCCCTGTGTCACATTTTGCAGAACAGAAAGAAAAAGGCTAAAATCAAGAAATCAGGACAGGCGACTTAGCACTTGGGCGGTTTGCTTCATTTATACCAGTTTCTGTGAACCTGTGCTTTGCGAGGGCCAGCGTGTTTTCTTGGTGCTTCCCTAACCAGTGATTATTCATAAAGAGTGTAGATTGGGTTAAAAATGTGTTGGGAAATACTGGTTTATGTTCCATTACATTAAGTTATTTTGTAAATATCACACTACGTAGTTTACTGAAATGAGTGTCTAATCTTCTGCGGTGGTGAGTGGGAAGGGGTAAGGCAGAAGGGCCCTTTGGTCTTACTGACTTGCTGAAGTGGACTGAATTTTGAAACCTACACTATTCTGGGCGCTTTATTTTAATATCAAAGGTCTGTGTGAAGCAGAAGTGTTATTATCTTTATTTTACCGATGAGGAAGCTGAAGCCCAGGGGAATGAGTTGCTTGCTCGAGGGCACAGCATGTGGAGCTAGGATTTGAACACAGGCCTCTCTCTCAGAAGTCCGTGTTGCTTCATCTGCACTGCCTCCCCAGAACTAATTTTGCTGTTGTCTTAAGTATGTGTTCTCTTCCCGCTGTAGTTCAGTCAAGGTAGGGAAGCAGTCTGTGGGGCTTGATTATCAGTAGAGCATGGAAGATGTCCGCGGGGTGCGCAGCACCTGACCTCACCCAGATTAATATTTCTAGTGTTGAAAAGCTATTCTAACTCTCCAGAAGAGCATAATATCAAGGAGACATTTTAGCACATAGTACCTATTCGTACATTTGTAGTTCAGTAGTAGGCGCCCCCAAAGCACATTCCTGGCTGAGAATCAACACAGCTCAGATGTTCTCCGGAGCCCACCGCGACTGCACTGGTTCTCCTCGACCACAGAGCTCAGACCAGGCTTCCCTGGCCAGATGGTCACGCCATCGCCATGGCCAAGCACTGGTGCAGGTCATTCTTCAGTGATTACAAGGACATGATTTTGTAAGTTTCTTAGAACCAACTGATGCTAATGTTTTTGACATTGAGTCTCCCGGGTAAATAATTTCAACCCTTATATATATATATATATATATATATATATATATATATATATATATATACATACATACACACACACACACACACACACACACCTTGATTAATGACTAGGGGCACAGACTTTAGAGATAAACTGATTTCAAATATTGGTACTAGTCCTCACTTGCTGGTGGAACCTTCGGTGAGTTCTTTTTTTTTTTTAATTAATTTTTATTGGAGTATAGTTGATTTACAGTGTTGTGTTAGTTTCAGGTATACAGCAAAGTGAATCGGTTATACATATATCCACTCTTTTTTAGATTCTATTCCCATATAGGGCATGACAGTATTGAGTAGAGTTCCCTGTGCTATACACTAGTTTCTTATTCATTATCTATTTTTTATAGGTATATATATATGTGTATATGTTTATCCCAGTCTCCCAATTTATCCCTCCTGCCCAGGTGAGTTCTTCTTAACCACTGTGAGCCTCAGTTCTCCCACACGTAAAATGGGAACAATAACACCTGACCTCCCGGAGTTGTCCATGTTAAAGGAGATGGTGGTATAAAATGCCTGGGACACACAGGTGCTTAGCACGCAGCATGTGTCTGAATGGAAGGTGGGCGTATACTTCTGAGTTCTCTAACCTCAGAGCCTCAGCGAATGATTGATGGAGCACTGATAGACTTCCCCACCACCACCCCCCGAAAGACACTGTTGGATCTTTGCAGAGCTTAAAGGCTTCTTTGCTAGCTTTTGGAGGTAGGATTTGTGACAGGTGAAACGCCGCTCCTTCAGCAACATTTGCCGTTCTCACCCAATCGGGGGTAAAAGTTGGGGCAAAAAGGAGAGAACACTGGATGGTCAGGGCACTTGCTCTGTAGGAACAAGATTACAGAGCTGTACTGACTTCAGGAGCCAGCCGCCTGCCCGGGCTCTCTGTGAGCTGCAGAGTGGAGCGGCATGCCAGAGCTCCTGGTACCCGCAGATCCCAGGTCAAACTGCAGCTTTTCATCCAAGGGAATAATAGACTCAGGCTGCACCCGGGGGAGCTGCACGGACGACAGGCTGCATCCTCAGTCATTATAAACTTCAGGTTTTTCCCCTAATCATCACTTCTAAGTTGTACTGCGAGTACCATGGAGCAGAGATGGGCAGTAAGTGAACCTCACCTCCCAGTGTGAGCTGCCCGGGTGTTCTTGTGAGGCAGGGCCTTTGCACACCCCGGCACCAGCATTGATGAATGACCATTGCAGCCCAACTCCAGTATGGGTCCTCAAATATCTAACAGAGGAATTCACAAGGCCTGTCTTGGTGATATGTTGCCAGAGGGATGTTTTTTCTCTCCTTCAACTATAGTAACTTTCTGTTTTGCTTTATCTAAATTTAAAGGATGGTTTTGTCCTCTTTTAGCCTTTAGATGAAGCCACTCTTACCGAATTAAAAACAGTCCTGAAGAGCTTCCTAAGTAAAGGCCAAGTATTGAAATTGGAAGTTAAGGTAGGTTTTTAATTACGTACAGTATGTTTCCTCAGGTTGTTTGACACCTAAAATGGCTATAGAAAGTGGAAAATTAGATTTGATTATGTAAAAACTTGCCTATAATAGAACCTTCATATTTATATTCAATATAAATGATTATTGAGTCCATTCACAATTTGACTTCTGTCATTTTCTAGATATAATTGTTACCGCTTACAGTTAGTTATGTAGTACGTAGACTTTTCAGAGCACTTTTTCATCTTTCTTTTTTTTTTTTTTTTTTTTTTTTTTTTTTTT
>NW_006771034.1:2006834-2024362 GCF_000442215.2 Lipotes vexillifer
TGGTACGTGGGCCTCTCACTGTTGCGGCCTCTCCTGTTGCGGAGCACAGGCTCTGGATGCGCAGGCTCAGTGGCCATGGCTCACGGGCCTAGCCGCTCCGCGGCATGTGGGATCCTCCTGGACTGGGGCATAAACCCGTGTCCCCTGCATCGGCAGGCGGACTCTAAACCACTGCGCCACCAGGAAAGCCCGGTTTTTTTTTTTTTTTTTTTTGAACATTGAATATTCTTTTTAAATAAGTTGCATCTTCTCCATTCACATTCTTAAATGATGTTGAATTTTAAGGCCACAAATCTAAGTTTGCATTCGAGGTGAATATAATGCTTCATGAATGACCTGATTTAAGTGAAATACCTTTACTTTCCCAGATTTGCTTGCTGAAAATGGTCGCTTGAACAATACCGCTGGGGTCATTTCTGCCTTTTCCACCATGATGAGTGTCCACCGGGGAGAAGTGCCTTGCACAGTTGCCACCGCATCTGTAGGTGACGGGCTGTTGCTGCTGCATTTGCCTTGACATCCCCTGTGTCACATTTTGCAGAACAGAAAGAAAAAGGCTAAAATCAAGAAATCAGGACAGGCGACTTAGCACTTGGGCGGTTTGCTTCATTTATACCAGTTTCTGTGAACCTGTGCTTTGCGAGGGCCAGCGTGTTTTCTTGGTGCTTCCCTAACCAGTGATTATTCATAAAGAGTGTAGATTGGGTTAAAAATGTGTTGGGAAATACTGGTTTATGTTCCATTACATTAAGTTATTTTGTAAATATCACACTACGTAGTTTACTGAAATGAGTGTCTAATCTTCTGCGGTGGTGAGTGGGAAGGGGTAAGGCAGAAGGGCCCTTTGGTCTTACTGACTTGCTGAAGTGGACTGAATTTTGAAACCTACACTATTCTGGGCGCTTTATTTTAATATCAAAGGTCTGTGTGAAGCAGAAGTGTTATTATCTTTATTTTACCGATGAGGAAGCTGAAGCCCAGGGGAATGAGTTGCTTGCTCGAGGGCACAGCATGTGGAGCTAGGATTTGAACACAGGCCTCTCTCTCAGAAGTCCGTGTTGCTTCATCTGCACTGCCTCCCCAGAACTAATTTTGCTGTTGTCTTAAGTATGTGTTCTCTTCCCGCTGTAGTTCAGTCAAGGTAGGGAAGCAGTCTGTGGGGCTTGATTATCAGTAGAGCATGGAAGATGTCCGCGGGGTGCGCAGCACCTGACCTCACCCAGATTAATATTTCTAGTGTTGAAAAGCTATTCTAACTCTCCAGAAGAGCATAATATCAAGGAGACATTTTAGCACATAGTACCTATTCGTACATTTGTAGTTCAGTAGTAGGCGCCCCCAAAGCACATTCCTGGCTGAGAATCAACACAGCTCAGATGTTCTCCGGAGCCCACCGCGACTGCACTGGTTCTCCTCGACCACAGAGCTCAGACCAGGCTTCCCTGGCCAGATGGTCACGCCATCGCCATGGCCAAGCACTGGTGCAGGTCATTCTTCAGTGATTACAAGGACATGATTTTGTAAGTTTCTTAGAACCAACTGATGCTAATGTTTTTGACATTGAGTCTCCCGGGTAAATAATTTCAACCCTTATATATATATATATATATATATATATATATATATATATATATATATACATATATACACACACACACACACACACATATATATAGTTATTCACATTCTTTTCCATTATGGTTTATTTAAAAATATTGAATATTGTTCCCTCTGCTATACAGTAGGGCTTTGCTGTTTATCCATTCTATATACAATAGTTTGTGTCTGCTAGTCCCAAACTTCCAATCTATCCCTCCCTCACCCCCCTCCCCTTGGCAACCACAACTCTGTTCTCTATGTTTGTGAGTCTGTTTCTGTTTCGTAGATAAGTTCATTTTTGTCATATTTTATATTCCACCTATAAGTGATATCATATGGTATTTGTCTTTCTCTTTATGAATTGTTTGTGTTTTGATTAGAATTAACTTTAAGTGAAAAGTTTAGATACCTAGACAATTGTGTTTTTCTTTTTCATTCTTTGGGCTTTATTAGAATCAGAGCCCAGGCACTTCCCTGGTGGCACAGTGGTTAAGAATCCACCTGCCAATGCAGGGGATACAGGTTCTAGCCCTGGTCCGGGAAGATCCCACATGCCACAGAGCACCTAAGCCTGTGCACCACAACTACTGAGCCTGTGCTCTAGAGCCCGCAAGCCACAACTACTGAGCCCGTGTGCCACAGCTACTGAAGCCCGCACACCTAGAGCCCGTGCTCCACAACAAGAGAAGCCACCGCAGTGAGAAGCCCATGCTCCGCAACAAGAGAAGCCACCGCAGTGAGAAGCCCATGCACCGCAACGAAGAGTAGCCCCTGCTCACTGCAACTAGAAAAAGCCCCCGTGCAACAACGAAGACCCAACACAGCCAAAAATAAATAAATAAATAAATTTATTTTTAAAAAAAGAATCAGAGCCCAAATTCTAGGATTAAAATTTTTATATTAGATAAGAGTGGGTGGGTCAGCATTTTCTACCTTTCAAAGGCACTGGAGTAAAATAAAAACTTTAAAAAATTTAAATCAGACCCTTTTACTTGCATTCTTGTAGTAGCGCTTGTAGAACTAAAGCCTGATTCTTTTCTTGTTTGTTAAAATACAAAACAAAGCAAAATCAAACACACTAATAAAACATTAATACAGTAAGCAAATCTAACCTCTCTGAAGGTTTTGAAATATCCTGAAAATATTCTGTTTTGTTTTTTTCTTGGCTCCTGGGTAAGGACACATGTATCCCACCTGTCACCTACTGAACCTTGATTAATGACTAGGGGCACAGACTTTAGAGATAAACTGATTTCAAATATTGGTACTAGTCCTCACTTGCTGGTGGAACCTTCGGTGAGTTCTTTTTTTTTTTTAATTAATTTTTATTGGAGTATAGTTGATTTACAGTGTTGTGTTAGTTTCAGGTATACAGCAAAGTGAATCGGTTATACATATATCCACTCTTTTTTAGATTCTATTCCCATATAGGGCATGACAGTATTGAGTAGAGTTCCCTGTGCTATACACTAGTTTCTTATTCATTATCTATTTTTTATAGGTATATATATATGTGTATATGTTTATCCCAGTCTCCCAATTTATCCCTCCTGCCCAGGTGAGTTCTTCTTAACCACTGTGAGCCTCAGTTCTCCCACACGTAAAATGGGAACAATAACACCTGACCTCCCGGAGTTGTCCATGTTAAAGGAGATGGTGGTATAAAATGCCTGGGACACACAGGTGCTTAGCACGCAGCATGTGTCTGAATGGAAGGTGGGCGTATACTTCTGAGTTCTCTAACCTCAGAGCCTCAGCGAATGATTGATGGAGCACTGATAGACTTCCCCACCACCACCCCCCGAAAGACACTGTTGGATCTTTGCAGAGCTTAAAGGCTTCTTTGCTAGCTTTTGGAGGTAGGATTTGTGACAGGTGAAACGCCGCTCCTTCAGCAACATTTGCCGTTCTCACCCAATCGGGGGTAAAAGTTGGGGCAAAAAGGAGAGAACACTGGATGGTCAGGGCACTTGCTCTGTAGGAACAAGATTACAGAGCTGTACTGACTTCAGGAGCCAGCCGCCTGCCCGGGCTCTCTGTGAGCTGCAGAGTGGAGCGGCATGCCAGAGCTCCTGGTACCCGCAGATCCCAGGTCAAACTGCAGCTTTTCATCCAAGGGAATAATAGACTCAGGCTGCACCCGGGGGAGCTGCACGGACGACAGGCTGCATCCTCAGTCATTATAAACTTCAGGTTTTTCCCCTAATCATCACTTCTAAGTTGTACTGCGAGTACCATGGAGCAGAGATGGGCAGTAAGTGAACCTCACCTCCCAGTGTGAGCTGCCCGGGTGTTCTTGTGAGGCAGGGCCTTTGCACACCCCGGCACCAGCATTGATGAATGACCATTGCAGCCCAACTCCAGTATGGGTCCTCAAATATCTAACAGAGGAATTCACAAGGCCTGTCTTGGTGATATGTTGCCAGAGGGATGTTTTTTCTCTCCTTCAACTATAGTAACTTTCTGTTTTGCTTTATCTAAATTTAAAGGATGGTTTTGTCCTCTTTTAGCCTTTAGATGAAGCCACTCTTACCGAATTAAAAACAGTCCTGAAGAGCTTCCTAAGTAAAGGCCAAGTATTGAAATTGGAAGTTAAGGTAGGTTTTTAATTACGTACAGTATGTTTCCTCAGGTTGTTTGACACCTAAAATGGCTATAGAAAGTGGAAAATTAGATTTGATTATGTAAAAACTTGCCTATAATAGAACCTTCATATTTATATTCAATATAAATGATTATTGAGTCCATTCACAATTTGACTTCTGTCATTTTCTAGATATAATTGTTACCGCTTACAGTTAGTTATGTAGTACGTAGACTTTTCAGAGCACTTTTTCATCTTTCTTTTTTTTTTTTTTTTTTTTTTTTTTTTTTTTTTTTCCTTGCGTTATGCGGGCCTCTCACTGTTGTGGCCTCTCCCATTTGCGGAGCACAGGCTCCGGACGCGCAGGCTCAGCGGCCATGGCTCACGGGCCCAGCCGCTCCGCGGCATGTGGGATCTTCCCGAAACGGGGCACGAACCCGCGTCTCCTGCATCGGCAGGCGGACTCTCAAGCACTGCACCACCAGGGAAGCCCATTTCATCTTTCTTTTTGATTAATGAAATGTCAATGTGTTTTCACATTTCCAACCTATTTTCTTTCCTAGATTGATCCATCAATCATGGGTGGAATGATTGTCCGTATTGGAGAGAAATACGTTGATATGTCTGCAAAAACCAAGATTCAGAAGCTGAGCAAAGCAATGCGGGAGATTCTCTAAAAGTGTTGATTTCCTAATAGTGAAAGTTCTTAAACTTGGAGCAACAATAAAATGCTTCCTGAACAGAATATACTATGTTTACTGTCTTTTAAAGTGGAAATATAGGGAGCCTTATTTTTATATCTTTCAGGATCCCTAGTTTAAAGGTTAAAAGGCCCTCTTTGGAACTTAGTTTGTGTCGATTATTCTTAGGAATTTATGGAAGCTTGTATCCCTTAGGAAAAAGTTGACCTTTATACCAGGGACTGTTAAGTACTTCATGTATCTTACCTCATTGCCTTTGTCTTCAAGGCCTGAGCCTGCACGTGGAGTTAAGGTAAAGCAAACCGGCTGTCAGTCTCCAAGTTTCAAGTGCTGGGGCCCATCTCTAGTCAGACACTGAAAGTGGCCCCTGAGCCCACGCTGGTCAGACACTGGCAGCTGCTCCTCCTCTGCTGCTTCACGCTTCTTGCAGCTTCTGCAGCACGTGGGCCAGCGCCTACTGCTGTGCCCCTGGGGTCCCATGTCAGCCAGGTGACTGGGCTGCACAGAGTCCTTCAAATAGGGCCAGGTTGTGCTCACCTGCTAAACTCTTGACAAGTACTTCCACTGTGTGCATTTGAGCCCAAAGTGATTTGTCCTACAGTCCCACCCTCCACATTATCCTACTTTTAAAGGCAGTAATGTTTTCTGTAAAAGCTTTCAGAGAGATTATTTCCAAAAAGATGCCTCTAGTCTAGAATCTAGAAAATCTAAAAGCAGTTACTCTGCTAACAAGCACTCATTCCCTCAGCCCTACTGAGCACAGAGGTCCCCATCAGAGCTGTGCACTTAGCAAGAGAAGGCCGCAGAATGGCAGTTTTCTCAGCCAGCCGGCTGTCACAGCCCCCGAGAATGTCCTCTGAACCAAGGAATGGCCAGGAGTGTCTGCACAGAATAGAATCACAGGATTTTCTCCCCTCTTGGGAGCAGGTATTCCAATGGAAGGTACACTAATGGTTAGAAGTCACTGCTCTTTGGGGCTTCCCTGGTGGCGCAGTGGTTAAGGATCCACCTGCCAGTGCAGGGGACACAGGTTTGTTCCCCGGTCCGGGAAGATCCCACATGCCACGGAGCAACTAAGCCCGTGCACCACAACTACTAAGCCTGCATGCTACAAATACTGAAGCCCGTGCGCCTAGAGCCCGTGCTCCACAAGAAGAGAAGCCACTGCTCACCACGACTAGAGAAAGCCCGCATGCAGCAATGAAGACGCAACGCAGCCAAAAATGTAAATAAATAAATAAACGCAAGTTCCTGCTGTGTGGCAGAACTTCTGCCCATTGGTCCTGCCAATTAAGGCCTTTCCAGCCAGGCTGAGGGAGCCAAACTCGAAATAAATCTTTTTGCTTCTCTGATAATTACAATTATCCTGAAACTGCCTGAAGAGATATCTCAAACACTTAACTTGGTGTGCATGCAGCCACCATACTTGAGGTCATAAAATACATCCTGACAGGACTAGAACATCTGCACCCACAGTGAATGTGTTACTTCACTGGGGTAGTAACCCTTTCCCAGACTGTAGAGTGACCTAGTTGGGGGTAATAACCACTCCACAAAACTCATTCAACAGGAAGTTTCATAAGGGGATATGACATGCCGTCCGCGGTGAGTCCCGTGATGTTCACTGCTTTGCTCTCTGCAACAGTAGGCGAGGTGACTGAGAACGCATCTTGGAGCATTTGGGGGTGTACGTGCAAGCCTCTGCTGTTCCAACCCATGAAGCATCCCACCTTCAAGGCTCAGTTTCCAGCCCTGTAAATGGAACAAGCAGTAATGCCCACTCCCAGAGTAGCTGCGAGAGTGAAGCAAGATTATGATGAGCTTAGTACCAGTTCTCACAGATGTAAAGGTGTCAGCAAATGGTGTTGGTTACTAAGGTCCAAAGGCCTCTGACATCTCTGGGCCATCTGACCCCGGGGGTTAAACACTGCACCTGACAGGTAGTAGTCACTCAAGGTCATCTGGCAAGTCATTCTGCCTGCCAGAATCTCCTGTCTTCAAGAGTCATTCAGAACTCCTGGTTCCTACTAGATCATTAGGATGACTCGCTCCATCAGTCCTCCAGGGAAGTCTCTCCCCAGTAAAATGCCCTTAATCCTGACATAACACCCCTAAGTGAAGGATACTCTGCAGTTTTCAAGGCCATTTCATGTATATCTTACTTAAGCTTTGTAACAGCCTTGTGGTCCAGGTGGGACAAACATCACCCCACTCTACAAATGAGGAAAGAGATGGAGGGGCCTTAGAGATTTGCTCAGGACCACAGGCTTGGATGGCTAGTAGGACAGGTCCCAGAGCCCAGGTCCTTCACTACCCCTGCCCCCACCTCTGCCCCATTTTGTGCTTGTTCCAGCTTGTCACTGGCCACACCCTGGCTCATGGTCCCTCATCACTGGAGCCAACAAGCCAAGCTAACCTTAGGTGAATCCCTGTGTCCCTTCCCACTTTGTCCCTAAGATGCTCCCGATTCACCCCTTAACCCAGGTCAGCTCTCCCCTACACTTACCCTCCTGTGGGCCTTGTTAGAGAAGATAGAGTGGTCCAGACAACAGCCATCGCAGGCGCCCATTCCTTGGTCACCCTCCAAGTGTTTGGACAGCAAACTGATTCCATTCCCAGAACTACCCCCTGGGTGGGCAGGGGCAAGATGACGGCAGCTAGAAAGTCCTGCAGGGCAATGAGGGACCCAGGGCCACATCCTAGGGCTCCGATCAATGTGCCCTCCATCTGCCATGACATTTCCCTCCTGGCTGTCACGTTGCTGAAAATCTGGCCTCCTCCTGGCAAACCAGCTCCACAATCACCTAACATGTCAACAGACAGAGACACCACTTTGGGTTCCGCGGTTCTTTCCCAGGAGCCAGGAGTACTCAGACTGGTGTGTGGCCCCCGTATCCAGTCACCTAACTTTCACCTGGACATCTGGCCACCCAGCCGGGGACTACATTTACCAACCTCCCTTGAGGTACATGACCACGGAGCTAAGTTCCAGCAGATGAGAGGAGAGGAAATGATGTGTGTGCCTTCCCAACTGGCCTCACGAGAACCAGGCACACAATTCCCTTTCCCTCTGGCTAGATGAGGACGAGACGGCGGGAGCTGGAGCAGCTGCACTTCAAGGTAAAGGCTAAGTGATTTCAAGGCCCTGCCAGGCCTGACCTTGGACCTCTGGACTGTTAACATGAGGGAGAATAAACCTGTCATTGAAGCCACGGGATGATGGGTCTCTAAGTCTCAGTAGCTGCATCTGTAACCCAGCCAACACTCTGGTTCACCAAGACTCACCTGCCTTCCTCCTGGCTTGCTTCCTGATGGCAGCGGGGCTCACACTGCACCAGACAGGGCATCACACACTGCATACCCCTGTCAAACCACAAGTTTCCAAGATACGTGACGGCTGATAGACAAAATATCTTTGGGGGTAATACTGCCCATATCCTTCAGAATCAAACTCAACAACCTCCCTGTAAATTAAGCACATAGAAATGGGGGGAAATGGTGAAATGCTTCAAACACTGCCTTACATGGTCATCAGAGATTAACCCAGAGATCTGTGGACAATGATATTCTTCACGGCACGTTTTTACCACGGTGAAAATTTTAAAGCAGCCTCAACATGTAACCATTCAGGATTCTTTTTAAAAATTAGGGTAAACTGGAATACATTCAGGCAATGGGATACTATGAAGTTCTTAAAAATCAGGTTGTTGAAGAATGGAGATAGATGATAGATAGATCACAGATAGACAGATAGATAGATAGA
Organism: Lipotes vexillifer; assembly: GCF_000442215.2. Classification (NCBI taxonomy): domain Eukaryota; kingdom Metazoa; phylum Chordata; class Mammalia; order Artiodactyla; family Lipotidae; genus Lipotes; species Lipotes vexillifer. Next base: position 2,015,482 of record NW_006771034.1, read on the forward strand.
TGATAGATATAGAAAGATGATAGATAGATGATAGATATAGCTATATAGATATAGATCTGACTGAAAAGAAAGCAATCAAAATATAAGTGAGATGATTTATGTAAATTGTGTAATTGAACAGGGCCTTGCATAAGGGAAGTGTTCAAGTTTATTAGTTATAAACAGTACAAGAGCATCTAAAATGCACATGCAATGCGCACACACACACACACACACACACACACGCACGCACAGAAAAATAAGAGGAATAATGTGCATCAAAATGCTAACATTTATTTTTGTGTGGAAGAATACCCCATTAAGTGATTTTATTTCCTTTGTATTTTTCTGTGTTTGCTGAATTATCTGCATTAACAAATATTACTTCTGTAATTAGAAGGAAAGCAATAGATATTCTAGAACAAAATATTGCCTTGATTATGCTGGCTACTAAATGTAGTGAAATAGGCAATTATTCAACATGTTTCATACCAGTGATTCCCTCCACCCACCAAGGGGGACCTTGTCAATCTCGCAGAAAACTAGGTGTAGTTTGGAAAAAGTACTTTATTTTCTTTGTTTTTCAGTGATGTTTAATTTATTTTTAGAACTTCAAATAACAACCAAGAAAATGGCCTAAGATTTTTTATGTTTGTCAAAAATGGGGCCTACTGGTTTAAAAAAGGCAAAGATTTGTTGCTTCAGGATCAGTCTTTTTAATGTGCTATAATAATTCAACTAGTGTCCAAGCCAACCAGCGAAATTAAGGGATTTGATCATATTTAGATAAATCAGTGATGAAATAAGGAGGAATTACCTTAAAACCAGAATTGAAGAAAATGCTAGAGCTTTCCCATGGAAATTTAGGTTACAATAAAATTCTGTGTTGGTTTGCTAATTCGACCCAGAGTTAAGTCAAAGTTCTGAACATGTGGAGTTTTTTGTGTTGGAAACTTCTTTGGGGAAAGCCCGAGGAATCCCTCTGAATGTCTCTGTAAGACAATATTCACTTTTGCTTTCCCCTCACATCCCCTGGCATGTCTCATGATACACAACATAGAACTTCTGAAATTCTCAGAAGTACTTGGTACAGGAAATCCATTTCTACTTTGTGCTAACATTTGTCTGAAGAAGACGTGGGGGAGTTGAAAGGGTGGTTGGTTTGGTTTGGTTTTTTGTTTCTTTTTCCATAAATTTCCTTCTACAACTATAGCCTTGTCTGTGGGAAAAGGAAACACACAGGAAGAGATGCCATTTGCACAGCTGTCAGTCTGCTCAGAAAGGAGGTGGGGCAGAAAGAACCCAAAACAATCCACTGTAACAGGGTTGGTTTTTCTCCTTTTATTCATGAACTATGTGAATTTAAACCATACAGGTCAAAATGACCAAAGAGTTGTTTGGAAGAGATTCTTCTTTTTAGATTCAAGATACACAGGAATAGCCATCTGTATTGATGTTGCTACTGGTTTAAAGAAGGAAAAAAAAAAAAAAACTTAGTTATCATAATCTTGATCAGTAAAATTTAACATTTCTTACATAAATAAGGTGCAAAGGAATGCTCAGACAGCAAAACTAACCTCAGCTTCTTTCAAACAAAAAAGAAACCTAATGTTTTGGCCCTGGTTCATCAAACCTTAGACAAATACGTAATTCTACAATTTATAATAGTGTCTAGTAATTTTTGGAACTCCATTGACATTACACATCAAACAATATAGTCTCCCTTTGATGGGCAATTAAACAGTACCATTATTTGGCAACAGAAGTATATTACAGTCAACAGGACTTCCATCAGGGGTGGCTTAGTCCCACCCCTGGGCAGGGCTGTAAGGGGAGCAATATGCCACCAGCACTGTGACCCATTTGTCACTGGAAACACAAAGGACTCATGTCAGGATTGATACATTCTTTTCTAAACAGATGAAGGCTAAGTGGAATGGCTTGAAGCAGTCACTACTGGGCAGGACCCCACATCCTCTGGCTTTTCTTGACCCCAGACTTTTGGAACAACCAGGGCCCAAAGGGCGGTTGACTGGCTGACTCATTCCCACTCACAGCCCTCTTGCCACACCAGCCACGAGGGCTTGGTGCCCAGGAGGAAGGTCAGGACTTATGCTGGGTGAGTGGACCGGAGCTTGTCCACTTCTGCTGGCTGGCTTTAGATGGCCTTCCCTGACCACCTTGAACAAAGAGATCTCTAAACAGCTCCATGTTTGGAAATAAAGTCAGTTACATCCACATGGACAGTTCCTCAAGGTGATTTTCAGATTACTCATATGACAAGAGATTCCAGGAAGCTTCCAGAAATCACAGCTCCCCACACCCCTGAAGTCCAGGAGGTCACTTGGACTCCAGCATTTGCCAATTTCAGGCATGTCGAAAAAGGACTTTGACTGTTGGTTGACAGCATTAGGAAGCACACAACTTGTTGAAAACCGAAGGCACGCACTCCCCATTTGTCGTTTCAAGCCATGGCCCTCAACTTTCCACAAATGGTGATCCACGTGCAACACCCCCAGATCACCAGGAACTGGCTATTTTCGCCATTTCATCATTCCCAGCTTGTTAAGGGAGGGGTTGCCACCTCCTGAAATGACCTCTGAATGCACCTCTCAGGGGTTTAGACCTTGAGTTTCACAGGATTTTGCATTCCATCCCTCCCTAGGTGGCCTGCAGAGACATTTCTGGTAGCAAAGTATAAAAAGTCTGTGCCCCAGAAGTAGCCTGGACCTCTGACCCTTTTCTGGGACAGGGAAAAAGAGGAAGGCCTCTTGCCCAGTGGTGTCCATCATGGACACAGGCACCTAGGAGGCTGCTCTGTGCTGCCTGTTCTGTGCACCAGAAACAGCTTAACCCAGAAAGCCCCAAACTTTATCCTTCAACCCAGCCAGCAGTGCCATAGGTGAAGACAGTGAGGATGCCCCAGGAAATTTCATGGAAAATGCAAACACCAAAGGGATGTGCTGAATCTATCCAGAAAGAGAACTGCAAAGGGTGAGCCAGGGTGGGTCAGGGGGTGGCCTCCCTCCCACATCAGGAACTCTCTAGAAGGATGGTTAGGTCCACCCAAGATTCCTGACCAATCTGCCAGAACCCATGGAAGCTTCTGGAGCACATCACACAGATCTGATGGGAAACAGGCTCTCAATCCTCCTGTCCTACCTGTTTAATGAAATACCTGGGTCTCATCCAAGGTCATGGCTAGAAGGTACTTATCAGTTTATCACAACACCACCCACTTTATTTAAATTCATCACATTCTATGCCCCTCAAAAATGACTTCTTTGAATTTCTAACGTATGCAACTCGGATTTTCTTTTTAATATAAGAAATTTAGTTGGGTTGAACCCAAGTAATCTGATTAAGTATTTTCTACTCCTGGGATAGGTTTTTAATTTTTTTTCTATAGTTTTATGCACTTAAATTAGATTCCTAAAATACTCTCATATACATACAGAAAAATAATCTCTCAATGACAAATCACATTTTACAATAACAAGTTAAATATTTATAACTACAGAATCTGTGTTAGTTTATGCAACATTTAACCATAGCCTCTTACACACTATATGTACACTTAGTCATGGACATTCCCATAAACATACAGCAGAGATTTCTGGACAAACCATTTAAAGAGCGCAACTTTTTCACTTTATGTAGCAGAATTCTGCATTTTTCTTAGCTGGAAACTGTATAAAATGCAGAAAATCAGAAGCTAAGAACTGATTATCATACACAGGACATTTTTGTTGCAGATTCTCATCTGTTTACATGTATTTACACATATATTGACCACCTATAGATGTGAAGGTACAGAGCTGATGTAGCTAAGGCAATAGGACATGAATTGTATGATTGCCAAGTTGTCTATCTAGGCGGGGCTATGAAAGGGTATAAGAAGTGCGTCAGGAGGGTACAGACCTCAGCCTGCTGGGCTTCAGCAGACAAGATCTGAAGTTGGTTTTACAGTTCAAAGACACTTGGGCTATTGGCAATGTATGTTTTAAATGCATGTGTTAAAATAAATATCATTACCAAAGATCTTGCTAGAATATCTATTTTCCAGTAGTGAATATTTAGCAGATGACATTATAAGGATGTTGATTTGTAAAATGTACACCAAAATGTTCATTCATGAAAACTAACGGTGACACAATGTTAATTAAATGCTTCTAGAAAACGCTTCTGAACTTTCAGTAGTCTGGACGATGGCAATACACGTAGAAACAAAGCTATAATTTGCTACTTTGTTCAGAGTGACGCCATCAAATCCATGCAAGATGAATTTGATATTTCTGTTCAACTTTCTGTCAACATTTTTACTTAGCAAACTTTATAATCCCAGACAGAATCGGGAAACATAGACGGGATTATTGCTCTGTGTGTGTAGAAGTGAAATCGATTTGCAAAGACAAAGCAGAAGTGCAAAGGTTTTGGAGCATCCAGCCAAGTGCTAGAAAACGCTAGTGAAAGAAAGTAACGATAACCACGCAGCAGGAGGGGCAATTCCGTGGTCAGCTGCCTCCCCGCCACGTGGCCTTCTAGAACTCGAGGCTACTCACGCAGTGGGGTCGTTCCTCTCTCCCCACATCACCCTGCTCATGGATGGGATCCCATGGGGGAGAGCCCAGCTGGGAAGCTGCTGCCCCTCTGAAGCAGGAGCCCTCCGGACACCTGTGGAGCAAGGGACCAGCCTGGGCAGGGTGGCAGTGGGCTTCCCTCTCTCCAGGGAGTGGAGATGCAGGAGCAACGTCCAGCCCCAGGGGAGGGGGCACTGGGCACTACCCTAGCCCCGCCAGTTCCCCATTCTTGTTACCATCACCTGGATGGTCACTTGAAAGGCAGAGGCTGGAAAAGCCTCCCTGTCCTACCAGCAAAGAGGAGACAAGCCCCCAGTGGATGACTAACGACTGAAAGGAAGGGTTTTATTTCAAATCAGTGGGTTAAATGGTAAAGGCTTGGAGGCCTCTTGGCACACGTGGCCTGCCCTGGACTTGGAGCCCAGAGACCAGGCACGTCTGTCAACTAGAGGCTTGGGTCCTGTACCCTGTGATTGGTCCAGACCATCTGTGCCTTTACAAAGTAAGAAGCCAAAGGTGAAGCCCCACTTGCTTCAAAAATCAACTGAAAATACAGTGTGACCAGATCCAGCTTCACGGGTGTCCAACCTGCGCAGTCACCTGGGACCCTGTGCTTAAGGGGGCCTGCTCTTGGTTTAATTCTCTGCTGTCATCACCTCAAAATTCTTCATAATTTTGAACAAGGGGCCTCACACTTTCACTTTGCACTCAGCCCACAAATTATGTAGCGGGTCATGAGTGTGACTCTGGGAGGGTCAGACCAACCTGTTTTCCTGTTCTATCCACATATCCACTCATTGCTCCCGGTGCACATGCAAACACACACACACACACACACACACACACACACACACACACACACACACACACACACACACACACACACACACACCATGCAATGATCTGTATGGCCCCAACAGTCCCTTTACATCCGAAAGCCCAGAAGTCATAGTCTCCAAGTAGAGTCTCTGCTATCCAGTCCAAGCAGAGGGGACCTTACTTCTAGAACCCTTCTTGGGGAGAGGGCGCCTCACCCAGTGCACTCGCCCCGCGTCAGCCCAGCAGTGGGGGGACACCTCCGACTTGCAATTAAGGCCCCTGCTGGGATGAATCTCAGGGGCCTTCATCAAAGCAGATGCAGAAAAGGCAGGAAGGCTAAGAACCCCAACCCCAGCAGGAGAGAAAGGCAAGGTGTCACCAGGTACCCCAGGGGTGCTGGGTTCGAGTCTCATGCCCGCTTCTAACCCTCCCCCCACCCCTTCCGTCTCAGACCCAGCAAGTTCGTTCCGTGATTTACACGAGAGCAATGCCCGGGAGCTTCAGTAGGTGGAGCCAGCTCCCAGGGATCCGCCAGTGGAACCTGCAAGTTTCCAACAGGGAGATCGCCCCCTAGCGGTGACAGTGGGTAGAACGGCAGCTGCTGGTTCCTCAACCAGGCACTGCAAAGACTCCACCAGCACCCACCCCTTCTCTGGCTCCTCTTTGCTCCAGGCCCCATTCTGTTTAGACAGAGAAATGGGAGGAAATAAGAGGTTTGAGTACAAGAGGAAAAATGCAAAGGAACATAGTTTTAGGAACACCGCCACATAGGAATGTTATTCTTTTCAATGAAAAAAGTACAAAACCAGAGTTCCTAGAAGAAAAATATGCATCCTTTCCACTGCATAAAAAGAAACCCTGGGGCTTCCCTGGTGGCGCAGTGGTTGGGAGTCCGCCTGCCGATGCAGGGGATGCGGGTTCGTGCCCCGGTCTGGGAAGATCCCACATGCCGCGGAGCGGCTGGGCCCGTGAGCCGTGGCCGCTGGGCCTGCGCGTGCGGAGCCTGTGGTCCGCAACGGGAGAGGCCACAGCAGTGAGAGGCCCGCATACCGCAAAAAAAAATTTAACCCTGGTTACTGGATAATTCTCAGTAAATATCAGAGAAACGTTCAACTTTTTTCAAGGCTGACCACGTAAGCCCACTTCTGAACAGTTTATTTGGTGGTCTTTGAATCCTAAAATATTCACTCTCTTCAGATGATTTTAACAACGTAGGCTTGTATAGAAAGTAGAACAAAATCTTATTAAAAAAGGACTCACAAAACACCCTGACATACAGTAGGGGCAAATTTACCCTGAAATATGACAACCACACATAGTATTGAACAAGTTATTATGTGGGTGTTTTCTGGTTCCCCGAGGCCAGATTAAAGAGGGTTCCTTTCGGGCTTCCCTGGTGGTGCAGTGGTTGAGAGTCCGCCTGCCGATGCAGGGGACAAGGGTTCATGCCCCTGTCCGGGAAGATCCCACATGCCGCGGAGCGGCTGGGCCTGTGAGCCATGGCCGCTGAGCCTGCGCGTCCGGAGCCTGTGCACCGCAGCGGGAGAGGCCACAACAGTGAGAGGCCCGCGTACCACAAAAAAAAAAAAAAAAAAAAAAAAAAAAAGAGGGTTCCTTTCAGTGGAGAAACTGACTGAACCTGCATGTCACTGAAATAATTATTTGGAGGTGGAGATGAATTTTCACAAGCACTGTCTGTTATTCAAATGACTTAAAGTTAGATCTACAATTAGTCTGTGAAAGCCACAGAGGCAGACCCCTCTTCACCACCTCCCAGCCCCTCGGATGGTGTTTGGGTCCAGAATGGGGACTCCCTGAATGAACAGTGCATTATTAACAGTGCTGACTGTGTTACTGAGAGACCACAACCCAGACATGGGACTTTCCAACTGTTGGCATCTGGGTTTTAATGCTTCCAAGATAGGGAGCTATTAGACGTTTGCTATCTTTCATGTGGCCTGAGTTTTCCACGCTTATCAGGAATAGATTTTGGTTCCTAAAGATAGCAGGTTATGTACCTTAGTTGAGCCTGGTGACCTACAAACATATCCTGGAACTGACACAATGCAGGGTGAAGAAATGGGAGTTCTAGAAGGTTCCTTTCCTCTAGCTCAAATAAACAGCTGCTTTGCAAGTGCAATAAAAATCCCAACCATATTGACACAATACTAAGTGGCCCCCATAAAACATGGCTCAGGGCACTGCCAGCTGAGTCTTGGCATCGGATCTGAGCCATTCCCTGCAGTCAGGAGAAGTCCCTGAGTGCCAAGAGAAGGTGGTATTAGTTTTACCAGATACCCCTTAGGGTGGCTCAGACCACAGCATCTGAGGGCTTCACCGTGTCACTGATTCACTGACTATGCTTCCACCTGGTAGGAATTAAAGTTCTAATCCTAAAAACCAAACAAGAATATCCAGCTTCATCTGTTGTCATCACCTCACGTTCTGCACAGGAAGCTCTGAACTTTCAAAGCAAGTACATCTGGAGTTGGCAGACCCAGTGCCAACCTCACACTAACTTCAAGCCTGAAATTACCCTGCCACCTCTAAAGTATGCAGGCGTCCATTTCAAAGTGCTAGTGTCCGCTGTAAAGCTCATCTCCAGCCTCAAGGAGAAGGGAAAATGCACTGAATTGAAATAAAATGAAAAACTACTTGCTGTTCCCAATGGAAATTCTTAAACTCTTTATATACACAAAACAAATATTCTTCTTGCGAATCAAAAAGGCCCAACCAACTAGGAAAAAATTATTTGGAGTAGAGACAGAGAAGCCTTTTTCTGCTCATACAAAGTACTGGCAAACTCTAAAACAGACTCCAAGGATGTCTTTTTAAATAGAACCAGAAGACTTCACTCCCCTTTGTTCTCCAGTCCCATCAGATTCTAGAAGGCCCCTGTTCTGTTGTGGTCGGTGGCTTCACGCTTGCACCAGCCAACTCCTGGAGAGACAGGAGTTTGGGGTACCAGGTCACCGAGACAATGCAAGTGGTCAGTTTATCCATTTTCCGATGGAATTTTTTTTCCAACTAAATTCACTGCCACTCAACCAGCTGAAATCAGTTACTTTCATAGACTTAGGTCATGCTTAAATTGTTCAAAAACCAAAGAAGAAAAGAATGATCCTTTTAACATGAACGTTCTTTGGGAGCATAGCTCTCTCCTCTGCCATCAGAGGTCAGGGGCATGTAGGAAGCCTGGTCCCAGTTTCTTAAGCATCCGTGGAGACCCCAGCCTAGAAAGGTCTCTCTGTGTGTGTCAGGCCAGCCCTGGGTCTGAATGAAGCCCAGGGCACAGCCCTGTGAGCAGAAAGGCCCCTGGCTGGGCTTAGAGGAGGTCAGCGTAGCTCAGAGAAAAGGGAAGCTTGTGGGGGTGTCTAGAGGGCTGGGGTCAGAATGCCAGGAGGTCGTGGCCTGGAGAAACCCTGTGTTTCAAAAGCAAAGAGCTAGGGCTTCCCTGGTGGCGCAGTGGTTGAGAGTCCGCCTGCCGATGCAGGGGACGCGGG
>NW_006771034.1:2024587-2035861 GCF_000442215.2 Lipotes vexillifer
AAAAAAAAAAAAAAAAAAGCAAAGAGCTAGGAGATAGAAAGTTATTGGCAATGGACATTTCATCTCTATGAAACACAGCCCAGGCAGCCCAAAAGGTAGAAGGGAAGGACTAGAGGTTAAAGAATTTGAGACTCCACGCATCACCCACATTCCTGTATCTCACACATGACTCACGAGTCACAGCTGGATCTGAGGGCCAGCCTAACTCATTCATAAGGAGTATCAGTCACCTCACAAATTACCCCAGTGAGTACAAAGGACAGAACTGCTACCCTGGAGGAGCATCTAAAGGATACTCAGTATAGTCACTTGGGAAAAAAATTCACATATTGCTTCTTCATGCTACATTAATTCCGATAATGGGACTCTGTGGGTGGCTGACCTGGTGGACCTAAAAAGGTGACAAGATGTTTGTCATTGAGCACATCACATCCTCCCTACATGAACCGAGATGCCCGGCCTTCACACGCAAAGAAAGCCGATGAAGACAAGGGAGAACAGAAAGAAAGGGATTGGAATGGTGACCCAATATGACCCCATTTACACAGGTAACCCTTCTTTTTCTACCGTAGTAATATGTCCGTCTTCAGAAGTACACTGAACAAACTGTATTTGTTACAGAATAGGAAAGCATGATTGGTAGGTCTATTCGTAGATTTAATTTAAAACAGTTTCTTAACAACATCAAAAAATATAAACTTAAAGTATTTGAACCATGTCTGCTGCTGGAAAGTGGTAAACGAATGCAAGCTTGAAGTTAAACCTGGTCTCTAAGGTCTTCAGTTGAGAGTCTCTAACTAAAGGGTATATCTGCTTGCTTCAAAAAATACTTATGTCTGTTGTTCTTGATACAAAAGTCTACACTATCTTTAATAAATAAATAATAGAGTGTTTCTTAAAAGTATGAAATGTAAACTTTGTTGCCTTTTCTGACACACACATTTTAAAAATCGCTTGAACAATGACAGGGCTCTTATGGGAAAGGATGACATGACATATTCAGTTCCCAGCAAAGTGGGTAGTTCACTCTGCCACTAGGTTGATGCTACCTTCAAAAAGTGTTTCTACAACCCTAATTAAATTCTAAGGACCTGCAATCAAAGAGAACACCGTCTCACACAGGAAAGCTAGATTCCAGGACCGAGAGAACGCACAAAGAACATTAGATGAAAACGACGAGCTGGGATTATGAGAACATTATCATGCAAACAAAATACGGCCCACGCTTTTCATTAGCGAATCAAGTTCTTATGTGGTTAAGCAGCCTATCTCCTGGCATTTAAGGAGAGAAACTCAAAGAGCACAAGCCAGACTTGGCACGTGTTCATACACTCCTGACTCTGTCAACGCGCCACGTATTTTTCCGTTACTGAGAGGTTGCTTGTGTTACAGCAGGGTTTGGGAAGGAGGCTCAGGTCTTCTTCCCTGGAACTGAGGGGCTTGCACGCTTCTCGGGTCTCTCCCCCACCACGTAATAGATTTCCTCCACAGATTGTCACTTTTCCTTCTCACACCTTGGGGATGCCTTTGGGGGGAACGTACCAAAGACATCTGCGGAAATTTCCCATGATAATCAGGCAAGAGTAGGCTCAGATCTGGTCACCAACAACTACTCTTGTGAAGCATCACAGGACCTCCAAGCCAAGAGAGCATTTTCCAACCGGGCTGGCAACCAGGACCCCATAATGTCAGAAAGTAGCCTTACAGGTGACCTGCAGTGATCTAATCCAGCAGAGTATAACTTGGTAGGTAACAACCTACCTTAACCACCTTCCAAGCATGCTGGAAATCAGAATCAGATCACCTGATAGTAGCCAGTGATAGTTTTCATTGACATCTAGCAATAAAAGACCTGGAGGGGACCGGAAAAGCTCTAACAGCACAACTGCTGGAATCTTCCATGGACCAGCTCTTCAAAGAGCTAGACCAGTGTCTGATCAGGCGACCATCTCCCGAGTGATCAGATGCACGGGAGCATTTCAAATAAGGTCCCAGTGGGAGAATGAGATTCTGAAGCAATAACAAGATCATCATGATTATTTCTAAACACACCAAGGACTCGGCATCATAGGTCAGGGGGCCTACCTGGAGGCTGGTGGAGGTAAGAAACAGGAGGATTACATGAGTTCTCCAAAAATACAGACATGGCATTTATAAATCTATTTTACAGTAACCAGACCCAAGCCTCAGGCCCAGGGATGGGCCAGACTCCCAACCGAACGTAGCTGGGGGCGATGGGATTTCAAAGACCCTGGAAGCCATGATGAGCCCTGCAGTGAAAACAAAGGAAAACACAGTTTTGCTTCACAAAATGGGAAATTGTTTAGGGGGAAGGATTGTCAAGAAGTATTCCCAGAAGCTTTGAGGGTCCTGTCTTTGCTGTCCTGTTGCCCTGTGGCTGAACACCAAACAGTGGTCCTCGAAAAGCAACACCATTTCCAGACAGCATCTGCTGCCTCAGGCTGGAACTCTGCCAAGCACACCCTGGGCCGGCTCCCTAAGGCTCATCAAACAACTGCAGGTCCAAGCGGACCACGATCTCTCCCGTGGGAACTTCATGCAGCAGGAGACACTTTGTAACTGGACCCTTGGAACCCTGGTCCTTCTTGATGTCAGCCACGCGGATCTCCGTCCGACCCAAAAAATCTGAAAGGAGAAACACACAGACCCTCCTCAGAGAGGATTCCTTCTCTTCAAGGCAAGCACTTGGCATATTGGGAATGTCCCAGCAAATTGTTATTCTCTTCCTTCTTCCAAAAGGGAGTTAGGTCAGTTTCCGAGAATCCAGGGACTACAATGACAGCATAATTTTTATTTTTTTAGTTTTTTTAAAACTAAATTTATTTATTTTATTTATTTATTTTTGACTGCATTGGGTCTTTGTTGCTGCTGCGCGGGCCCTCTCCAGTTGCGGCGAGCGGGGGCTACTCCTTGTTGCAGTGCAGGGTCTTCTCATCGCAGTGGCTTCTCTTGTTGCAGAGCACGGGCTCTAGGCACACAGGCTTCAGTAGTTGTGGCATGCAAGCTCGGTAGTTGTGGCTCGGGGGCTCTAGAGCGCAGGCTCAGTAGTTGTGGCACACGGGCTTAGATGCTCCGCGGCATGTGAGATCTTCCCGGACCAGGGCTTGAACCCTTGTCCCCTGCATTGACAGGCGGATTCTTAACCACTGCACCACTAGGGAAGCCCAGCATAATTTCTAAATGAAGTGAAAACAAAAAGGCACCAGGATGGGGATGAAGGAGAGCCCAGAAGGAGCTCAAAACACAGACTTACCTCACACTTGAGGACCCCCAAAGGGCTATGAGCTTCCTGGGAGGCAATGCAGAACCAGATGTCCTATCAGCTGCACAATTTGCAACTTACATGAAATTTAAAGAAATTGCCCAGAAGAAAGTCAGCTATTTCTGGGACAAAAATTGGACAGTAGTTTCTCCCAGGGGTTGTCCCAGGAACATGCTTCACGATGTTACACTCCTTTTTTGAAAAGTCAAGGATGGTGAACAAGGGCTGGTCCTTATAATGCACCACTGTAAGTGCCAGAGAGCAAACTCGAGGGGGTGGGGAGGAGGTGACAGCACGGGAGCGGCATGCTTCCAGCCATGCTCCCAGGACTATCTCAACACGACTTTTTATCAAATATTGAGTGTCAGTATGAGAATGGACGTGAGCGTGTTTGAAACAATTTTTGATGCTGTGCAAATGCACAATGGTGTTAAATGGGCCTCCAGACCATTAACTCCTTCATTTTTTCATTCAACGATTAGTTTTTGGAATATACTATGATCCAGGAACACTTGTACAGGAAACAGCTTTTCTTTCAACGGTTAAAACCTGGGAATTTTTTCCGGTGGAAGATACCGGTTTATTTTGCCCCTTGTGCATTTCATGGAAATGATCTTTGAAGTAAGAACAATACTAGGATTTGCAATTTAAACTCTAGTGGAGCTGCCATTGTGTCGTGGTATTTCACTACTAAAAAAATTCCAACCTCAAGCCTTTATTTATCAGAATAAAAACTGCCAATGAGGGACTTCCCTGGTAGCTCAGTGGTTGAGCATCCACCTGCCAATGCAGGGGACATGGGTTCAATCCCTGCTCCGAGAAGGTCCCACATGCCACGGAGCAACTAAGCCCGTGTACAACAAGTACTGAGCCTGCACTCTAGAGCCCGTAAGCCACAACTAGTGAGCACGCTCGCTGAAACTAGAGAAAGCATGTGCACAGCATGGAAGACCCAACGCAGCCAAAAATAAATAAATAAAATAAATAAATTTAAAAACAAATTGCCAGTGAAACACAGTGCTTAAGAGCCCAGACTTAAGAGTCAGATTGTTCTGGTCATGCTCTAACATTTAGCCAGCTATGTGACCTACTTTGGGCAACAATTAATAGTAACTAACTCACAACGAGATAATTCATATAAAAGTACTAAAAGACAAAAGCCACATGGAGCAATTTAAGCCTTGCACAGATTATGCCTGCACTGGACCCTCACTCCTAGCACTTAATTTTACTCCTTTGAATATAATTAAGTTGAGACCGCAATCTTTAAACTTACTCTCTTATTTTTGTTGGGTTGAGGAAGGAAGAGAGAAGTTTCTCAGAATCATTGCCAGTCCCTTTTTTTTTTTCCAGGCTCAAGCAGAAACAGAAAGGTGGTTGAAGGGATGATACATCCAACACAATCCCATCCCTTTAATTAACCAGAAATGTCACCCAAAGGGCACTGATTGATTCTACCACATTTTTTGTGGGCTAATGTTCTTCTTGCTCTACTGGCTAGTTTTATGAATTTTCACCATAGCTTTTAGCCAAGGACTAAAGAATTGGGCGGAGGCTTTGTGGTACAGCTCTCTCTGCATTTACTTGCTTTGGGGAAACATGGGACCATGGTCTTTGTCTAGGGCAGCTGGGCCACTCTAGACCAAGCATGCTTTGTCCACCTTCTCTGAGACAACCTGGCATCAGTGAAGGCCTCTTTCCAGGGGATGCTGAGTCTTGTCTAATGCCAACCTCATCTCTCTGGCAGGAAGCGCAAGAAATTCTGGGCACCAAGTTCCCAGGTAGAAAATATTTATCCATGAAAGCCAAGTGACAGCGAAAGGGGAAGGGTGCCTCAGGGCCGCTTTTTACTCACCATCTGGAGAGAACTGGTCCCTCTCGAACACGGTGATGCAGAGGACCTCCTGCTCCAGGTCTTTGATGAAGAACTGGCAGTTGGAATTCCACTTGGGATTCAGAGTGTCCTGGATTGTCTTGGTGATGTGACACTGGGAGCCCATGGTCACCTCGCAGTACGGGTTACTCTTTCCTAGAGGGAACAGAGCCTGCTTGACTCCCGCCTGCCGCCCAGCTCTTCTGGGCGAGCGTGGCGGGGTCACAGTCATGTGGCAGCTGTTCCCGCTACACCCCTCATTTTGATCTCACTCCAGTGCCACACTAAATAAGCCGCATAAAATGGAGAATCCAGGCAGAAACTCACACAATCCAGCATCATACTTAAAGTATACTACTTAAATATTCATACTACTTAAATAATTACATTAGTGGGCTTCAAAACTAAGCCTTTCCTGTCTCCTCACTTTAGCCCTAGATTGTGTCAAAACCACAGTCATCCCTCAGTATCCACGGGGACTGGTTCCAGAACCCTCCACAAATACCCAAATGCTCAAATGCTCAAGTCCCTTAGATAAAATGGTACAGTCTTTGCCTCCCACATCCCATATACTTTAAATCATCTCTAGATTACATGTAATACCTAATACAATGTAACTGCTATGTAAAGCGTTGCCAGTGTGTGGCAAATTCAAGTTTTGCTTTTTGGAAATTTTTCAAATTCCAAATATTCCAATATTTTCAAATTTCATATATTTTCTTCGAATATTTTCGATCAGCAGTTGGTTGAATCGCAGGTGCAGAACCTGCAGATACAGAGGGGTTGTCTATATTGTGAAAGGGCAGCCACTGAGATCTCTCTCGAAAGCAAAACGGTGGAAAAGAATTAAAAAAAATTTTTTTTTAACGAGTGCTACAAAAACCAAGTCTGGAAGGAAATTGAGGATTATGGAAATAGCACATTTGTTTTAAAGCCAGGTGGAGGGGATGCAGAAAAGGCTTCCACCACTAATATGCGCTAGAGGGGGCCTCTTGGGTCCTTACCATGTGACCGACAGGGTTTCAGTTCAATGCCCTCAACCACGTTCACCATCAACCTTCCAATGCCTGTGGCCCTTTGGGAACGGACTACGACGGCAAGAGAAACAACACAAAATGCTCCCGTTTAGGATTTGCTGCCTTTCTGGTTTGCCTCATGATCTGTCTTATGCTCCCCTGCAAGAACAATTCCCCACCCCTATTCCGCCTTGAATTCTCGCTTTCTTGATCCTGGAATCTGCCCTCCACCCCTCACCCTGCACCCCCGCTCTCCCTCTTCCGCCTGCCTGCCCCCTCAGGCTCTCCCCTACCCCCAGGCCCATCTTCCAGCTCTAAGGGTTCTAGGCACAACCAAATGGCTCTCTGCCGCCACTCTGCGGGACCCCGGGCCCCTCTGCTCAGCGACGTATTTACCCAGGTACGCCTTCTCCCGCTTCTTCTTCTCTGTCTCTATGTAGAGCTCAGAAGCAGCTTTGATTTTCTGCACCCAGGCGGTCCTTGGAAAGGGAGAGACAGAACGGTGCCAAACAGAACTCAGGCTTCAGGTCTGTACAAATTCAGTTTCTAGGACTCCGCCTTGTTCGTTTGATTTTTACAACAAAGGCTCAGCAAAGAAAGTCTGGTTTTATGTCACATGGTGCCAAGCATGATTTCTACCGTGCACAACAAAGGCACGAGTGACATTTTTACTGATGTACTCAAGACCTGAGTTTGCATCCCCATGGAAGAAAATCTATGATGATAAATGCTGCCCTGGAGGAGATGTTGGCAACAACTCCTCTTCCTTCCTTCTTGAAAAGCCTCACATATTTGCCTAATCCAATAAGGCCAGAAGGATTTCTCTTACTAAACCATCCAAGGAAAGAAACCGTTTCCCAGATAAGGAACCACTTTCCGTGAAAGAGCACACACACGCTGGGGAAAGCATCTTGGCTTTCCCCAACATCTTGGTGTGATGTTTTCGCCTTCCTTTTCCTGAGAAGCATATGCATGACGACTTTAGCCAATTTCCTGCTTTTTGGCACAAATGCTCTTGGAACGCTGTAGGTCTTATGTCAAGTTCACCCTTCAGAAAATAATCTGTTTCATTTGGCTCCGGGGCAGAACCTTGAAGATGAGATTAAAGCAAAAATGCCCACAGTTCTAGGATCCAGAACGTCTGTCCAGGGGAGCCAGCTGAGGAGGGGGTGTCAGGATTAGGTGGTCCTATCCAACCTCAAATCACTTTCCTATTGGTTTCTGCCACCTGGGAAACCTTGGGAAACGAGATGCTCCATTTATCTCAAATTCTGAAAACTGCTTTTTAAAAAATTCTCAAGCAAAATTCATTTCAGTGCATTTTACTTTGCAAAATTCATGCCATGGGTCAAACTTCTGAGAGGCTCTAGAACAACGTATTAAGACGGCCCCACCCTCATGCCCCCGCCCCACCTCCAGCCAGAGGGGGTGGCATTGCAACTGAAGGAACGTTGGGACCTGCTGGTTAATTAAATGTCCCACATCTGTCCTACACCTGGTGGGACCTGGGCACCCAGCGCCAGTGAGGAGGCAGGTCTTACCTTTCGTTTATGCTTTCTGCTCGGAGGGTGTAGACTCGGTCAATGTGGGAAATGTGGAAGATGGGTTCATCCCCGGAAGGGTCAGTGGGTAATTTTACTAGAACCTCATTTAGGAAAATAGGCTGAAAAATAATGCACAGCCATTACAAAACCAGACTGGGGGCCGTGTATTGCAGTAAACTATGAGTATGTGTGTGTGCTTACGTGCACGTGTTCTAATAAACTAGACTTAGGGTGAGGGTGTGTGTGTGTGTGTGTGTGTGTGTGTGTGTGTGTGTGTGTAGGAGTGTTCTTTTAAAAATAATTTACAGCAGATGTCATTATATAGAGCTGCCCTAGTCAATATGTGTTCATAAACTTTCAGATACTGCAAATTATAAATATGGATTCCCCCCTCCATTTTGCAGGTATTTTTAAAGTCCTCCAGAATAAGAACTGATAGGTCTGTTTTTCTCATAGTATATCCTAATCAGCAGTTTCCATCAACTCTACCTCCAAGCAATTCTCTCCAAGTTGTTCATACAAAGCTGCTAGTGACAATCTACATAAGTACATTGCTTTATTTTTCCCAAAATAAAGCTAACTGCTGCTTCAGAGAAAATTCTTCTGTGAAAATACCCACACAGAGACATGTTTAGAAAAACAATATCCCATGACACGAAGACACACAAACACAGCCATGCACATAGAAGCAGACTAAATAAACAGCTTAGGAAAATTCTCTACACGTTGACTATTTAGACTGGCTTTTGCTGGAAAAAGGTGAGGGGCACAGATGTTCCAAACCATCTTGAGAAGTTTGGAGGGAGATCTGGGAATGTTCGGGAAGTGGGTGCTTGAGTTCTAGTCTCGAACTTTCCCACACCTGCCACACTAGACCGGGAACCCCACCAGGGCAAGGCATACCTTCAACACATCTGGGGGACCCACAGTAGCCACCTGACAGCTAATAGTTGTTTTGTCAATTGATTTGCGCATCGTTCCTTTTCTGATACTGCTGGACCCGTGATGCTGTGGTCACCCTAAATCCTGTCTCAGCCCCTGCACTTCCTGTATGCCACAGCCCCCAAACCCTGCCGAAATGCTCCTTTTGGAAACTTCCTCCTCCCCCAAACATCAACCCTGATGTTGCAATCTAGAATCAAACTTACGGTTTTGTACATTTTATACTGCAGGTTTGATTTGGGGCTGAAGACTTTGTCGGTGCCCGAAGAGCCCAGGGGCTTTATGATTTGGGTCAGCAGGAGGAAGTCGTTGAAGAGGAAGCCATACAGCTCCTTGTTGCTCTTGGCCTTGTAGAGTTTCCCACTGTGAAGAAACTTGCGTGGCCCCAAGCAATTGGTCACTGAATTGAACACAAGTTGCTGAGAAAGGAAAACAAAACCCAAAGAAGACAGGATGAAGTGAAGTCATTTTTTTTTTTTGGTTTTGTTTTGTTTTGTTTTTCTGCATCTGAAAGCATGGGTTCCATCAGAATCTGAGGCCTGTAACTTAGGCTCAAATCAAGGACTGCTTGGAAAACTTCAGGCAGGGACTTTTGGAGCCAAGAAGTCAAAGTCGTGGTTCTGGCGATTCTACGTGTCAAGATGAACTTTGGCTATAATTCCTAATGCTTTTCTTTGAGGTCTGCTCAGTGTCTCAGGGCGACTGGTGCTTTTCTCCCTTGTATTTATTGGGGAAACTGGGCAGCAGGAAGAAAACACTCAGCCCTCTCCCTCCTTGATGGGTATGTGCTGTGTGCAGGCTAGTCCGTCGGAGGTGGCGTGAACCAGCTCCAATGATGGCCCTGCACAGGCTCAGACAGTCCTATGCGGTTCTGGAAAGCAGCAGCGACTCTCTCTGTACAGTTCTACAGGACAAATGCTACTTTCCAAGGCACAGCTTGAGTCCAGGCCCCTACCACATGGGTGGACTACAAAACTCAGTGGTGATGACAGATGCCTCGAAGCCAAGGAGAACAGACACTGTTGGTGCCCATTAAATCTCACCCAACTCACTGATCCTGAAAATGTGAAGGGGACAGGCAGCTCTCTTCCTTCCACTTCCCAAAACTTGGAGAC
Source organism: Lipotes vexillifer (assembly GCF_000442215.2). Lineage (NCBI taxonomy): Eukaryota > Metazoa > Chordata > Mammalia > Artiodactyla > Lipotidae > Lipotes > Lipotes vexillifer. The sequence continues at coordinate 2,034,361 of NW_006771034.1, forward strand.
AGATCTAAGTGCGGAAACGCAGCTCTGTCATCCCCCTGAGCTCTATCATCTCATGCTCTATCATGCCCCCCTGGGCTCTATCATCTCATGCTCTATCATCCCCCCCTGGGCTCTATCATCTCCTGTGAGCAGGTTCTAAAGGGGCAGAGGGAGACTGTAGAAGAGATGACCCCACTAAGGCCCCCCTTTTGGATAACGGGGGAGAGACTGAGGGAGGGGAAGGCCACAGCTGTGCCCAGGAAGTGATACGATCCAGGCAGGAGTCAGAACTTTGGGTCTCCACCTGCCCACACTTGGGGCCCAGGGGTATCCTCCATCCAGCAGCCTTCAAGGCTGAGGCTCTATCCAGAGCTATGAACCCTACAGACCTCCCTGAGAAGAGTATTAATGAAGAGGTGACAGTTCACAACACACATTCCCCAAGAGATGCTGCTGGCCACCTGTCTGCCTCCAGTGTGGGAGAAAGAATCAGTGGGGCCTCTATGACCAGAGACCTATAGGCAGCAAGGAAGAGTGACCAGTCCACTCTGTTCTCAGGTACAAGGAGGGACAAGGGCCTCTAACCTCCCACTGAGGTTCTGAGGGAGCCCCAAAGACTGAAGGTGACACCACAAAGGGAGCCTTCAAATGACGTCAATCTAGCCCTTTTTACTCACCAAGACAGAGTTTAAGCCACTTGGGGGCAATGAATCTAGCAATTCACTTGGATGACATAGAGTTGATGTGGTTTATTCACACTCAAAGGTTAGAGCCTCCAACTGGCCAGGCTAACACTGAACACATGTGAATTGGGAACAGACTTCATAGTTCTTGATCTTAAGACAAGAATGCCAAAGACGGCATTTATGTGAAACTTAATCACCGGTGTGTGTCCAGATCTGGGCCAGGAAACAAAAGCCAACATGCCCCCTCCTCACAATCGTGAACCCTGACTATACAGACAAAACAGACCATACAGAAAGCTGGTGTACAATAGCCAGGAAGGATCGATCACTAAAGGAGGACAACAGACTCTTTCAAAGAGGGTATATACATCACAAAAAAAGCAAACGACAAGAGTTTATTTTATTCTTAAGGTTTTGAGGGATTTTTTTGCTGTGCCATGTGGCATGCAGGATCTTAGTCCCCTGAGCCCATGCCCCTGCAGTGTAAGTGTGGAGTCCTAACCACTGGACCACCAGAGAATTCCCTATTCTTAATGTTCTAAGATGAAGGCCCAGGCCTCACTGAGTCCTGTGACTGCAGCCCTGAGACTCAGGGAAGGACCCTTTTAAAAGTGCACAGTGAGGGGAATTCCCCAGCAGTCCATTGGTTAGGACTCTGTACTTTCACTGCTGGGGCTGGGTTCGATCCCTGGTCAGGGAACTAAGATCCTGCAAGCCACGCAGTGTGGCAAAAAGAAAGAAAGAAAGAAAGGAAGGAAGGAAGGAAGGAAGGAAGGAAGGAAGGAAGGGAGGGAGGGAGGGAGGGAGGGAGGGAGAGAGGGAGAGAGAGAGAGGGA
>NW_006771034.1:2035997-2048445 GCF_000442215.2 Lipotes vexillifer
AAAGAAAGAAAGAAAGAAAGAAAGAAAGAAAGAAAGAAAGAAAGAAAGAAAGAAAGAGAAAGAAAGGAAGGAGGAAGGAAGGGAGGGAGGGAGGGAGGGAGGGAGGGAGGGAGAGAGGGAGAGAAAGAAAGAAAGAAAGAAAGAAAAAAGAAAGAAAAAAGAAAAGAAAGAAAGAAAGAAAGAAAGAAAGAAAGAAAGAAAGAAAGAAAGAAAGAAAGAGAAAGAAAGGAAGGAGGAAGGAAGGAAGGAAGAAGGAAGAAAAAAGATAGGGAACATTGAAAAAAAATAAGAAAAAGTGCACAGTTGCACTTCAGGCTGGCAGATTCAGGAGCTGTTCAAGTCCACTGTCTTCAGGATCAAGTTAATGCTCCTTGGAATGATACACATCCCTTCTTGCCCTGGCTTCAACTTGCCTTAAGGCTTATCACCTGTCACCCTACATTGCTCACCCAAGTCCTGCACAGGCTGTGCCCTCCACTGAAATGCCCTCCTCCTGGATTCTTTCCTGGAGAGGTATCTTCATCCTTCAACACCCAGCTGAGTGTCACCTTCTCCAACATGTCCCTGAATCCCTCCACGACGGTTCCTTCCTCCATGAGTGTCCAACAGCACTTGGCACCTAGATCTGCCTCATAATGTCTCACACTGTGTGGTAAATACTGGTTTGATCCCTCTACTTGGTCCAGGACTGTAGGCTTCTTGAGATGGTGTAGGTCACATCTGAATGATTTCCATGTCCTCAGTGTTTAGTACTGAGCAAGGCACATGGGCAGTAAATGTTTATTGAATGAATGAATGAATAAGTAAGCCAACCAACCAGTGAATGCCCCTGGATTTCTTATCAACACAGTTCCAAAATGGGAACCCACATCCATCACCTTAGTTTCCACATGGCTGCTTCCACAACTTTGGTTATCCCACACCTTCATGGAAGGGGGACAGGAGGCAGGGCAGGGAGGAAGCAGTGGTGTAACTTCCTCAGGTAGTGAATGCCTTTGAAGCTTGTAAGAAGGAAGGAGCCACAGGGAGAGTGGGTGAGGGAGACAGTCTGCCTGGGCATTTTGGTAAACCCTAGTCAATGGTGTGTGTGCATGAATGTGTGTATGTATGTGTATATCTGTGTGTGTGTACAGAGGCAAAGAGAAAGAGAGTGAGAACAGGCAGAAAGAATGAATGAGACTAAAATAAAGATAAAGGACAAGAAGAGAATCAAATACTACAGAAGAGACTCTGTTTCTGGTAGTATGGTGGACTAGAGACTCTGACTCACCCAGTGAAAAATTTCAAAACCGAATAAAATATAGAACTGTAGTTTTTAAATGCAAGTGAGGTGGTAAAAATTAAAAATGAAAATAAGAAATTTGCAGAGGCCAAAAACAGGATGAAAATGTGAACCCTGGAAGATAAACAAGTCCCTAAGCTGGCTTTAGCCCTGAGAGTCTTTCTTAAATCTGGTGACCTTAAGCTTCCATTTTAAAGGCTATGGAGGGTGCAAGAGACAGGAGATATATCCAGGGCCCACATGAGATAACAGGAGATCCCAAAAAGCTGGACTCTAAAGGAAGAATGACAAGTAAACTCAGCACAGAAGGGATGACCAAGAACACTTGCTTGTTTTTGAACTTGGTGTAACTGGAGGGGAAAAATTGTCCCTGAGAATTTGTAACCACAATGCAGTTCTCATTTAAGTTTACAACCACAATTCACACACTAGTGTGATCTGAAAACCCCTCTATATCTATATATCTATATCTAATTTAGGGTGATCCTGGTAGCTAGCAATCCTTGCAGGAGGAATACAACTTCAGACCTCAAAGATCCCACAGATAAAGTTCCAAGGAATGTTGAGCTCACAATCAAAAATCAAAGTACATACAGAGAAACAGACGTGTGGTGAGAGCTAGCAGAAGCAACAGACAAAACAGTGAAACTCATAACCTGAGTTAATGGAATGAGCAGATCTGAAATATACAAGAATATATTTTAAATGTGTTAGGAAATAAATGAGAAGCATGGTCATTTGTGAAAGGACCAAGACAAGAAAGAAACCAGCAGATTAGAGAAAATAACTAGAATGCTGGAAAGGGTAAAAGAAAATAATTGAAATTAAAAATCTCAGTAGATGGATTAAACAGCAGATTAGAAGCAGCTGGAGAGAGAATTAGCAAACTGGAGGCCAACAGGGAGGACAATTCATGTTTTTTTCTCATCCTCCTTCAGGCCAGCTGCCAAGGCTCAGTGGGGGAGACCCAGGTCACACCCTAAGGCACTACCTCAGACAGGCCTTCACACTGCACATGGGCCTGGATCCACTCCAGCTGGTCCGAGTTCTCCTTCTCCCGCACCCCTTCGTTCACCTGGGAGCACAGCTCCTCTGCCTTCTCCAGGGCATGCTTCAAGTGACTGTGGTCTGGGTGGTTTTCAGGAGTGTTTTCCAGGATCTACATTGGAGAACAGAAGACAACATCCTTAGGCAGTGTGGGTGAGCCTGCGGTTCACTGTCCTGGAGGGCCAGACCCAACAGAGGCAGGGCATAGCCCAGACCTGTCCTGAACAGTGCCCACAAGAGCAACTGCAGCTCTAAGCACACACTTTGGCAATGACATGGAGAGAGATGACCACTCTTTGTTGGCAGGGGACACTTGGGGGGCAGGGGCTGCCACATTATCTATACTTAGGGTATGAGGAGGGCAGTGGCTACAGCAAGGGCAATATCGCACCACATGTGGCTTTCTCCCTGGAGAATGGCTCTTTCCTGGGTCCATGCACAGCTGTAGGCATCTATGGACCCATGGAACTACATGCTAATGGGTTCATCTGAGCAAAGGCATTTTTCCGGATAAATTATTCCAAGCCAGTGGTTAAAAGTGCCAGCTCTAGAGCAAGACCTCCTGGGTTAAAATCCCTGCCCTGCCACTGACCAGCCATGATATGGGTCAGTCACATAAATATTCTGAGCCTCAATTTCCTAATATGAAAAATGGGGATACTAATAGCACCTCCTTCATAAGGTTGTTTGGAGGAATAAATGGCTTGATACAAGTAAAGCACTTTGCAAAGTACCTGGCCCTTTGAAGGTGCTCAGTAAGTGACAGCAGTTACCATCAGATTCTCAAAGGACTTTGAGGACATTGAGAACAGTCATCCTGAGGAAAGACACTAAGAATGAAGAAAGATCCTAAGCCATCTTTGCAATGTACTAGGATTATGTTGAGGGTGTACTTGCCCAGGCCTTGTCCATATACAAATAAGTCAAGTGGGCTTTACCCTGAATAATATCTCATCCCTAGGGTGTACTTTGGTTTAAAGTCCTAAGGAGGCACCCAATTTGAGGAAGACACCCAATCTGGGTCCTGTGTGTCCACCAATCATCTCCAAACAACAACCCCAGCCCCGGGTGGATCCTGGGTGTACATTAGAGTCCCTCTGAAAAGTCCTGATGCCTCAACTCTGACCATATCAGAATCCCCAGGGGTGGGACTCAAGCACTGGAATTTTCTAGAGCTCCCTGGGTGATTCTAACACACAGCCAAGACTGAGGACAACTGCTCTCAACAGGAAGCCCACATAGCTGAATTATGTGAATTCTTTTTTGTTTGTTTTTTGTTTTTCAAAATGAAAATAGGTTTACGTTTTTTCTCATTGTAAAATTATTGTATAAAATTTAGAAAGTTATAAAAAACCTAAAAACCAACCATAATTGCACCATCTGGAAATAACCTCTGCCTATCCGTTAATACACTCTGCGTAGGTATAAATACATATAGTTTTAAAAAAATAAACATTGGATCATGCTACCATACTACACTGTACCAGTTTGTACTTGCTTCTTTCCCACTTCATGTCAGTTATAGCACAGCATTTAGTGTCCACTTTATATGGACCTAGATCATCATTTTATTATTTTTTAATTGAAGTATATAGAGCATCATTTTTAAAGATTCTATAATATGTCATTGTAAGGATGAACCACAATGCATTTAAAGTTTCCGTCCCATAAAACTTCATGTTTCCAATTTTTCAATATTTCTCTGATTATTTCTTTAGAATAAATTCCTAGAGATGGTAGTGCTGAGCCAAAGAGAGTGTGGAGTTTGATGTATACATCGCCCTCCAAAAGGCTGAACCAGTCTACCTTCCACAAGCAATCTTGCCAACACTGAGGACTCACAATCTTTTCAATATATGCCTACCTGGCAAGCCAAAAGCAGGTATTTTCTTGTTTGGTTATGCATTTCTTTTATTACCAGAGAATTTGAATTTTGTGTACACTTAGTACGTAAGTACACTAAATGATAAAGCTAACATTTATATACGGCTTAGTAGGAGCCAGACATACATATATTCACTCAGCTGATTTCTCACAACCCTATGCAGTAGGTACTATTAGCATACCTATTTTACATATAAGGGAACTGAGGCCCAGAGAAGTTAAGTAACTTGCCCAAGGGCACACAGGAGTGGTACCAAGATTCAACTACAAGCAGCCTGGTCCCTGACATCATTTTTTTTTAATTATTTTTTTAACATCTTTATTGAGGTATAATTGCTTTACAATGGTGTGTTAGCTTCTGCTGTACAACAAAGTGAAGAAGCTGTACATATACATATATCCCCAAATCTCCTCCCCCTTGCGTCTCCCTCCCACCCTCCCTATCCCACCCTCTAGGTGGTCACAAAGCACAGAGCTGATCTCCCTGTGCTATGCTGCTGCTTCCCACTAGCTATCTGTTTTACATTTGGTAGTGTATATATGTCCATGCCACTCTCTCACTTCGTCCCAGCTTACCCTTCCCACTCCCTGCATCCTCAGGTCCATTCTCGACATCTGTGTTTCAATTTACATTCCCACCAACAGTGTAAGACGGTTCCCTTTTCTCCATGCCCTCTCCAGCATTCATTGTTTGTAGATTTTTTGATGATGGCCACTCTGACCGGTGTGAGATGATACCACATTGTAGTTTAGATTTGCATTTCTCTAATGATTAAAGATGTTGAGCATCCTTTCATGTGTCTGTTGGCAATCTGTACGTCTTCTTTGGAGAAATGTCTATTTAGGTCTTCTGCACATTTTTGGTTGTCGTTGTTGTTGTGTGTTTTTGTTTTTTGGAATTTTATTTATTTTTGTATACAGCAGGTTCTCATTAGTCATCAGTTTTATATACATCAGTGTATACATGTCAATCCCAATCGCCCAATTCATCACACCACCACCATCACACCCCCACCTCTTTCCCCCCTTGGTGTCCATATGTTTGTTCTCTACATCTGTGTCTCAATTTCTGCCCTACAAACCAGTTCATCTGTAGCATTTTTCTAGGTTACACATACTTGCATTAATATACGATGTTTTTTTCTCTTTCTGATTTACTTCACTCTGTATGACAGTCTCTAGATCCATCCACGTCTCAACAAATGACCCAATTTCATTACTTTTTATGGCCAAGTAATATTCCATTGTATATATGTACCACTTCTTCTTTATCCATTGGTCTGTAGATGGGCAATTAGTTTGCTTCCATGACCTGACTATTGTAAATAGTGCTGCAATGAACATTGGGGTGCGTGTGTCTTTTTGAATTATGGTTTTCTCTGGCTATATGCTCAGTAGTAGGATTGCTGGGTCAGACGGTAATTCTATTTTTAGTTTTTTTAAGGAACCTCCATACGGTTCTCCACAGTGGCTGTATCAATTTACATTCCTACCAACCGTGCAACAGGGTTCCCTTTTCTCCACACCCTCTCCAGCATTTGTTGTTTGTAGATTTTCTGATGATGCCCATTCTAACAGCTGTGAGGTGATACTTCATTGTAGTTTTGATTTCCATTTCTCTAATTATTAGTGATGTTGAGCAGCTTTCCATGCTTCTTGGCCATGTGTATGTCTTCTTTGGAGAAATGTCTATTTAGGTCTTCTGCCCATTTTTGGATTTGGTTGTTTGCTTTTTAATATTGAGCTGCATGAATTGTTTATGTATTTTGGACATTAATCCTTTGTCCGTTGATTCGTTTGCAAATATCTTCTCCCATTCTGAGGGTTGTCTTTTCGTCTTATTTATGGTTTCCTTTGCTGTGCAAAAGCTTTGAAGTTTCATTAGGTCCCATTTGTTTATTCTTGTTTTTATTTCCATTTCTCTAGGAGGTGGATCAAAAACGATCTTGCTGTGATTTACGTCAAAGAGTGTTCTTCCTACGTTTTCCTCTAAGAGTTTTATAGTGTCTGGTCTTACACTTAGGTCTCTAATCCATTTTGAGTTTATTTTTGTGTATGGTGTTAGGGAGTGTTCTAATTTCATTCTTTTACATGTAGCTGTCCAGTTTTCCCAGCACCACTAACTGAAGACACTGTCTTTTCTCCATTGTATATCCTTGCCTCCTTTGTCATAGATTAGCTGACCACAGGTGCATGGGTTTATCTCTGGGCTTTCTATCCTGTTCCATTGATCTATATTTCTGTTTTTGTGCCAGTACCATATTGTCTTGATTACTGTAGCTTTGTAGTATAGTCTAAAGTCAGGGAGTCTGATTCCTCCAGCTCCACTTTTTACTCTCAAGGCTGCTTTGGCTATTTGGGGTCTGTTGTGTCTCCATACAAATTTTAAGATTTTTTGTTCCAGTTCTGTAAAAAATGCCAATGGTAATTTGATAGGGATTGCATTGAATCTGTAGATTGCTTTGGGTAGTATAGTCATTTTCACAATAAAGATTCTTCCAATCCACGAACATGGTATATCTCTCCATCTGTTGGTATCATCTTTAATTTCTTTCATCAGTGTCTTACAGTTTTCTGCATACAGGTCTTTTGTCTCCCTAGGTAGGTTTATTCCTAGATATTTTATTCTTTTTGTTGCAGTGGTGAATGGGAGTATTTCCTTAATTTCTCTTTCAGATTTTTCATCATTAGTATATAGGAATTCAAGAGATTTCTGTGCATTAATTTTGTACCCTGCTACTTTACCAAGTTCATTGATTAGCTCTAGTAGTTTTCTGGTGGCATCTTTAGGATTCTGTATGTATAGTATCATGTCATCTGCAAACAGTGACAGTTTTACTTCTTCTTTTCCAGTTTGTATTCCTTTTATTTCTTTTTCTTCTCTGATTGCCATGGCTAGGACTTCCAAAGCTATGTTGAATAGCAATGGTGTGAGTGGACATCCTTGTCTTCTTCCTGATCTTAGAGGAAACGCTTTCAGTTTTTCACCATTGAGAATGATGTTTGCTGTGGGTTTGTAGTATATGGCCTTTATTATGTTGAGGTACGTTCCCTCTATGCCCACTTTCTGGAGAGTTTTTTATCATAAATGGGTGTGGAATTTTGTCAAAAGCTTTTTCTGCATCTATTGAGATGAGCATATGGTTTTTCTTCTTCAGTTTGTTAATATGGTGTATCACATCGATTGATTTGCGTATATTGAAGAATCCTTGCATCCCTGGGATAAATCCCACTTGATTATGGTGTATGATCCTTTTAATGTGCTGTTGGATTCTGTTTATTAGTATTTTGTTGACGATTTTTGCATCTATATTCATCAGTGATATTCGTCTGTAATTTTCTTTTTTTGTAGTATCTTTGTCTGGTTTTGGTATCAGGGTGATGGTGGCCTTATAGAATGAGTTTGGGAGTGTTCCTTCCTCCACAATTTTTTGAAAGAGCTTCAGAAGGATGGGTGTTAGCTCTTCTCTAAATGTTTGATAAAATTCACCTGTGAAGCCATCTGGTCCTGGACTTTTGTTTGTTGGAAGATTTTTAATCACAGTTTCAATTTCATTGCTTGTGATTGGTCTGTTCATATTTTCTTTTTCTTCCTGGTTCAGTCTTAGAAGGTTATACATTTCTAAGAATTTGTCCATTTCTTCCAGGTTGTCCATTTTATTGGCATAGAGTTGCTTGTAGTAGTCTCTTAGGATGCTTTGTATTTCTGCGGTGTCTGTTGTAACTTCTTTTTCATTTTTAATTTTATTGATTTGAGTCCTCTCCCTCTTTTTCTTGATGAGTCTGGCTAATGGTTTATCAATTTTGTTTATCTTCTCAAAGAACCAGCTTTTAGTTTTATTGATCTTTGCTATTGTTTCCTTTGTTTCTATTTCATTTATTTCTGCTCTGAACTTTATGATTTCTTTCCTTCTGCTAACTTTGGTTTCCTTTGTTCTTTTTCTCTAGTTCCTTTAGGTGTAAGGTTAGATTGTTTATTTGAGATTTTTCTTGTTTCTTGAGGGAAGATTGTAGAGGTATAAACTTCCTGCTTAGAACTGCTTTTGCTGCATCCCATAGGTTTTGGATCATCATGTTTTCATTGTCATTTGTCTCTAGGTATTTTTTGATTTCCTCTTTGATTTCTTCAGTGATTTCTTGGTTATTTAATAACGTATTGTTTCGCCTCCATGTGTTTGTGTTTTTTACGGTTTTTTCCCTGTAATTCATTTCTAATCTCATAGCATTGTGGTCAGAAAAGATGCGTGAAATGATTTTAATTTTCTTAAATTTACTGAGGCTTGATTTGTGACCCAAGACGTGATCTATCCTGGAGAATGTTCCATGCGCACTTGAGAAAAAAGTGTAATCTGCTGTTTTTGGATGGAATGTCCTATAAATATCAATGAAATCTATCGGGTCTATTGTGTCATTTAAAGATTGTGTTTCCTTATTAATTTTGTGTTTGGATGATCTTTCCACTGGTGAAAGCGAGGTGTTAAGGTCCCCCACTATTACTGTGTTACTTTCAATTTCCTCTTTTATAGCTGTTAGCAGTTGCCTTATGTATTGAGGTGCTCCTAGGTTGGGTGCATATATATTTATAATTGTTATATCTTCTTCTTGGATTGCTCTCTTGATCATTATGTACTGTACTTCCTTGTCTCTTGTAACATTCTTTATTTTAAAGTCTATTTTGTCTGATATGAGTATTGCTACTCCAGCTTTCTTTTGATTTCCATTTGCATGGAATATCTTTTTCCATCCTCTCACTTTCCATCTGTAGGTGTCCCTACAGACTTCCATCTGTAGGTCTGAAGTGGGTCTCTTGTAGACAGCATATTATGGGTCTTGTTCTTGTATCCATTCAGCAAGCCTGTGTCTTTTGGTTGGAGCATTTAATCCATTCACGTTTAAGGTAATTATTGATATGTATGTTCCCATCACCATTTTCTTAATTGTTTTGGGTTTGTTTTTGTAACTTCTTTTCTTCTCTTGTGTTTCCCACTTAGAGAAATTCCTTTAGCATTTGTTGTAGAGCTGGTTTGGTGGTGCTGAATTCTCTTAGCTTTTGCTTGTCTGTAAAATTTTTGATTTCTCCAACAAATCTGAATGAGAACCTTGCTGGGTAGAGTAATTAGGTTCTTCCTTTTCATCACTTTAAGTATATCATACCAATCCCTTCTGGCTTGTAGAGTTTCTGCTGAGAAATCAGCTGTTAACCTTATGGGAGTTCCCTTGTATGTTATTTGTAGTTTTTCCCTTGCTTCTTTCAATAATTTTTCTTTGCCTTTAATTTTTGCCAACTTGATTTTTACATGTCTCAGCATTTTTCCCCTTGGGCTTATCCTGTATGGGAATCTCTGCATTTTCTGGACTTGGGTGGCTATTTCCTTTCCCATGTTAGGGAAGTTTTTGACTATAATGACTTCAAATATTTTCTCAGGTCCTTTCTCTCTCTCTTCTCCTTCTGGGACCCCTATAATGCGAATGTTGCTGCGTTTAATGTTGTCCCAGAGGTCTCTTAGGCTGTCTTCATTTCTTTGCATTCTTTTTTCTTTATTCTGTTCTGCAGCAGTGAATTCCACCATTCTGTCTTCCAGGTCACTTATCCGTTCTTCTGCCTCTGTTATTCTGCTATTGATTCCTTCTATTGTAGGTTTCATTTCAGTTATTGTATTGTTCAACACTGTTTGTTCATTCTTTAATTCTTCTAAGTCTTTGTTAAACATTTTTGCATCTTCTTGATCTTTGCCTCCATTCTTTTTCAGAGGTCCTGGATCATCCTCACTATCATTATTCTGAATTTTTCTGGAAGGTTGCCTATTTCCACTTCATTTAGTTGTTTTTCTAGGGTTTTATCTTGTTCTTTCATCTGGTACATAGCCCTCTGCCTTTTCATCCTGTCTATCTTTCTGTGAATGTGGTTTTTGTTCCACAGGCTGCAGGATTGTAGTTCTTCTTGCTTCTGCTGTCTGCCCTCTGGTGGATGAGGCTATCTAAGGGGCTTGTGCAAGTTTCCTGATGGGAGGGACTGGTGGTGGGTAGAGGTGGCTGTTGCTCTGGTGGGAAGAGCTCAGTAAAACTTTAATCTGCTTGTCTGCTGATGGGTGAGGTTGGTTGTTTGGTCTGAGGCGACCTAACACTGGAGCCTGCAGGCTCTTTGTTGGAGTTAATGGTGGACTCTGGGAGGGCTCACGCTAAGGAGTACTTCCCAGAACATCTGCTGCCAGTGTCCTTGTCCTCACGGTGAGCCACAGCCACCCACCGCCTCTGCGGAAGACCCTCCAACACTAGCAGGTAGGTCTGGTTCAATCTCCCCTGGGGTCACTGCTCCTTCTCCTGGGTCCCAATGTGCACACTACTTTGTGTGTGCCCTCCTAGAGTGGAGTCTCTGTTTCCCCGAGTCCTGTCAGAGTCCTGCAATCAAATCCTGCTAGGCTTCAACGTCTGGCTCTCTAGGAATTCCTCCTCCTGTTGCCGGACCCCCAGGTTCGGAAGCCTGACGTGGGGCTGAGAACCTTCACTCCAGTGGGTGGACTTCTGTGGTATAAGTGTTCTCCAGTTTGTGAGCCACCCACCCAGCAGTTATGGGATTTGATTTTATTGTGATTGTGCCCCTCATACCGTCTCACTGTGGCTTCTGCTTTGTCTTTGGATGTGGGGTATATTTTTTGGCGAGTTCCAGTGTCTTCCTGTCGATGATTGTTCAGCAGTTAGTTGTGATTCTGGTGTTCTCGCAAGAGGGAGTGAGAGCACATCCTTCAACTTCACCATCTTGGTTCAGGCTCTCTGTCCATTTTTGGATTGGGTTGTTCGTTTTTTGGATATTGAGCAGCAGGAGCTGCTTATAAATTTTGGAGATTAATCCTTTGTCTGTTGTTTCATTTGCAAATATTTTCTCCCATTCCGAGGGTTGTCTTTTTGTATTGTTTATGGTTTCCTTTGCTGTGCAAAAGCTTTGAAGTTTAATTAGGTCCCATTTGTTTATTTTTGATTTTATTTCCATTTCTCTAGGAGGTGAGTCAAAAAGGATCTTTCTGTGATTTATGACATAGAGTGTTCTGCCTACGTTTTCCTCTAAGAGTTTTATAGTGTCTGCCCTTACATTTAGGTCTTTAATCCATTTGGAGTTTATTTTTGTGTATGGTGTTAGGGAGTGTTCTAAATTCATTCTTTTACATGTAGCTGTCCATTTTCCCAGCACCACTTATTGAAGAGACTGTCTTTTCTCCATTGTGTATTCTTGCCTCCTTTGTCATAGATTAGTTGATCATAGGTGCATGGGTTTATCTCTGGGCTTTCTATCCTGTTCCATTGATCTATATTTCTCTTTTTGTGCCAGTACCATATTGTCTTGATTACTGTGGCTTTGTAGTATAGTCTGAAGTCAGGGAGTCTGATTCCTCCAGCTCTGTTTTTTTCCCTCAAGATTGCTTTGGCTATTCAGAGTCTTTTGTGTCTCCATACAGATTTTAAGATTTTTTGTTCTAGTTCTGTAAAAAAAAGCCATTGGTGGGCTTCCCTGGTGGTGCAGTTGTTGAGAGTCCGCCTGCCGAGGCAGGGGACATGGGTTCGTGCCCCGGTCTGGGAAGATCCCACATGCCGCAGAGAGGCTGGGCTCATGAGCCACGGCCGCTGAGCCTGTGCGTCCGGAGACTGTGCTCCACAACGGGAGAGGACACAACAGTTAGAGGCCCACGTACAGCTAAAAATAAATAAATAAATAAAAGCCATTGATAATTTGATAGGGATTGCACTGAATCTGTAGATTGCTTTGGGTAGTATAGTCATTTTCATAATATTGATTCTTCCAATCCAAGAACATTGTACATTTCTCCGTCTGTTGGTATCATCTTTAAATTCTTCCATCAGTGTCTTATAGTTTTCTGCATACAGGTCTTTTGTTTCCTTAAGTAGGTTTATTCCTAGGTATTTTATTCTTTTTGTTGCAGTGGTAAATGGGAGTGTTACCTTAATTTCTCTTTCATAGTTTTCATCATTAGTGTATAGGAATGCAAGAGATTTCTGTGTATTAATTTTGTATCCTGCTACTTTACCAAATTCATTGATTAGCTCTAGTTCTGGTAGCTTCTCTAGGATTCTCTATGTATAGTATCATGTTATCTGCAAACAGTGACAGCTTTACTTCTTCCTTTCTGATTTGGATTCCTTTTATTTCTTTTTCTTCTCTGATTGCTGTGGCTAAAACTTCCAAAACTATGTTGAATAATAGTGGTGAGAGTGGGCAACCTT
>NW_006771034.1:2048522-2116053 GCF_000442215.2 Lipotes vexillifer
CTCTCAAGCACTGCGCCACCAGGGAAGCCCGACAGTTATACTTTTTATTTTACAATTTGGATTCCTTTTATTTCTTTTTTTTTCTCTTATTGCTGTGGCTAAACCTTCTAAAATTATGTTGAATAAAAGTGGTGAGAGTGGGCAACCTTGTCTTGTTCCTGATCTTAGTGGAAATGGTTTCAGTTTTTCACCACTAAGGACGATGTTGGCTGTGGGTTTGTCATATATGGCCTTTATTATGTTGAGGTAAGTTCCCTCTATGCCTACTTCCTGGAGGGTTTTTATCATAAATCGGTGTTGAATTTTGTCAAAAGCTTTTTCTGCATCTATTGAAATGACCATGTGGTTTTTCTCCTTCAGTTTGTTAATATTGTGTATCACACTGATTGATTTGTATATATTGAAGAACACTTGCATTCCTGGGATAAACCACACTTGATCATAGTGTATGATCCCTTTCATGTGCTGTTGGAATCTGTTTGCTAGTATTTTGTTGAGGATTTTTGCATCTATGTTCATCAGCGATATTGGCCTGTAGTTTTCTTTCTTTGTGACATCTTTGTCTGGTTTTGGTATCAGGGTGATGGTGGCCTTGTAGAATGAGTTTGGGAGTGTTCCTCCCTCTGCTATATTTTGGAAGAGTTTGAGAAGGATGGGTGATAACTCTTCTCTAAATGTTTGATAGGATTCACCTGAGAAGCCATCTGGTCTGGGCTTTTGTTGGAAGACTTTTAATCACAGTCTCAATTTCAATGCTTGTGATTGGTTTGTTTATATTTTCTATTTCTTCCTGGTTCAGTCTCAGAAGGTAAAACTTTCTAAGAATTTTACCATTTCTTCCAGGTTGTCCATTTTTTTGGCATATAGTTGCTTGTAGTAATCTCTCATGATCCTTTGTATTTCTTCAGTGTCAGTTGTTACTTCTCCTTTTTCATTTCTAAGTCTATTGATTTGTCTTCTCCCTTTTTTTCTTGATGAGTCTGGCTAATGGTTTATCAATTTTGTTTATCTTCTCAAAGAACCAGCTCTTAGTTTTAGTGATCTTTTCTATTGTTTCCTTCATTTCTTTTTCATTTGTTTTTGATCTGATTTTTATGATTTCTTTCCTTCTGCTAACTTTGGGGTTTTTTTGTTCTTCTTTCTCTAACTGCTTTAGGTGTCAGGTTAGGTTGTTTATTTGAGATTTTTCTTGTTTCTTGAGGTAGGATTGTATTGCTGTAAACTTCCCTCTTAGAACTGCTTTTGCTGCATCCCATAGGTTTTGGGTCATCATGTTTTCATCGTCATTTGTTTCTAGGTATTTTTTGATTTTTTCTTTAATTTCTTCAGTGATCTCTTGGTTATTTAGTAGTGTACTGTTTAGCCTCCATGTGTTTGTATTTTTTACAGTTTTTTCCCTATAACTGATATCTAGTCTCATAGAGCTGTGGTCGAAAAATATACCTGATACAATTTCAATTTTCTTAAATTTACCAAGGCTTGATTTGTGACCCAAGATATGGTCTATCCTGGAAAATGTTGCATGAGCACTTGAGCAGAAACTGTATTCTGTTGTTTTTGGATGGAATGTCCTATAAGTATCAACGAAGTCCATCTTGTTTAGTGTATCATTTACAGCTTGTGTTTCCTTATTTATTTTCATTTTGGATGATCTGTTCACTGGTGAAGGTGGGGTGTTAAAGTTCCCTACTATAATTGTGTTACTGTCAATTTCCCGTTTTATGGCTGTTAGCATTTGCCTTATGTATTGAGGTGGTCCTACGTTGGGTGCATAAATATTTACAATTGTTATATTTTCTTCTTAGATTGATCCCTTGATCATTATGTAGTGTCCTTCTTTGTCTCTTGTAATAGTCTTTAAAGTCTATTTGATCTGATATGAGAATTGCTACCCCAGCTTTCTTTTGATTTCCATTTGCGTGGAATATCTTTTTCCATCCCCTCACTTTCCATCTGTATGTGTCCCTACAGACTTCCGTCTGTAGGTCTGAAGTGGGTGTCCTGTAGACAGCATATATACGAGTCTTGTTTTTGTATCCATTCACCCAGTCTTTGTCAGTGGGTCTCTTGTAGACAGCATATATATGGGTCTTGTTTTTGTATCCATTCACCCAGTCTATGTCTTTTGGTTGGAGCATCTAATCCATTTACATTTAAGGTAGTTATCGATATGTATGTTCCTATTACGATTTTCTTAATTGTTCTGGGTTTGTTATTGTAGGACTTTTCCTTCTCTTGAAGTTCCTGCTTAGAGAAGTTTAGCATTTGTTGTAAAGCTGGTTTGGTGGTGCTGAATTCTCTTAGTTTTTGCTAGTATGTAAAGGTTTTAATTTCTCTGTTGAATCTGAATGAGATACTTGCTGGGTAGAGTAATCTTGGTTGTAGGTTCTTCCCTGTCATCACTTTAAATATGTCCTGCCACTCCCTTCTGGCTTGCAGAGTTTCTACTGAAAGATCAGCTGTTAACCTTATGGAGATTCCCTTGTTATGTTATTTGTTGCTCTTCCCTTGCTGCTTTTAATATTTTTTCTTTATATTTAATTTTTGATAGTTTGATTAATATGTATCTTGGCATGTTTCTCCTTGGATTTATCCTGTATGGGACTCTCTGTGCTTCCTGGACTTGGTTAACTATTTCCTTTCCCATATTAGGGAAGTTTTCAGTTATAAGCTCTTCAAATTTTTTCTCAGTCCCTTTCTTTTTCTCTTCTTCTTCTGGGACCCCTAAAATTAGAATGTTGGTGCATTTAATATTGTCCCAGAGGTCTCTGAGACTGTCCTCAATTCTTTTCATTCTTTCTTCTTTCTTCTGCTCTGCAGTAGTTACTTCCACTATTTTATCTTCCAGATCACTTATCTGTTCTTCTGCCTCAGTTATTCTGCTATTGATTCCTTCTAGATAAATTTTAATTTCATTTATTGTGCTGTTCATCATTGTTTGTTTGCTCTTTAGTTCTTCTAGGTCTTTGTTAAATGTTTCTTGTATTTTCTCCATTCTATCTTCAAGATTTTGGATCATCTTTACCATCATTACTCTGAATTCTTTTTCAGGTAGACTGCCTATTTCCTCTTCATTTGTTAGGTCTGGTGGGTTTTTACTTTGCTCCTTCATCTGCTGTGTGTTTCTCTGTCTTCTCATTTTGCTTAACTTACTGTGTTTGGGGTCTCCTTTTCCCAGGCTGCAGGTTTGTAGTTCCCGTTGTGTTTGGTGTCTGCCCCCAGTGGCTAAGGTTGGCTCAGTGGGTTGTGTAGGCTTCCTGGTGGAGGGGACTGGTGCCTGTGTTCTGGTGGATGAGGCTGGATCTTGTAGTTTTGGTGGGCAGGACCACATCCAGTGGTGTGTTTTGGGGTGTCTGTGGCCTTCTTATGATTTTAGGCAGCCTCTCTGCTAATGGGTGGGGTTGTGTTCCTGTCTTGCTAGTTGTTTGGCATAGGGCATCCAGCACTGTAGCTTGCTGGTTGTTGAGATGAAGGAGCAAAGTGGGTGTTGGCGTTGAGATGGAGATCTGTGGGAGAGCTTTCACCATTTGATATTATGTGGGTCTGAGAGGTCTCTGGTGAACCAGTGTCCTGAACTCAGCTCTCCCATCTCAGAGGCTCAGGCCTGACACCCAGACAGAGCACCAAGGCCCTGTCAGCCCCACAGCTTTTTTTCTTTTCTTCTGTGCTCAGTCTAGTTCCGCTTGCTCATAGAGGGCCACATTCAGAGGCCTCCCCCCTGCACTTCAGACCACACTTTCTCATGGGAAATGGTGACAGTGACACCTCAGCTCGAGGGCAATAGTTGTGACTCTTCTTCTCAGTCCAGTTTCATGTTCTTATAGGGGGTCGTGTGCAGAGGCTTTGCGCCTAACGCGTCAGATCACAGATTCCACAGCAGACTTCTGCACGACACCTCATTCAAGATGACAACATGTTCTTTACTGCTATTCTACACTCCTCTCAGAAATGTCTAGTTGTATATTTTACCTATTTTTCTATTAGGGTATTTGTCTTTTTCATTCTGAGTTATAAGAGTGCTTGAGATGACAGATAGATAGATAGATAAATAGATAGATATTATAGATAGATAATCCATGTGTATTTCAGTATCTTCTTATATACAGTTAAAATCTGTTTACTCAGCTTATATCTGTCATTTGTCTTTTAATGTTGTTCATTATATTTTGTTACACATTTTTAAGAAAAATGTTTATTCAAATAATATTAACACATTCTTGATACGCAAGAGTCAAACAACACAGAAGTATAGATAACAACTGTGCTCTATCCCCTTTGCTCTCCTGCCTCAGAGGTAACTGTGCCCAGGCTTAAGGGCATCCCTTTAGTTCCCTTCAGATGCTCCACATACATTTAACAGTCACACAGAGTTTTTCCTCGGTTTTGCCAAATGGACCATACTGTAGGATTGCTTGTGAAAGGTTGTTTTGGGGTTTTGTTTGTTTGTTTGTTTTGTTTTGTTTTAACTTAACAGCATTTTCTAGATATCATTCCAGCTAATACAAAAAAGTCTCTTTCATAGTATAGACTCACCACTTTATTTAACGACCCTCCTTAATGAACATCTAGGTTTCTCCCAGAGGAAAAAAAAATTTTTTTCAAGTTGCTACAACTCTAAATTCTTTAAAGATCTGTCTTTGGTGCCATGCTAAGAATTTCTCCACCTCAGTATTATAAAGAATATTTAATCTTAGTATTTTTACAGTTTTCCATATGTATGTTATAACTGGCCAACTTTAAAAATTATCTTCTTAGGTTTGCTAGTTTTCAGTTAGTTCTTTTGGGTTCTCTAGGGTAGCAATCATGTTTCAGCAAAGAATGATAATTTGCTTTTTCTTTTTTAATATTTATGCCTCTCAGTTCTTTTCTTATTTTTGTTTTTCTCCCCATTAGCTAGATCTAGAACACCTATTTATTTTATTTTTTTAATATTTATTTTATTTATTTGGCTGCTCCAGGTCTTAGTTGCAGCATGCAGGATCTTTGCTGCAGCATGTGGGCTCTAGTTGCCTGGCCAGGGATCAAACCTGGGCCCCTTGCACTGGGAGTGTGGAGTCTTAGCCAATGGACCACCAGGGAAGCCCTTAGAACTTAAAAAGCTTGTTTCCAACTTCAATTCCCAACTAAATATTGGGGGAAGTAAAGAACGGTGTCGAGTTAGCTTAATAGTAATTGTCAAGTTGGAGAAAAGGAAACAGTAGATTGAAAGCTTCTTTCAAAACTAACTCTTTAGGGCTTCCCTGGTGGCGCAGTGGTTGAGAGTCCCCCTGCCGATGCAGGAGACACGGGTTCGTGCCCCGGTCCGGGAAAATCCCACGTGTCGCAGAGCGGCTGCGCCCATGAGCCATGACCGCTGAGCCTGTGTGTCCGGAGCCTGTGCCCCGCAACGGGAGAGGCTACAACAGTGAGAGGCCCGCGTACCGCAAAAAAACAAAACCAAACAAACAAAAACTAATTCTTTAACTCAACCAATGTGGCCACAGTGTATTTTGTGGGGTCAAACTGGGTTTGGACTGAGGAACTGGCTATATGAGAGGGAAATTTGCTACATATAAGGGGATTCAGCAAATAAGTAAATCTACTGAGGATAATGAGAGCCAGGCTTCTCATGGAGAAGAGAGTTATATACAGAGAAAGGGGAAAGGCTAGAATAAATTCCATGATACTAGATTAGAACAGGAAGTATTGGCATAGACTCATGGGTTTTAATACATATTATAATATATATAAATCTTGAAATAAATATGTTTGCACACTTATGTTATGTAAATATGTGGGTATGAATATATACACATACATATATTGCCTGGCTTGGCCACTGAGAGACTCAAAAGGCAACAACACCCCAGTATCAGTGAGCACACCAGTGTCTAGATCTGGGTTTCTAAATTCTCCATTGAAAGGAACCAGATCTAAAACTTCTCTCCAGGAGCTTTCCTCCCTGTGGTTATAGAATCACAGGCTAAGAGGATGTCTAAGTCTGCTCACTCACTTTACAGATGGGCACGCTGAAAGCCTAATTTTTCTATTCTTTTCTTTTGGTATTGGCTTTCTTAAAATGACAGGAGAAAAACAATCATCTAATATCAACATAGAGTATCTCACAATGGCTTTCTGAAGACGAGTGGTGGAAACTATATTTCTTTCTCTCTTTCTTACTAGGAAAACCAAGGCCTAAAGACACTCTGCCTGTATTAGGAAAAGAACTGAGCTCTCATGTTCCGACTTAGAAGGTGGAGGCCACTTGGTTGCACAGTTGAAGGCTGTGTATTATTAGCTCTTTTCATGATAAGCCAGCTTTTCTTTCTGAGTTACCAAGTAGATGCCTCCTGCAGCCTGTTGGTATAAGATTTCTATGCAATAGATACCAGGTGTGTTGGCTGGCTAACCTGCCCATGGCCCCAGATTCCTGACCTGCTGGGAAAGCATTCCTCTACTTGAAAAGGCAAGACAGCTACTTACATTTTTAATGATCAGTGGGTATCTCGTTACCCGTTGCATAGGCTTCAGTATAAAACTAGAGAGTGGCATTCCCTTACAGCGAGGGTCCATGGCCAGTCTCTGCAATAAGAGATTTTTTTTAATGTACTTGAGAAGTTTGCAAAATCTGGTCAGTGACATCAACATCGATGTTATTCAGGACTCCCCACCCATCACATTGTCTCATTTAGCTGAATGACAGCTGAGGAGCCTGGAGCTGGAAGAGCCGGGCTGGTTATCCTCAAGCCAGGAGGAGGCACGTTCCAGATGGAGAGTGGGAATCTACCTTGGATGTGACTCAGCTGCAGGGTTGACCCCTGCTCCCCAGATCCAGTGGATCTTCCATGGGACATGCGGTTCCTTACTTCCAGAGATGAGATTCTGGCTTTACAGAGAATATTTCCTCTGGATACCTACCAAAACTTTATAACATTCCCAGGAGCAAGGAGAGTCACAAGACTGTAGGGTCAGAACAAAATTCTCCCTTAAGTCCCAGAGATGCTGGAAGGGCCTGGCCGGATCTCACTGTCTGTTCTGGGCGAAGCCTGCACTCGCCGGTGGGAGCCCCAGAAGGGTAGGGATGGTGAAGCCGAGACATGAGGGTCAGGCCCCCAGTCCCAGGGGCTGTGGTTATCTCCACTCTGGACTCCCTGCCTCTTTCCTTCCACCACTTTTGTCAACTTGACTGGAGGACAAGATTCCTTTTACCTCCAAAAGGTGACCCTGTCTACAAGTCACAGGGGTTATATGGTGACAGCTCTCAAAGGTTCTGGTCAGGTTTAATGTCTTAGGAACAGGTTTAATGCCATGACCTGGACCCCAAGCCCTGGGACCTGTCAGTGCCTGAACCTGCTCCATCCGTGGACACCATTATTCCAGGAACACTTTGCAGCAGGCAAAGGCATGTCAAAGTCCCGCAGGAATGAGGCAGGGAGAGGGGATGAGGGGAGGGGTGAGAAGGGGAGGGGCAACAAGGCCCCTCCTGGGCTGGTGTCAGCATTTTCCTCAAGTTCAAGTACATCCAGTGATGAACTCATCCTGCCTGTACCCAGGGAGGACCCGGCCCTTGGCTGGAACCCCAGGTGGCCCATGGCACCTGGCAGCCCAGTATCTGCTCTCCAGTCTCCAGCCCACCCTAGGCCTACTTCATAGCAGTGTTTCTTCCCTTAGATGCCCCACTCATTGGGTAGAAAATCAGAGCATTTAATATTGAGAAACAGGGTGAGAAAGAAAGAACAAGAACATCTGATGCTACGGCCGAGAAGAGATGGCATTTTCCCCTCCCAGTGATGACTCCACAAACTTGGTTATTCAGGGGAGTGGGAAAGGCCTGCCCCCAAAATGCAGGAGGTACAAAGATAAGCCTGTCATTAGTATGATTATTTTGCTGTCTGTTCATCAAAATGTGCCTGTTTAGCAGACATTATTTTATTCTCTTTTTTCTTCCCCTCTGGGAGAGGTTGGGGCTGATTGCATGGGCTGGTCTGGCCAGCAGGGACCCACCCCAGCGAAGGGCAGTAGACCCAAAGCCTGGGGTCTCCAGCAGCATGGGGCCCACTTCCCCACAATGTCCCTTGGTGGGCACATGGCTCTCCAGACCCTTGTTATCCTCCAAGGCAGAGGTCCCGGCATCCCACACTCACCCCCATGGGCTTCTTAGAGCTTGAGCCCATCAAAAAGAACCAATTGGGAAAAAAACAAAGGGTCCATTGGGATTGCCGGCCATTCCCTTTGCAGGTGAAGGGCAGAGAGCAGCAAAGAACTGAGGATGCTCAGATTAAACAGAATAGGAAACCTGAGACCCACCAGCCCTACTAGGCCTAAAATTGAGACAGAGGATTTAAACCTGTATTCAAATAACACCGCTCACACCTGGCCAAGGCAGAGCTTCTAGGACAGCGCTGGTCCCTCCACTCCAAGCCCACCCCCTTGGTCTCAGCCCCCCGCCAGCGAGGGGCAGCCCCTACTGTTCAGCCGAGACCTCAGCCTTGTTGGCCTTCTGTAAATGTGTGAATCAGCCCCTCACACGCCCAGCCGCTGGAAGATGGCCACTCGGCGGGGCCAGAGACTCAGCTCAGCCTGGGCTCCTTACTTTGACAAACTCCTTGAAGTCGGGGGCCTCATCTGTCTTCTGCTGGATCAAGGCAGCCCCGTTGAGCTGGCAGCTGCAGAAGCGGATGTAGGGTTGCATGTGTGGCAGCTGGGCAGTCAGGATGTCCCCGATCATCTTCACAGGCATCTTATCCCCAGACATCTTCTTGCGAACTCTCAGCGCTCTGCACAGAAACACGAGAAGTGAGCGCCCTCTTCACGCTCTCTGACATGTACACAGCACACTTCTAGGTGGTACAGAAATGGGACGTGTGTGAGGGGCACAAACCCAGGGCCACTAAAGCATCTATGTGGCAGACAAGGAACAGAAAAAGAAATGAGTCTAGTGCTACAAAGAGGTATCACTGGGGCATTTTTCTTTGACATGAAGTCTCTTTGCTGGCTCTTAGGAAGAAAAACTTAAAAAAACAAACAACAACTTTGCTGATAAAAGACATAAAAGACAATTTTTTCTTGTGGAAATATATGGAATCCTTTTTTTGAATAACTCAGACAGGATCCCTGGGTGGATGTCTCACTTTATGGATGATCTGTCCAGGCTGGTATGGCCCCAACACTGAACCTGTTTCCAGGGCCAGTGCTACCCAAGGGAAGCTGCTGTTGCCAGGGGCCATGGAGGCTCAATTTCAGACAAAACAAAACATAATCAGGATGGTAAATCAACTGCCACAGAAAAATAATCCCATTATGTTCACGAAACCCAGGTATAAATGATTGTCTGAACAATCTGTGCCATTCTCTGGTTCACTGCTTCATCGCTATGGCTAATTTGAAGTTGACTGGATTAAGAGGAGTTCTGAAGAGAGAAGCCTATTCATATGATAATGGGTCATAGACTCAAACAATTTATATCCTGGCAGCTGAGAAGGGACTAGAGGGACTGGAAAGTGTTTGTTCAGGAGTCCAGCTGCATCTGAGTGTTCAAGACCATAACAATCAAGACTGTGCATCCCACCCTTCTAACTCGTATGTCAACTCCTAACCCAGCATCTATAAGAAGGGCGTGGCACCGAGCTTTTACGCAGCAAGGATAGCAATGTACTGTAAGGGCAGGACCTCGACATATGAGGCCATGGGTGTGTTCTGCCTACCCTAGTGATTATGGATGATGGCTGGCTGGCTGGCTGGCTGGCTGGATGGCTGGATGGATGGATGGAAGGGACAGAATGGTATGATATGGGATTTTTACATAAGGCTGGGAGGATGTTACTATGAATTCCTCTGGCTGCTTTCAAGGTCATGGGTAGGGCTATATAATACTAAGAAGGCTCTGCAGTCTTTGTATTAAAAACTTCAGATCATTTTATTTTCTTTCTCCTACATTTTTGGTTAAAGAAAAAAAAATCTTTGGACTGGGAAACAAGCCAAGGAGAAAAACTTTAGGGACAGTGCGTTATGTGGTCCAAACAATGAGCCATTCCCCCTCAAGCAGGTGCCCTTGCTGGGAGAGGTGCTGGTCAGTGCTGGCTGCCTGGGCTGTGAGGAGTGGCAGGTTGGTACCCTCAGGATGGCCAGGTGGCCACTGCTCACTGGGGGGTTGGTGTGGAATATCTCCCAGTGTGTAGAAATTTGCTCAAGGGTTACATCACTACCAATTCTGGGGGATGAGAGTGCTGAATAACCATGTTACAAACTTGCTATGGACGGAAATGGGAAGAAATTCCATCATTCCATGATTTTCCAATGAGGAGCAACACAATCTTTCTGCAAGGGAATAAGAGTACGTTCACCTGCTCCCCTCCTTTTACTATTATCTTTTTTTAATGATGGGGAGAGAAGAAAAAGGGAAAAGAAAAAAGATCACACGCAGACCATCACTGTCTTGAGGGAGTTAAGCCAGTTCCTGGGTTCTGGAGGCCCACGCTTGGAGACCTGAGCTGTCCAACTGCGAGACAGACCTAAAATCAGGCCCCTGCTATGGACCAGGCACCTGTTAGGTTGAACTGTGAGTCAACTTCTGGGATGTTCTACCGAACAGGCAAGGTTTTTGAGGACTGAGTTTGAGTGGGTTGAAACAGGGCACATCACCAGGCTCAGGGATCACATGAATCCATTGCTGCAGCCTCAGCCCCGCCCTTTGGTGAGCTGATTTGTAATCTCATATAAAGGTCTATGGATTCAAGGTCTTGCACTGCGACAGTAATCAATCAGCTAATGAACACATCAGAGAGCCTGACATTTGCTGAACGAATGCGTAGCCCTCTGAAGTTCGCAGATCAAGGGGATGGTCAAGAGAGCTGGCGTTTATGAATGTGTCCTATGTGTCAAACAATTTTTTTTAGCCTATATGACTTATTATCCCTATTGACAGTTGGGGAAACCGAGGCATGAAGAAATCGAGTGACTTGACCAGAGTCACACAGCTCATGGGTGGCAGGAAGCCCTGGTCTCCGGAGCCCACAGTCTGCAAGCACCACATGTGAGAACAAGCACGGTGCCCAGCCCCGCCTCCCCTCAAGCTGCTCGGGGCTCCTGGCCTGTCCTCGCTCCAGAAGCAGCTCCTGTCATCCCACCAAGGGGGGCTTCCACGGCCCCTCTGCTCTTCCCTTCCCTTCTGTCATTCCTCTTCATTCCCTCAAGCCTCTC
The DNA here is from genome assembly GCF_000442215.2 of Lipotes vexillifer. NCBI lineage: Eukaryota > Metazoa > Chordata > Mammalia > Artiodactyla > Lipotidae > Lipotes > Lipotes vexillifer. The sequence goes on from NW_006771034.1 coordinate 2,059,701, forward strand.
CCTCCTTTCCTCTCACCCTGCCCACTCCCACCCAAAGCCCCTTCCTTTCTTCCTTTCTTCTCCCCACCCTGTCTTTACCCCACAAGGTATCTTTTTCACTTTTTAGTTTTCTTTGTTTTTCTGCCTAAAATAAAATCATGGCTATTCTTCTTAAGTTAAAAGGAAAACTGAATACTTAATATTTAAGAAAAACTTTTTTTGGTGGGGAGAAGCTCTTTCATTTATTTATTTTTCAAGCAAGGAGGCAGGAAAGGATCTTGATTAAAAAAACAGCTGCGGTACCTGGTTCTACACACCCTATCTCACTTCTGCATCCCTACTGCCATCACTTCTAACAGCCACCCCTAGGGGCCTGCGCCTGGCTCTTAACTTTAAAATGTTCTAGATTCTTCTCCCCTACTCTGCTCATTGAAGGCAAACTTCTCAGCTCTCTGCTCACAGGTAAGACAGCCAACCATCCATTTTAACCCCCAACCAGAGGCGGCATTAGTAGGAAGTCTATGTGCCCCAGGTACCTCCTTTTCATGTTCATTTTATTCGTTTCTTATTTATGCTTGATAAATCCTATGTCCCCCCTCTAAGTACAAGGAGTCTCTGGCCCTTGGCTCAGGAGTGACAGATACGTGGCTGCCCGCTGCGGCCTTCCAGGGAGAGCTGCCTTAAGTTCTCTCCGTCTTCTTCCATCCTGCCAAGAGTCCTAAATCTTCCCATCACTGGGATTAGTCCTTTGCACAAAGAAATTAAGTGCTATGCAGCAAAATTGTATAATCTACAATATGGGCGCTCACCATAAAATTCTTTCAATTTTTTCTGGTATGTTTGAAAATGTTCATAATTAGACCTTGAAAAGGAAAAACAAAGAAAAGAAAGGAAGAAAGAAATCAGGTCCCCAGAAAGCTCCTGCTAAATACAAGTATTTTATCTGGAAAATGAAAAGATTAGCCAAACTAACAAACCAGGTCATCAGAGGAAGGCGCAGAGCATACCTGTGATGGGAGAGGGGGTGTCTGTGCCCGTTGGTGCCATGATTGACAGGGTGCCAGCTGTACACCTGATCTCCTTGCTCCTTGGGATAACCCTGCATGCTAGACAGGGCAAGCGCCCTGACTGCAATTTTACAAGTTCTAAAACAAAGGGGTGGGGAGTTATCTGCCCGAGGTAACTGCCCCAAACAAGTTAGAAGGCGCTGGAGCCCAGATGAAAACTTGAGACGTCTGCCTCCTGGTCTCACCTTCTTTCCATCGAGGGCAGGATAGGGTGGAACCCCTAGTGGGACCCTGGGCGTTGTCCACAGAGCAGCCCGGGGCACCCTGATCGCCTTCTGTGTGACCTTGGACAAGTCACTCAACCTCTCTGAGCCTCGTTTCTGCGGTTGCAAGAGCGCTCTCAATTCCTACCTCCAGGGCTGTGGAGCCCATCAGCGCTAATGGGAGGAAGGAGCACGCAGGCCTGGCCCTGACAGAGCTCAAGAAAGGGGCTTCTGCTTTCCTGACAGGAGCAGGACAGAGGGTTAAAAGTACAGAGACAACAGAAAGGCATGGGGAGCGCCGATGCTGGGAGGGTTGGGGAGGGGTGTCACTCGGGAATATCAGATACATCGCCCGCCTCCCCACCCCCACGCAGCCGTCCAAGGAAAGAGGTGTTAACTTGTGGGTATATGTCCAACAGAAAACCTTTTCATCTATTTCAAAACAACCTGTCTCCAACACTTTAGGTTTAGTACTTGTAGGTTCAGGGGTTAACTAGCCCACCTGCCCCAAGTGACAAGGCAGCCTCTCTCCAAGGCAAGAGTGGGTGGTCAGCCCACCCTGGGGCCCAAGCCCAGCACCTACGAGGGACCAGGCACTCGCTGTCTAAATGCTCCCAAAGGAGAACCGTACGTGGTAGATACTATTATCACCCCCATTTTACAGATGAGGACACTGAGGCCCAGGGAGCATAGGCGACTTGCTCAAAGCAGGTAGGCAACAGCAGGGTGTGAGCCCAAGAGTCTGACCCAGACCTACGTTAGAAACCTCTACAGTATGCTTCTCAAGGGGGGTAATGGAAATACTTTCTCCAAGCCACCCCCATGCCGTCATCTTTGATTAACGTCTTCTAGAACATAGAGACAGAAGACGTTATAGTTTTTCTTCACATCCACCTCTCTGCACCTCTCTGTCCATCCCTTCATCTACTCCCAAACACACCCAGGAAAGTGGGGACCTGAAATCACTTTATAAAATCCCAGGGACCGGGCTTCCCTGGTGGCGCAGTGGTTGAGAGTCTGCCTGCCGATGCAGGGGACACGGGTTCGTGCCCCGGTCCGGGAGGATCGCACGTGCCGCGGAGCAGCTGGGCCTGTGAGCCATGGCCGCTGAGCCTGCGCGTCCGGAGCCTGTGCTCCGCAGCGGGAGAGGCCGCAACAGTGAGAGGCCTGCGTACCGCAAAAAAAAAAAAAATCCCAGGGACCACATTCAGGGAATAGCTGCTTCTCAATTATATGAACCTAGAGATCTGGAATGGGCACCAGTTCCCAGGGCCTGTGCTTCCTCCTGGCCCCCAGGATCACCACGGGCTTCATCTGTTTTCTAGCAAATGACGTTATACCGAGGGCCTGGTGGATTTGGAAGTTTTTTTTAAAACTGGAAAGGACTTTTGTGATGATGTAATCCAATCCCTTCCTTTTACCGGTGGGGAAACTGAGGAAGGGCAGCAAGTTGGGCTCCAAGCCCAGGTCTCCAGACTCCTGGCCCAGTGTTTCTCCCTGGCCCTGCAGCGGCCTCCGAGAATTAAAACAGGAATAAATAAAATAGCAACTGCTCCAGGCCAGCTCCTCAGAGGCCTATCCTGAGAACTGCCGCTGACCGTGGCCATGAGCGGTCCGACCGTGGCCATGAGCGGTGCCACCGTTTCCCATCTTCAGGAGCCAAGAAAGTCTCAAGAGACCAACATTCCCCCAGGGTCTGAGGCATGGGTCTGAGGCATGGGGTCTGCCCCCCGCCTGGATGGAGCTGGCCAGCGATTAGGAGCCAGAATCAGCCCAGCTCTGTTCATTCTAGAACCACGGTAAAAGCAGGAACCGGGATGCCTGAGCAATCCATTCTCCCCCGTGAAAAATTGGGGGTGTGTTTCCAGAAAGCACCAGGGCAAGAAAGAGCGATGGTTCTTCTGAGTGGAAATGAGGAAGAGAGGCAGAAAGAAACACAGGGCGGCATGCACGGAGGGGACACACGGACGAAGCCGCGTAGCAGGGCCGGTGCGCGAGGGCTAAGGCAGGCTGGGGTAGAGGAGAGGCTTACTTCAGCAGTTTGATATTACACATAATCAGGTCCTTCCAGTTAACAAAAATCATAGCACCCTCTTTCTCTGTCAGCAGCTCAGACTCCATCAGGGGTTTCTGAAAGATCTACAGATGCAGAAAACGAAGGAGTTCAGAAAGCAAACAGTTAGCTTAAAACTCAAATGCACGCACACACCGATCTGTTCAGAGCCACGGGAAGGACTGAGGCATCTGCAGCTTTGGCTGGGAGGCCCAGAAGCTGCAGAGTTTCTGAAGCAGGTGGACCTCCCTCTGCTGGGGGCTATGGGGGGTGGTGGGTTCCCATCAGGACCACACTGTTTTGCAAGGAGGCCCACTAAACCCTGGAGGACAGGCCTTAACTCCGCCAGGACTCAGCCAGGGGTCTGGACAAAGGCACTCAAGCCCTCACCTGCCACGGTGAGGAAATGGGCACAGGGAGGAAGTGGAGGGCCGAGAGATGCATGGGGTGGGGGGCACTCCTGCATTCCTGCTCCCAGCATCGGCTGCACAGACAAGCCTCAGGAAGCCCAGGGGAGCAGCCCTGGCAGCCGGGCCACCAACCAGCAGCCTGGGGACAGGATGGACTCCTCTGCTCTGCCCGCAGCCTGGGCTGGGCCTGGGACAGAGCCAGCGAGTGAAGGCCTGGTACCAGGTGGGCACTGCCCCCCTCCGGGGCTCCAGGAAATTGAGGAGCCTCACCAAGCTCCACGTGGGCGGGCAACTCACAGTAGAGCACAGGTCTTGGCTGAGCCCCACGTGGTGAGCCCCTGCCTAGAAAGAGGTCACAGCTACCACTGCAGGCAGGCCACTAGCTGGAAGGTACCTTAGGGACCGGGGCAGCCTGTCTTTGAAATAAACTTGGCTGGGCTGAGGCTGATCCCTGGGAGCCCAGAGTACTGAATGAGTCTTTAAGCCGACGTTGAACCTGGCATATACCAGGCCACTGCACAACATACAGTATCTAAGAGGGTGCCACTCACAGCCTAGATATCCACGACTGTATATTTAGTGACAGTCACATGTCTTGAGAAAGGGACACCTCTTCATACCGATGCTCCCTAAGCATTAATGATGGCCTTGGGGGCCATCAACTCATCCTGCATCCTGTACTCATCAACACTGGGTCACCGAGCAATGCCTCTCTGGGTCATTAAGACTATCAGAGGAGATGGTTTCACCATAGTTGGGGTACAGGGGTTCCCAAACTATCACGGTACTTTTCAAACTGTAGGGCGACCCCAACGTCCAGCTCTGCAAACCCCTGTCTCCTAATATGGCCACCCCCCATGCGTATGGACCAAAGGCTTCCTGAAAAGCCGAACTTCCCAACTCTGCACCTGCCCGTCCTCCGGACTAGGCAGACAAGGCCCTTGAGCAGCTCCCTGGGAGGAGAGCCAAGACGAGGCCTCGTCCAGGAGGGGGCGGGGGGCGTGCATGGGGCGCCGGGAGGAAACACCTCCACTCTCTGCAGCAGATCTTTCTGGCGGGTAATACGTAGCATGAGGAATAAGCAAGATATCAGGCATATGACTGCCGCCTTTCAGATGTCACCGCTGAGGGCCAGGGAGATGATGCTCTACGGCATCAGTTACTTGGTGGCTGAGCTGCAAGTTCTCTGGGCCGAGCTCAGACTCCCACCTCACAGCCCGTGTGTCCCCTCTCACGCGCTCCTCACGGGCTCATCTATCCCTGGCTTGAAGGGTCTCTGCCCCTCTGTGGGTAGGACTCACAGATGAGAACTGTGGGTCCGTGGCCACCGATGAGAATTAAGCATCTTCTCTTGGGTAAGACTCTCCTCTGTGATGTACCGTCCAGATGCTCCCGTACCTCGGAAAGCTTCTCACACTGGGAATCAGGACCCAGCCCTCCTTGACAGAGGCCCCGCCTTCCCCACCCTCTGCCAGTGCCCCCCACCCTGCCGCAGCACCCCCAGCTGCCCTTACCTCCGTGACCAGCTGCAGGTCATTCACATAGTTCTCCTCTGTGACAATGAGCTCGTGGATGTATCCCTGTCGCTTTCTCTCAGTTGGGGTCAACATATCCAAGAGGTGTAAGTCTGAACACCCTGCAAAACACAACCATGGGGACAATTTAGTCCAGGTCTGGGGAAGCCTGTACAGCTTCATGGGGAAGATCCCCAGGGTCCTCGCGGCCTCGTGGTCTCACTCCAGTTAGACAGTGTTGTCCCCTAAAAAGACATGTTCAAGTCCCATCCCTGGTAACTCTGAAGGGGACTTGTTTGGAAATAGGGTGTCTGCAGATGCAATCCAATTAAGACGAAGTCATATTCAGTTAGGGCGGGCCCTAGTCCAATATGACTGGCGTGCTTATAAGAAGACGACACAGAGACAGACAGAAGGAACGCCACATGACGACAGAGGCAGAGCCTACAGTGACGTGTCTACAAGCCAAGGAATGCCAGGGATTGCTGGCAGCAACAGAAGCTAAGGGAAAGGCATGCAATAAATTCTCCCCTGAAGCCCGCAAAGGAACATGGCCCGGCCCAAACCTTGATTTTGGACGTCTCACCTCCAGAACTATGAGAAAATAAATTTCTATTGTTTTAAGCTCACCGAGTTTGCGGTCATTTGTTACAGCAGCCTCAGGAAACTATTACAGGCCTCACACTCCTGCTTCAGCAAAACCACTAAAAGAGTGTCAAGAGAGAAGACTTAGTGGGGACTTCCCTGGCAGTCCAGTGGTTAAGACTCCGTGCTCCCAATGCAGGGGGCACGGGTTCGATCCCTGGTCGGGGAACAAAGATCCCACGTGCCACATGGGGTGGCCTAAAAACAAACTAAAAGAAACAAACAAACAAACAAAAACCAGAGTAAACTTAGTAACAACTGGCTGACATTTCCTGAGGGCTCTCACCATGCCAGGTGCTGTACCAGGAGCTGAACACTGACAGTTGTGTTTAATGCTCACATAGACACTAAAATCATCCCCATTGTACAGACAGGGAAACTGAGGCTCAGAGAGGTTGCCTCACCCAAGCTCTCTCAGCTGGGTGGTGGAGAAGCTGAGATGGGAACCTGACACTTTGACCCCGGAGACGGGGCTCTACCCCAGATCACTGCTGTTGGATCCGAGCTACAGGAGGGCACATGGTTATCCTGAGGTTGGTTTTTGGAGGATGAAAGGCTCCTGATGGGCCCGGGGATAGGGCAGAGGTGGGGCACATCCAGACGCTGCTGGGCAAACTCTCCTGGACCAGGCTGCTGTCCTGCACTCACGGGAGCTGAGCAGTGAACCTACAGGCGGACAGGGAATTCCTCCAGGTGCAGACGGCCGGACACAGCTTTGGCTGCAGGTCCACGAGGAGTAGGCTCTGCTAACGTGGGGTGGGGCATGCACAGCAGGTGGCGCCCGCCCTGGCCTCTGCTCACTTAGCCGGTTACTTGGGGTTGGTCTGCTTTGGATGCACTTGGGTTTCGGGCAGAGGCTGTCCCCTGCCCCAGGCACACTGGAATGACGGGCGGGGAAGCTCGCGGCTCTAGGGAGTACCCCTCCTGCAGGTCTGGACCTACCTCTTCCAGGTCAGTGGTCCCCTCACCCCTGTCCTTTTTATCAGGGGTTCTTTGTTTAATCACCAAAACCAGATTTGTAAAGAAGACTGGGAGGTGTCTTGGATGTAGGTGGGGGTGAGGCGCTGAGTCCCATTCACTTGCTTTTCGCATCCCTTCTTCTCCCCACAAGGGGGTGCCGTGGAGCACAGTGCGGAACCCCCTGCTGGACACCAGTGGTTCTCAAAGTCAGGTCCCTAGATGGGCAGCATCAGCAGCACCTGGGAGCTTATTAGAAATGCAGATGCTCAGGCCCCTGCTGACTAGACTGTGGAGTCAGGGCCTGGAACCTGATTTAACAAGCTATCCAGGTAACTTTTTAGGTACACTCAAATCTGAGAAGACTGCTCTGAACTATCAGGGGTTCCTCAGAGTTTCCATCTTCCCCCGAGGGAGTTTCTAGGCTCGTGACTGATCTAGTCTATATGCTGGAAGCTTCTGCAAATAGAACGATCCCTCTGGGGTGAATGATATCATAGACTTCTTGGTGAATGCTTCACTGTGCCCAAGATTAACTCTGAGCTGGCGCTTCCAGCCTTCAGTGTTGTCCCCTCCCCTGGCCAAATGCCCTCTCTAGAATGCTGGAGCTTCTCTTCCTGGGACAGGATAATCCCAGGATAGGCAGATGGATGCCAGGAAAGCACCAAGGCTGAGCCATCATCATGTTAACACCCTCCACACCCTTCCATCCGAGACCTCATTCAAAGCCATGGCAGTGAGGCTAAACTACAATTCCACAGGGCCACGGGCTGAGTATGAGCCTTTGCGTAGGTCTGCAGATGTTTCTGGGACTCGGGCCCTCTGCTCAGCCACCAGCTTGGCCTAGCTGTCCTTTCTGCCTCGGTGCATTGACTGTGTTTTATTAAAACAATTGCATCAACAATGAATTCTCAGGAAGGAAGCAAGTCATGATTGCTCACCTGGGGGGCTCAGCCAACCTCTGCCAAGGTGATGCGTGAGCCCCAGCTTACCAGAAGCTGAGTGATGTCACCAATTTCTTTAGCTTTCTTTAGGAAAGCCACCCAGGAAACACTCTTGAATTTGGGAGGAAAATATCTCATTCCTGCCTTATTTTTACCAAGCTTTCCTGTTAGTGAGTCCAAGGGCCCAGCAGTAAGGCCATTTCTTGTTAAAGGGTAAAAGTCAGCCCTTGCATTACAGACTTGTATGAACTCAGGGAAGCAGAGTCTCCCCTGCAATTTTCAGGACATTCCTTTCTGCAGGGATATCAGAGTACTGGTGCAGCCCAGCAGCTCTAAAACTCGGCTCCCACACACTGTGCAGTGACGTTTGCAGGGACACAAACATCGGGCTTGTAGTGGACACTGGTTGGAACAGTCTTCCAAACGTCCCCGTAGGTCACAATTCCCCTTGCAGAGTCTGGTGGATGCTATGAACTGTTACCTCAGAAAACATATGTATACAATGCACACAATATACACATTTTGCACACAATTTTAAAGGATTTGCAGACCCTCTTGAAGCTTGCTCATGGATCTCATTCCTTCATTCATTTGACAAATATTTACTGATATCCTACTGTGCTGGGTGCTGGGAATTCATGATGGAAGAGGAGAAATGCCTGACCCCCAGAGCATAGAGCTAAGAACCCTGGGGTCCTCAGCTGGGGGTGATGCCGCCCCCCAACAGGATGAAGGCGTTACTGCCCCCAAACAGGCTGAAGGCATTACTGCCCCCCTACAGGCTGAAGACGGTACTGCCCCCTACAGGCTGAAGACGGTACTGCCCCTCCCCCAAGCTGAAGATGGTACTGCCCCCCCTACAGGCTGAAGATGGTACTGCCCCCTACAGGCTGAAGATGGTACTGCCCCTCCCCCAGGCTGAAGATGGTACTGCCCGCCCACAGGCTGAAGACGGTGCTGCCCCCCCCCTACAGATTGAGGGTGGTATTGCTCCCCACCAGGTTGAGGGTTGCACTGCAACCACCTCTCAACTCCAGGCTGAGAATGAATTCTTGGTTGTCATAATGACTGGAGGTGGCTGCTGGAATTTGGGGGGCTGCTAGATGACCTGCAATATACAGGACAGCGAATGGCCCACCTCCAGTGCCAATAGCACCCCACTGAGAAACGGTGACATTCCTAGAAACTGACAACTCTGCAGCAAGGATGGTGCACGTGACCAGAGACACACAGAACGACTGAGGAACCGGACACAAGGACCTGTGAGGAAAGATGACAGGAACTGGCTTGCTTTGCTTTTCAGAAGTTCATTCTTCTGAGTCTTCAAGCTTCACACAGTGTGGTTTTGAAGAAGCTCAGAGCCAGAGCAACAGCAGAAGGTCCAGGGCGGATTTGGGGCCACTGGTCTAAGAATCCCAGGGGCTGAGGCCAGTTCAGGGTGAACTGACCGTCTCCTGATCATGGGGGTGGGGGGCATGAGAAGGCTGCATGGCGTCCTACTCCCGGCAGCCCCAGCCTTCGGTCAATCCACCCAGCAGGCTGAGAACTACGGGGGGCCAGTGCTGTGTGACTCTAGGCTACTTGCCCCAACAAACCCCACCCTGTGCTGGCCCCCCAGCCAGCCTGCCTGGAGACAGAGGGCTGGTCCAGATGGCCTCTCCAGGACCCAGGACCCAATGAACAGCAAAGATTTTGTGGGGAGATTTGTCTCAGCATTATGTGCCAGCAATGTTGGCTTGGAACAGTCTTTTCAGCTACTGAACTGACCCATAGGATGCTGTTTTAAAAATTCTTGCTGATGAATGCCAGACCAAGAGAACCATTAAAGACTTGAAATAGGTGCTTTGAACTCAAAAATATCCTTCCTTTGAAAATTTAATATTTAGAAAAACAAAAGAGTTTAGAAACTCCATTATTCAGAGCAGGGTAAGTGGAAAAGACATTTCAAATAGAGAGTTTTCTTTAGGGGCGGAGGGATGTGGTCCTTCTCTCCTCTGGGAACCAGAATAAACATGCTTTGCTGGCTTCCTTTCCCAGTGAAAAACGAGAGGGCAAAGCACAGCAAATAAATTTCGTGGACATCTTGGCATGATGGAGGGATTCTTATAACTAACTATAATCCACTCGCAGCTGAAATAATATTGCAAATGACTCCAGGCAGTCAGAAATGATCCCCAGTTACAACCCATGTAAAATTCCTAATCTGTGAGCTGTCCCTTGTAATTTCGTATAGTTAGACACATTTACAGAACAGAGAGAGCCGTGATGCCCCTCTGAAAGGATTTGAGTCTGGGGCACTGCAGAAAAGTATCTTACCCCCAAAGATCATCTTGTCCCCTCAGTGGGACATTGCTCATAGGAACAGCATAATCTAAATAAATTGCTTTTTTACAAAAGTAATGCACGAACACATGCTTATTGTAAACCGTTCAAAAGACACGAAGTGTCGAGATGTAGGGTAAAAAGCCCTCTCTCCCTACCCCAATCATTCTCCTTCCTTTCCCAGCGGGGACCATAATTTTTAAAACCAAACCAGGCCCCACAGCAAGCTGGCCACAGAGCAAAGCAAATAAACAGGCTTCATTCCTCTTATGAAAGGGCCAAAATATACAATGAGATGGTCAATAAATATGCATTGCATTCCCCCTGAAGTCCAAGAGACACATAAATAAGCAAGGTAATGTCCTTGTCCTCAAGGAAACTCACAGCCCTGGGGGTGACTGGACATGAAAATTAAATTTAAAACAGCAAGCAACAAAGAATGGGCCTGCGGGCTGTGCCGACGGTGGAGGATGCAGCAACTCAGAAAACTAGATGCTCTCCATCCTGATGGAGGAAGGTTGTACGAGGACCTGGTCCTCCTTGTGCCAGGCTTCTATATGGCCAGGGAGGATGGGGCCATTATGTTGGGGACGTCTGGGCCAGCATGCCAGGTAAACACAGAGATGCTATGGAAGATAAGTGTGGAAGCAGACGATTACAGAGGCCGTGATGCCAGAGGGACGGGGGAAAAGCGGTATGGAAGCTTGAGTGACGGTTTTTCATCTTTAAGGGAAAGGATCCACCAATATCTGTGGGGACATTCAGTCCAAATCCTCTGGCTAAATGGCCCTGGGTCAGCAGGATCCATGTTAACTGGGATCCTGGAGCTCCTGTGTACACAGAAGGCTTCCCCAGGGTTGGCCTGAATGTAGGAAATGGGAGGCTCATGGCCCTGGTGTCTCCTGCCAGGTGGGCACACTTCCCTCAAGGCGACACTGGATTCTCCTGGGAAAGTGAATCTAATCGTGTTGCCCTTATTGCCCACAATGGATGTGACAACAAGAAGGTTCTGTGGTCAAAGCACTTTGTCCTTGCCCTGCAGCCGATGTCTAAACCCCCTCTTCTCTAAGCTGTGGCCCGCTATGGCCGCAACTGTGCTTGATGCTGGGATTCACTGATGAAGGAGCAGGACAGGCGGTTGTCCTGTGGGAGCTTCAGTCTGCTGGAGGCTGGGGCATCCCATCCACACTCTGGTCCTTGCCGATTCACAGGTACCTCGCAGAGGACACCATGCACCCTGTCATCCATCCCTGAGACCTCAGAGGTGCAAATCCTTAAGACTGGATTTTTTTTTTTTTTTTTTTGCGGTACGCAGGCCTCTCACCGTTGTGGCCTCTCCCGTTGCGGAGCACAGGCTCCGGACACACAGGCTCAGCAGCCATGACTCACGGGCCCAGCTGCTCCGCGACATGTGAGATCTTCCCGGACCGGGGCATGAACCCGTGTCCCCTGCATCGGCAGGCGGACTCTCAACCACTGCGCCACCAGGGAAGCCCAAGACTGGATTTTGATGGGGGTCTAGAGATGCCAAGTGGGCACGGAGGCCTGTGGTGAGAGGTGGGGGAAATTCTACCTGATGGCACCAAAGACGCCCTGAGCTATGTCCAGCTGAGCCCAGGCATCCCTCTGCAGCCTGTCCGGGGACTCATCAGGGCCTTCTACTCAGCTGCACTCAGTCACAACCCGGAAGTTTAAAAGCACCAATGTGGTTTCCAGATAAGCTTAATTGTCTCCCAAGAAGGAGAATCCAGCTACATGGGCTGCTGGGCAGTTTAATGACTGTTGAGAAGTGGCAAAAATCAAATTACTCTCAGGGATAAATCATCTCTTAATTTTGCATCAAAAAGAATGTTAGTAATTTTCTTTTTTAATCAAAGGCATATCATTCATGGCTTTATAACCGATGTTGGAATTCCTGGTGTGGCATCAAGTGCCCCATGGTCTGCATTTGTTAGCTCATTCCTGGCCCCGTTTATGTCACCATCCTTGTTTTTCTTTCTTTCTGAGTTCCTGCTGTCAATGTGCTCTAACCTGCAGTATTTTAAGGGTCCTTACTAGCCGCCATAAATAAATCTTTTGAGTACACAAGGCAGATCGGTGTGTTAGAAGTACAAACACACTTCCATTGCAGTATGAGGAAGGAGGCCATAGTGTTTTTTTAATATGAGTTTATTTATTTTATTTATTTATTTTTGGCTGCATTGGGTCTCCGTTGCTGTGCGCAGGCTTTCTCTAGTTGCAGAGAGCAGGGGCTACTCTTCTTTGTGGTGCACGGGCTTCTCATTGCGGTGGCTTCTCTTGTTGTGGAGCACGGGCTCTAGGCGCGCGGGCTTCAGTAGTTGTGGCACGTGGGCTCAGTAGTTGTGGCGCACAGGCTTAGCTGCTCCATGGCATGTGGGATCTTCTCAGACCAGGGCTCGAACCCATGTCCCCTGCATTGGCAGGCAGACTCTTAACCACTGCACCACCAGGGAAGTCCCAAGGCCATAGTTTTGATGAGAGGGATCTGGGAATGTTTTCCAGAGGAGGAGGAATTTGAGTTGGGTTTTCCTCAGGCAAATGTCAGGGTGGGTGAGTAGGAGTTAGGGATCAGAGCAGAGGGGCAGTCAGAGAAAAGGGCAGCAAGAGTGGGGTGGTGAGGCCAGAAGGCAGGTGAGGAAGAGGGAAGCAGAGGCTGGGGTACCAGGGAGAAAGGAAAGTTAACACGGATGCTACTCTGAGCCACGTGGTTCCAAGTGCTCTACGTTCATGGACTCATGAAATCCTCCCCAGTAATCCTATGTGGTAGCTACTGCTGTTATTCCCCACTGAACAGACAGGGAAACAGGCACAGAGAAGTTAAGTAACTTGCCAGAGCCTCAGTTAATAAAAGGCAGAGGGGATCTTACCCCAGCGTTCTTTCTCTTGATCACTATGCCTCTCGCCTGGTGGAAAGGTGATGCATCAGTCAGCCGGGCTGCTGTAACAAAGTTCCACAGACTGGGCGGCTCAGACAACAGCATGTATTGTCTCACAGTTCTGGAGGCTGGAAGTCCAAAATCAAGGTGTCAGCAAGTCTGGTGTCTTCTGAGGCCTCTCTCCTCGGCTGGCCATCTTCTCCCTGTGTCCTCACATGACCTTTCCTCTCTGTGCGATCATCCCTGGCGACCCTTTTTGCCCAAATCTCCTCTTCTTAGTAAGGATACCAGTCAGATTGGATGAGGACCCACCTTGATGGCCTCATCTTAATGACCTCTTTAAAAGCCCCTTCTCCAAATTCAATCATATTCTGTGGTATGGAGAATAAGGGTAAGGGCTTCAACATATGAATTTGGGGGACACAATTCACCCCTAACAGGTGCGGAAGGACAGTCGAGGAGGCTCTGAACAATGTAGCTAGGTGTCTGGATTTTCGTCTTTGGCTGGGGAGCCAGGGAAGGTCTGGTTGTATTTTGGGAGGGTCACTGTGGCAGCTGCGTGGAGGATGGAGGGGGCTGTGGCTCTCGAGTTTGGCTGCATGTCGGAATCACCTAAGGAGCCTTTAAAAAGCCTGGCGTCCCTGCTATACTGCAGACTCATCAAATATGACTGACTGGGGTGCGACCCAGGTGTCCATGACTTGTAAACCTTCCAGGTGGTTCTGATGTGCAGCCAACGGTGAGGACCACACCATGAGAGGGAAGCTTGCCCGGAAACAAGGCGCCTGGTGTGAAGAGGGAGTAAGACTCAGAAACTAGATCTGTCCAGGCACATGCAGGATGAGAGTGGCCACAACCGCTGAACCGACTCCAGCCCAAGGCAGCTCACTCACGCCACTTGTCCAAGGAGATGTGATGGCCGTAACCATAGAATGCCATCCTCTAAGGCCACCCACACCCCAGAGCCCAGAGAACCTCTGATGCTCTGTTCCTGGAGGCCACACTGCCACCACCACCTGACCCCCAACTCCAGGGCTAGAGCTTGAAAGATCAGTCTGCTTGATGCCCTCATTTTACGGATGGGAGAGCAGAGTCCAGAGATGGACGGTGACTTCTGTGATCAGGAATAAAACCTTTGCTCTTGCTGTCTTGGAAAGTGGAGACTCACGAGGAAACCATGAGCTTTTGAAAGAGTGGGGCTGAGGGTGGCCCATACCCATGGCTCTCCCAGTCCATTCCTGGATGACCCGGTTGAGAGGACGCTCCTGTCCTCGGAGCCAGAGGCTGTTGGGGGTTGGTGGCAACCAGACTGGGTCAAGGCTACCAGGTCTCCTCTGAAAATGACCTTGGCTGACCAGTCCCAGGGCAGCCCCAGCCCATGGGAAGCTCCGGACACCAAACCAGCTCTGGGTGGTCCACAGGGGCATGGGTGGACTTCTCATCCCAGTGGAACCTTCTTCACAAGGATCTAAGAACAACCTGGTCCCCTTGGTCTCTCCTAACTTGGCAAACTGACCCCGCTGGAACACAAGAGACCACCTGAGCCCATGACATCTCCTTCTCTTTCTCAGCAACTGCAGAGATGCCCTCAGGTCCCTGCTTTCATGGAGCTTCCATTCTAGTGGAGGGGAGACATAAAACCAAACACAAAATCAATATATATTATTCAGGGTGGCGTAAGAATGGTGAATAATAAGTCTCATGATTAACAAGCTCATTTCCTGTTCTAAGGTCTTCTCACATGGATTTTTTTTTTTTTTTTTTGGCTGCAACCGCACAGCTTGCGGGATCATAGTTCCCCAACCAGGGGTCGAACCCAGGACATGGCAGTGAAAGCGCCAAGCCCTAACCACTGGATCGCCAGGGAATTCCCTCACGTGGATTTATCTTTTCAGAGCGGTGCCTTCCCAGGTGCAGTTGGTGCAAGGTTCTAGGCCACACACAGCAGGGAGACTGGACACTGGGGTGCGTCCTTTCCCTCCAGCCTCGCTGGGGATGAAGGAAGCCTGCAGAATGACGGGGGGGGGGGCAACACCAGACTGTCCACCACTGACACTTCCTGAGCAATGGCCGAGAGTGAGGTACTGTGGGGAATACACAAGTGTGAGAGGTAGGGGCTGCCCTCCAGTTTCTAAGCAGATGGGGAGACTGGGCATCATTCAGTACTAAATACAAAGGCAGGTACCATTGCTATTTAGTGTTTGTAGGTCTTCATGGGATAGGACCTGGCTCCCAAGAAGCTCACAGTCTGAGGAAGGAGGTAAGAGTATCTCTGTCTATGCATCAGCCTCCATCCACTCAGCTTATGTATGGTAAGTAACTAGCATTCAGCAAAGAGCTCAGACATGGTGGGTTACAGGGGCTGGCCAAGGCAGCAGAGAAAGGAGGGGTGAAGGTGGGCAGACAAAGCAGGGGAAGATGGGGTGAGGGCATTCCAGCTGGGGCCCACCAGTGGCTTCAGCTTAATGCAAGAAGCTTGGAGAGGTGGTGAGGCAAGTGTGGTGATAGAAGGTCTGGCTGCGTAAGACTCGACGGGCAGGGCGGGGCCGGTGATGGGGGTCCATGGACCCAAGCGCACATACCACCTCCCCCGGACGTGCAGGCACACAGAGCCCTGGGAGGAAGACGAAGCTCAGGGAGGTTGAGTCGTGTGATCTCCAAGGCAGGGCAAGGCTCCACGTCCATGCTGTCTGCCCAGCCAGGATGCCACAGTGGGGACCAGTGATGAAAGTGGACCTTTCTTTTTTTTTCTGGCTGCATCACACGGCATGCGGGACCTTAGTTCCCCGGCCAGGGATTGAACCCGTGCCCCCTGCAGTGGAAGCGTGGAGTCTTAACCACTGGAGCACCAGAGAAGTCCCAAAAGTGGACCTTTCCATCAAGTAATTTGGAGGTCAGAGGAGGCAGTTTTCACGAGAGCCAGTTGGAAACCCACTGGGCCAACAGAAGCCCGACTTCTGTTTAGGGTCATCATGGTGACCCAAAAGGTAGCAGAAGGAACTAGAAAGAACATTAGACCAGGATGCTGGAGACCAGCCTGGGAGTTCACCTCTTTAAGCATCGGTATCTCCTCCTGGAAGCCAGAGTAGCTGCAGCCCCTGCACCCGCAACCCGTTCTGATGCCAGAAACGTGGAAGGTTTGTAGATGACAGAAGCCACTAATGGTGGTCCTGTCAGCAGCTCAGAAAGGATGACCCTGGTTGGGGAAGGCTGAGCACAAATGGGCAAATAGGTAGGAATAAATGATGAGAGGGCGGGGCAGGGGCTGCGCATGGGCAGGAGAAGGGAGCAGATCAAGCGGGGCCTCGTGGACCAAATGCAAGATTTGGGTCATTATCCCAGGAGGACTGGGACCTCCCTGGACGATTTTAAGCAGAATTAATTGGGTTTTTAAAATAGCTCTCTGCCCATGGTGTGGCGAAGAGGCTGGAAGATGGCAAGCATGGAGCAGGTACCGGGTAGAAGACTGGTGCATCCTTATGGGAGGAGCAGGAGAAACTCATCAACCCTTGGGGCCTTTGCACTGGCTGTTCCAGGGGCTTGGAATACGCTTCCCCTTGACGTTTGCATGCCGACTCTTTTTCTGCAGTCAGATCTCCACCCCTCCACGTTACCTCTCCAGAGAGGCCATCTGCTATAGCCCTGGCCTTCCGTCACACTTGTCCCAGTTCATCCACCACTAGCTGAAATGATTCTGCTTATTTGTCTGCTGGTGGCCTCTTCCCGCTCGGAGAGCAGGCACCCCGTCTGCTGGGGTTCTGCTGAGCCCAGCCTCATCACCTGGATCCATATTCCTCAGCTGAGATTCTCAAGGGAGCAGAGGGAAAGGAGTTGCTTGCTGGAAATCAGCAGGCAGGCGGTGTCCTGAGCCTTTGATACAGTCAGAGGGAAAAGGGACGGAGAGGATGGGCAGATGTGCTTCTGCCCCTTGAGGATGGGGTAGGGTGAAGGTTCCTGCCGGAGATCACATCAGCGGAGGATTCAGATGTGTGGGGTCCTTCCCAAGGGGGCCTCAGAACCCCAAGGCAACGCCCCAGAGAGGAGGGGGGGCATCCTGGCTTTGCCTCCTGCGCTGGGGCAGACTGTAGGGCTTGCGGTCTGCTGGAGGCCTGGCAAGGAGGGCAGAGATGCCCAAGGCCCAAAGCTCTGGATCCTGAGAAGCATCTCAGGGTGTGCACAGGGGGGTAGGAGAGAATTAACCTCCAGTCTTCAAGTGTGCTGGGGGTGGCTGCTCTGGAGACAGTACCTTGGGGAAGCAGCCCCTAGTAATACACATCCCTTAGGCAAGCTACATGGTTGCTTTAAAAAACAACGAGCTTCTGGCATATTTGGGGGCTGAACGTTCCAATCTTTGCTGGCAAGAGAACACAAGGCCACAGAATGCAGTGATGAGAAATAAAGGACCCAGTGACTCAATGCCTGTGTGACAGGTTTATTGTGGAGCGCCGCATGGGCCTGCCAACACAGTCCACAGACGTGACATTTAAAAGCCTCGTGCATTCCACTGGCTCTGTTGGTCTCCCCACTGCCAACCAGCCGTGTGAAACCCAGGGCGGCTTCTCCCCCTCTGCCAGGACATCTGCCGAGACTGTGGCCCAAGTCCCAAATGCCCCTGCACGTTTAGGGAGCACAGGAAGGTGTCTGAAAAAGCTGCTTGCTTTGACATGGGCCAGCCTCCCGCTAACTGAGAAGGGCCCCGATTTGCGCACAAATGAATATGACGTCTGACAGTTTTCAGGGAAGCTGTCCAAGCTTTTTTCTCTGAAATCCCCATCTGCAAAAGCGTCTTTTCTGAAAGTCTTAAATGCACACAATCCTGTGCTGTCTGGGTTTAATGCAAGAAAACAGGAAGCCAGTTAAATGGATTCCATGACGCTCACCGACCAGGCACAGATGCCTTTTCTCCTCAGCAACAGTAACAACAAAGCTAATATCTATTGGGAGCTTACTATCTGCTAGGTGTTATTATTATCTCTCCATATGTAAACGAGGAAAATGAAGCACAAAGAGGTTAAGTAATCTGCCCACGACCACACAACCAGTGAGGGGCAGAGCTGGGATTTGAACCCCTGCTCTGAACTGCCATCTTGTATTGCTTCCTAGCCTCTAAAAGGGCCCAGGATACAGTTATGTGGATCCCCCACACTCCCCTCTACTATCTACCCAAATAGAATGTTCCAGGGAATTCCCTGGTGGTCCAGTGGTTAGGACTCGGCGCTTTCACTGCAGTGAGCCCGGGTTCAATCCCTGGTCAGGGAACTAAGATCCCACAAGCTGCACAGCACAGCCAAAAAAAAGAAAGAAAGAAAAGCAAGTGTTCCAAAATTTTAAGAGAAATGGAGTCAAATATTACACTAAACTTGTAGATAAGTTGTGTTATTATATACAGCGGCCAAGGAATGAAAATTGAGAAGCTACAGCAACACGTGTTCCTAGGTTGGTCCAGAGTGA
This sequence comes from Lipotes vexillifer, assembly GCF_000442215.2. Classification (NCBI taxonomy): domain Eukaryota; kingdom Metazoa; phylum Chordata; class Mammalia; order Artiodactyla; family Lipotidae; genus Lipotes; species Lipotes vexillifer. The sequence continues at coordinate 2,078,143 of NW_006771034.1, forward strand.
GGGCAAGCCTGTGTCTTTGGAAAATCTGCCTGCAGTTGCAGTGAGAAGGACTAAGGTTGAGTAAGCCAGTGGCGTCTTGAGCCCATGTGCTGAAAGGGGCAGCAATATGTTGGAATCCTTCCCTCCCATGGCAACCCCAGGAGTGGGAGGACCACCCAAGGGAAGGGGAACTCGCTCTCCATCTTTCCACAGATGCAGTCACTGATGATGTGGAGGTGGGTGGCTCTGAGGCCCTGGCAGAGATAGGGCTGCTCTTCTCAAATGCACAAGCCAGAGAGTCTGGGAGCTGCCTTTGAGAATGTCACTGTAGCTCCCAGACCGTCAGTGCCCTCAGCTACAAAGTGCAGGGTGTGTGCGCAGTATTCTCCAAGATTTCAACCTCCTCAAATAATCCCCAGGGGCAGGGGGTAGCACCTCTGTGGCCACTACCTGCGGCCACTGTAGACCTTTTCCTGTGTGGGGCCTGGACTGCAACTAAGTGGACTGGGACCAAAGGGCACTGTGTGTGGCAGGGACCGAGGGGGGGAAGGGGCAGCTTGGGGCATGTGAGGGGGGTCAAATTGTTCAGTACTCTGAGTGAGGCAGCATCGTTGATGAAAAATGGCAGCTCAAAAGTGCCTTTCCCCCTCCTATGTCAGTTAGGAGAAAATACACAGAGGAGACTCTGTCCAACTTTTAAAAACATGATGGGCTGGGTCAAAGGAAGGGATGCTTCCTCTTTTGAAGCTTGTGGCATCATCTGACATTATGTGCCAAGCAGATGTGGGAACAGCAGCTGTCAGCCTATGCCAGAATCTTCGAGAGTGATACTTGTCTGCTTGCTGGTGGTACTATGAGCTCACCATTCACCCACTGTCTCTCTCTCTCTCTCTCTCTCACTCTCTCTCTCTCTCTCTCTCTCTCTCTCACACACACACACACACCCAGTCTGCTGAAAACATAAAATAATAACATCGTAGCTTCTAAGAGGTAGCATGCTTAACAGGAAGTTGCATTGATACAATTTTATAGCTGATTCTCATTTTCTACAAACAAAACCTTCAGTTTTTGTGACTCAAGTTATATTATTAAAAAATGCCCAGGGAGTTTTCAATGTCAAGAACAGAACCTTCCTAAGAGGCAATGGAAACCTCTGATATGGAATCACCACACACCAGGAAACATTCTGGAAGTCTGGTTTTTATGTGTGGAGTTTTCTTAAAGAAAGGCCCAAGAGAAGTTTGGCTGAAGTGAAATGTTCACATCAAGCTATCGTGATCCTTGACCTTATTATGTTTCCCTATCCTACCAGATCCAAAATATCAGACATTTTGAAGAAAGGGCTATTTTTCCGTGCAGTTTTGGGACTGTTGGCATTCCATGTAGTTTCCATAAAACTTCTCTTGGGTATTTTGGGAACTAAAAAGAATGAATAGGATTAACTTACAATTTTGATAGAAGGAAAAATGAATATTCACTTTCTCTCATAAGTGATTTTCACTCTGCCAGGAAACAGGACTGACTGATTTGTTAGGCCTGTTCCCCAGCTGAGACCTGGGCTGGCACAGAGACCTGGTCCAGACGCAGGGGAAGACGCCCTGGCATCCTGGTCCTCAGCCTCCTGCACTGACCAATGAGCGAGAGGCTTCAGGAGCAGCCCCTTCTAAGGAGACTGTTGCTCTCAGGAAGCTCACACCTAAAAGCGGAAGGGAACTGCAGAGACAGCCCGGCCTCCTCTCCGGGGGTGATAGACTGCGACCCAAGAACCGGAAGTCGGTGCTTTCCTCTCATTCACTAATTCCCGGTCCCACCCATTGGACAGGCATTCTTGAGCACCTACCCTAGTATGTGCCCGGAGATCATACAGTGTATTAGGTTGAACCACATGAAACTGCCGTTTTATAGGTAAGAAACAGGAGTACTGGCAAATATTTCATACAGTTAAACCCACCACTTCGAAGGTTTTCCTAAGCTAATGTTAGCAGGTTTTTCTTCTGATGGCATCAGAGAAGGTGGAGAGGACCCAGTCACTACTTGCTAGGGGAACTGGGCCTACTTCCAGAACAGGGTGGACATGCAATGATGTAATACACTGTAACTTTACAGGGGAGTGAATCCTTGCTTTAGATCGGCTTCTCCCAGATACCATTTTATGCAGAGGCAGCCTGGAGCTTGGGCCGCGTGGCTGCCTTCAGCTCTCTGGGTCCTGCTCTGCATGGGCGGGGCAGGCAGACACAGGAAAGCAAGTTGTCCTCTTCTTGTCCACGTGCCACTGGGGCAAAACTGTACCCAAAGTTCAGTCGCAAGTATATTCACCCAGAGCAACCAGGAGAGCATTACCCACAGCAGCCAGTGGGATGAGACCAGGGTTTCTCAACCTTGGTACTGGTGACACCTGGGGCCAGATCGCTGTGGCCCCAGGGGGACTGTCGCTGTGGGGGACTGTCCGGCGCATTGTAGGATGTTGAGCAGCATCCCCAGCCTCTACCCACTGGATGCCGTAGTCTTCCCTCCCTCTGGGTGAGGAGCACTGGGTCAGATGGATACTCTACAATCCAGTGCAAACTGAATGATCTGGGAGGGGGAGAGAGCAGTTTTCTGGGGACCAACCTGTGTCAGCAAACCCAGAACACAGCCTAGAGGGATGATCTATGGAGAGGGGCCTGGAGAGAGTTACAGAGAGTATTATACAGCATTACCCACCTTGGCAACTGCATCCCTGCTAGCCGAACTCAAGGCTGGAAACACTGACTTATACAGGTGAAGGGGTCCCGGCCAAGAGACGGGGTTTCGCTCACAAGGGGGTGGGCTGGGGGACAGTGACAGGGATCTCTCCGCCCACCTCTGGGCCTCCGTGTGACATCTCTGCCTCAAACAGCCACTTCTCTTCCCGGCTTCATCCGGCTCCTACCCATCCTTCCGGTCTCAGCTTACACATCCCTTTCTCCTGGAAGGGTTCTCTGATCCCTCCCTTCAACGGCCTCCCCGCCCGGTCGGCTCTGGATGTCCTGCTCAGTGTTACCTGGCATCCATATTTCTCCTAGCATAGAACGTATCACCTTAGCACACACACGCACACGCACACACCCCCACCCCAGATATATTTATGTACAGACACTTATGCAGTAGTTTGGTTTTCTGCTTGTTCCTCCCATTAGAACGTGAACTTCATGAGGACAGGGACCCTGCCTCTACTGACGGAGCAGCACACTCTCCCCAGAACCCAGGGGGGCGTCCACACCCGATGGATCTCTCCCCCACAATATTTGGTGAATTGATGAAGGAAATCACTTTTCCACTGAATGGCAGGGTAGGACCAGTAAGTGAAGTTCCTGAACGGAATCAAGCATGTGGTCATCGTAGCCAACAGTTCCATCAACGTGTACACCAGTTTGTTTCTGCAAAGGCAACGAGACTGGAGTGCGCAAGGCAGAAACGGATGGAGAACAACAGTATGGAAGATGTGAAAGTTTCCGTATTTACCCACATCTGTATGTTCAACAGACCCTTATCGTGATATACCTTTTGGACAAATGTTTTAGACTCTTGAGTCACATCACACACCTGCCAATGTATCAGTACCATGTACCAAAAGCCCAATCAGACAGTTAAGCACGAAGCTGGGTGGTAGTTCTATTCTTCAAAAACCAGTATTATGAGGGTTAACTGTTTGCATATTGATCAGGGAGGGGTGGGTAGCAGGGTAAGAGGGAGGGCCGTTCAGAGAAGACTCAGTGAGGCTCTCATGGTGTCTGTATCACAATGGACAGCAGGCCACCTGCTCACGTCGTCTGCTTGTTCCCCGTCACCACTGCCAGCTTCCAACATCAAGAACACAGAGACATTTCCATCTAACTTTTATATGAAGAATTTAATTATCTACACACATAACTAATTCAAAAGTTGTATTACAGTTGTTAAAGCCGCAGGTTTATATATTTATATATTTTACATTCATATCCATGAAAATACTGACGCGCCAGTGAATGAGGGGGAGTCCTCGTTCTCGGCACCACGTGAGTGGAGAAAGACCTCTACACAATCGCCAGCACGGAATCCCCAAGGGGAGAGACGTAGAAACAGAAGTTCACTACTGTTAAAAAGTCATTAGTAGGACCGCTAGGTTGTGCTTGAGGCTCCCTGCCCCCCGCCCCGTTTTCTGTGCTGTCGGCAACGGCGTTTTTATTGAGAGCTTCCAACTAGTGTTTAAAAGACAAACATGGCTTCAGCTACAACATATCCAACACATTAACGGACCATGAGCTCCATTTCATATTAATCTGTAGAAATTCCACAGTCTAGTTAAAAAATGTAAACATTGGAAATTAATTGCAGGGAGACTCCTATACATTCTTTCTTGTCAAGAAAATTACTTGTTCAAAATATGTCATTCCATGAAAAGTCACTGGAATAAAACTTGGTGTAACAGAGACTAAGGCGAGATTGTAGATATTGTTGATCGTAACAACCTCAGTGGTGTTGTCTACGGATTTATGGTATGAAAACACGCAAAATTAAAAACCCAAAACAGAAAACACCAACTCAACCAGATAAATCTGAGACCGAACAAAAACACAGGTGCTTTCTCGTGTGGCTACAAGGTCACTGTGCAAAATAAAATTAATGTAATATGATTAGAGCATCATACAAGATCATAGCTTTTGCCATGGAAAGAACTAATTTCTTATGTACAGGATGTATTATTACATGCTCAACAAGGTACATCTGATACACACAAACAAGCACAAAACAGCTTCTGTTTAATTGGCCTCGTTCTACACGTCTTTAAAACAGATATACTGAACTCCTCTGTACTTCTATACTAGGGGGTCAAAAACCCAAACGACACAATTTAGTTGGTAACACTGGACAAAATGAAAAAAATACATCGAGTCTCAGATTTATGGACATTTGGAACATTTTTTAATAGCACATGCAGCATTCCTTGATAGTGGGTCTTTTTGCAAAACCAAAATAGCAAAGAATTCATTTATTTTTTTATTAAAAGGCTAAGATATTTATTTTAAAATAATTTGAAAACTATTGGGAGCACCTGTGCAAAGGTGGGGGGAAGTCAATTTGAGTCACTAGGAAAGCCACAAAAGGACCCACTACCCTGTGTATTTTTGTAATTTTTTTGCTTCTATCTGTGCAAGTAATAACTCAACATTGCCATCACATGCAACTAAGGTAAAATGAGGTAAACTGCTCTGCAGTGAGTTCTTCTACTCAGAAGGCAGTAGGTGATCATGCTGGAAGTCACATGATCAAGGCTGCATCTCCCATCATCCCTCTGGGCAGTGATATGGGATAGTGGGTCTCTTTGAGGACTTTCAAGCCTGAGGGGGGGATGGACAACATATGATTCCTAGAAAAAGGAGGAAAACAACACATAAGCAAAACAAAACAATGAGCAAAATTCAAGCTAGGAAAATGAGTCAGGCATGTAAACAGCATGGTGCCAAAATGATTAAAAAGAAAAAAAAAAAGGAAAAAAGGGGGGAGGGAAGGGAGGGGACATGCTACAGAAGGAATGATTTTTTTTTTAAGAAACAAAACAAAACAAAAACCCCACGAGATAAAATCTTGCATTACAGAAGGTCTTCAAAGAGACTGTTGCGAATGCAGCAATGGTCTAGCTTTAAGTTCTGCAAACAAAGCTCAGCAGAATCAGAGCAATGCTGCATGTTTCACCATGAGATACCAGAGAGGAGAGGCAACCGAGGCACCAGGGCACTTACATTGCTGGCTGGGGTCCATGTCTGTGGTCAGCTTCACGTAATTGGACGGGAAGAGCCCCACTTGCCCGTGGACTTCTCCTTTCCACCAGTCGGGGTCCTCCTTGTTGAGGACGTTGATGATCTGGCCCTTGTTGAAGGCCAGCTCGTCGTCATTCTGCGCGGTGTAATCGTACATCCCGATCACCTGGCACACTGCAGGAGACAGGCCAGGTGAGGGGCGGCGGCACACCTGCGCGGCTCGCGGGACGGGCTACCTGGGGGTATTAGGTACTCTCGTGTCTCATCTGTGTCCTTTCCGAAGAGGACAGAAGTAAGTGGAGGGCTCTGATGGGCTTTGTGTAGTGGGGGCAGTAGAGGAAGACGGAGGATTGAAAACCAAGACGACAGCAAAAATGTCAGACCAAGCCTTGAGTTTCTATAATATCTTCCTCTTTTACACGTTTAGTTGTCAGCAGAAAATGTACAGTGATAACTGAAAGCTTCCATGGAATCATTTCCATTTGAGTGCGGCGGCACTCCTTCAAAATGCTGACTCTGAACACTGGCCCAACTTCACACACAGCTGCACATCATGGGGACTTCACTGTTGCTCTTTCTTTCTTTCTTTTTTTTTTTTTTTAAGGTGGAAGGTAATTATCATCTGACCTCCAAAAAGTTCGACTCTTAGTGAAAAGTAAAATCAGTGTTTTATTCTGCTGTACCTTTGTGTCTCAAAATTTTCTCTCAAAGAAAGAAACAATTTCCACATTCAAGAACAATTTTTCTTTTCTCATTTTTCCCTCAAAACTACAGGAGGTTACAGTGCCTTTATCCCCTGGCATTTTTACACTTCAGATAAAGTTTGCCTAGTTAGCTTTTACCCCCTGTTAATCTTTCCTAACCAACCTCTATACAGTCTTAGGCTTTGAAGATGCTCCAGCTAATTCAATCACCTCAGCAAACTATTTCTGCGGGTTTTAACCAACCTGATGAAGGGGACGCCGCCAGGCCTCCCCAAGGGAGAGGAGATCCAGCTGGCACCACACCCCTCTGCCCACATGAGGTCACGGCTCAAGCAAAGGGGCCCAGCTGTGGTTGGGAACCAGTCACAGTGTCGGCCAGTCCTTTCATTTCTTGCAAAGGCTGCCAGGTTTTAATCTGATTTCGCTGGGGATGTACAGCATAGACATTTAACCACAAGGTACTGGAATGAAAATTCTGCATTTTCCACAAGTGCCACCCAAGCACTGATGGCTTAAAGACCTAAGGCAGAAGTCTGCTCCCCTAACCTCGCCCAACTCAACTATTACCGAAGCATCTAATTTGGTGTCTTCAATCAGAAAATAGCCAACCGTCTAAGCTGCGGAGCCCTCTGTTCCTTTTTAGCCCTTTAGGAGAGCGTGTATAACATCCTGTCCATTAAGCGCAGCCCCTCTGTTCACAGGAAATGTCGCAGGGGAGCTATTTCAGTCTCAACTGAGCAGCACATTACAACCAACAGAGCCCTGGGGCCTCCCAGCTCAATCTCCTGACCTATTTAGACCCCGGCCATTTATTTTTAGGAGGCCCTTTTTGTCCCCTCGCCCCCTAGCCCAAATTCCAATTTAAATAGCTGGAAGGAACTCAAGAGAAAAATCTGGCTTCAATGGCATAGCATTCAGGGCCCCTTTAGGAAGCCGGTTCCAACAAGGGCTCTGTTGTACCCAGCACAGCAAAGCTGCTTCGATACTTGGTCCTTTTGAAAAACATACTCCATATCACATTAGCTGGGTGTCAGCCCCAGCAAGTACAAGAAGCGCTTACAGCCAGTGTGAAAGACAATCTAAGCTAAAAAAATTGAGTGGAAAGGCTACCATGACGCATAGACCATTTTCTGAGCAGAGAGTATAAACTGCTTACCTGCTGGGAATGCTGCGGGCTTAGGTGGCTCTGTTGGAGTGATTTTGCTCATCCCAGGGCTTAAAAGTTTGACATAGTTAGCAGGGAACCAGCCTATCTGGCGCTTTTTCCCACGTGCCTAATAACAAAAAATTACATTAAAATGTTTCAAAGGTTCATGTTCTTTCATGTTATACTTTGCACTTATACCAAGTTTACATATAACTGAAAAACAAATGACATCAATAGCAGAATCTACGGATTACTGTATTACAAAATGAAAACATGCCAGCTAAAATTCAAATTGTGGCAGCTATCAATCAGCAAAGCCTAGAATGTTCTGGCATGGGCTGGACTGTGTGGATCACAGAGTACAATGTAGTATGTACAGGATGGAAAACTCTGCTCATTTAACAGCTCTCAGCTGTCATTTTCAGGTAATGTAGAGATTATGGTTTATGCCAATTAAATATGGATTTTAGGAATGATAATAATGGCAGTCAACACGTGCTGGGTGCTTTTTATGAGCCAGGCCTGTGCTAAGCACCTTATGTGCATTTACCTACACAACAATTCCAGAAGGATAATACTATTACTATTTCCGTTTCCCACTATTACTATTCCTAGTTCCCAGATAAAAAGAGTAAGGCTCAGAAAAGTTAAGTGACAATCTCAAGGTTACAGGCTAATCAGTGGCAAGCCAAGATTCACAGTCACATCTGCGATCTTCTTATGGAGAATAACTGTACATATACAAGATGACATACACGCAATATATGGAGGACACAAGGAGTCTAAACTTCACCTTGTTTTCAAAAGCCATCAGGCTTATGTGATGGATCAGCCACATTTTCTACCACCATTCCTGCCTCCTTCACTTTTATCTAATTCGACACAAAATCCATTCACTGAGTGTTTACATGCTGGGAGTTGTTGGAAGGGGATAGTATATGACACAGAGGAACTTATAATGAAGTTGGCGAACTAAGACTTGCACTCCTGACACAATTCCATGAGATGAAGACTCTAGTTAGGGATGATGATAAGTGTTATAACTACCCTTCTGCACATCACCGGGAGCAGAGAACTTAACTTACAGCATGTACACACACACACACACACACACACACACACACACACACACACCCTCTAGAAGCAAGGCTTCGATAAAAACAGCTGCCTTTGGGGACAGGGTGGGAGGGAGACATTTGAATTCCCTTTCGTAATTTTTATTTATTTATTTATTTTCTGGGGGTCACGACACGCAGCATGTGGGATCTTAGCTCCCCGACCAGGGACTGTACCCGTGCCCCCTGCAGTGGAAGCGCGGAGTTTTAACCACTGGACCGCCAGGGAAGTCCCTTGTAATTTTAAAATTTGAAACCATGTGAATATATTACCTATTCCCAAAATAAGGAAATAAAATTAAGAGAAAAGGAAACTTCCCACCATCTTACCTCTGCCCTCTCATCTGATTCAGTTTACCAAGACAGATAGTTCTGGGTTACTTTTAGAATGCAGATCAAATTTCACTTTCCTTGGAGTCTGATAGATTTCATGCCCTTGGCTCAAGGACTAAAGTGCTAATCCACAGTTAATCCACCAATGGCTGAAGCCACTCCTTTAAAAGCTCCCCCATGTTAATCTATTGAGTATATACTGCCGTAGGTCTCACAACGACTCCACCATTTCTCCCATCCCTGCAGCTTCACAAGGGCGGAACACAGAGCTCACTGGCAATTTCTTCATTTGTGTATCCACAGGGGAGAAGGGCTGGTGAAAGCACCAGAAGCCCCCCTGGGCACGGCAATTATGGATTGCAAGAGCCACTCAGGACTCTCTTTTGAGCAAGGTACAAGGAGCGTGATGATGAAAAAATATGGTTTCTGCCTTCAAAGAGCTGATAGCCTACAAGAGGAAGTAAAAAATATGCATGGAAGTAATAATATCCACATCAACACTAAATACCAAGAGTGCTGCAGGCATCGGGGCCACCACGGTTCACGGGAAGACGTCGCTCCGGGTGGGATGGTCATAGAAAGCTTCCGGAAGAAGTGGGATTTGGCCGGCTCTCGAGGAACGGGGGAGAGGTGGAGATGACCATGCTGGGAGGCGCTGTGGGCAAAGGCAGTGAGGCATCGGGGTCTGAGGGTTGCTGCTTGTTTTCAAGAGAGCAAATCACCGAATGAGGCTGGAGTAGAGATGTCACTGTGAGAGGTCAGACAGGTAAGACGGATGCTGGAAGGGGAAGAGGGCATCTGAGGGGAGGCTTGGCCCACAAGCTGATAAGGAGGGCCAGTGGGGACACCCCCTTTTTAAAAAAAATTTTTTTATTGGGGTATAGTTGTTTTACAATGTTGTGTTAGTTTCTACTGTACTTCGGAGTGGAGTTCTCTGTGCTATACACAGGTCCTTATTAGTTATCTATTTTATTACATATTAGTGTATGTATGTCAACGGGACACCCCTTAAGTCTTCAGAACAGGGGAGTCACATATGGATGGGAAAGCCAATGAGGTGACAACTCTCTACGAGAAATGAGACCCACCGGTCTGAGGAAGGCCTCCTCCTACCCAGTGAAGGAAGAGACATATTAAAAGGGGGAGTGGAGGGCATTCCCTGCCGGTCCAGCGGTTAGGACTTGGCGCTCTCACTGCCGGGGCTTGGGTTCAATCCCTGGTCGGGGAACTAAGATCCTGTGAGCCATGCAGCCAAAAAACTCAATCACTAAAAAAAAAAAAATTAGAAAAAAAAAGGGGGGGGGGTGGATTCCAGGACCCCAACGGAATCCTGAGCCAATAAACTGTATCTCATCCTCCCTGCTGGATAGGGTTTTTATGGCTGCCCACCAGCAAGCTCCCAGGGGAACTTTTGCCTTTGGGTACTCCAGGCTGTGCCTTCTATTCCAGCGAAGATACATTTCTTCAGTCCACCAGCTCACTCGTCACTCTCCAGCACTTTAGTTTTTAATTAGCTGCACAGAAAGGTGCTGTATTTCTTTACCTCACCACAACATAGACCTTTGCCTTCCTGACCAAGGTTTGCCTTGACAGATTGATGAATTGAGGGGACACACACACACACACACATACACACACACACAGGAACTAAAACTGTTGTGCTGTACAGATGCGGCTTTGAATGCAAAGGCTACTCTGGTACCACACCTTACAGCACCGCTCATGGAAAGCTCCGCTCCTACAACGCTGTGACTTAAGGATGACTCCATCATGAATTCTCACTATCCCATCACTCACTGTCTGAACTCAAGAATCCAATAGATTTAGATACATCTCCAGAAGAATTCTTAGCTCTCACAATTCTGTTCCTGGCTGCTCAAAGCTTAGGAACCAAATGGATTCAGATAACATGGCATCTCTCACTACACAAACGCAGGATTTAGGTGGTGCAGGGTTATCTGTACTTTGCAACGAAACGGTGTCCCTTTGAGATCTTGCATATTGAAATTTGGGCAGAGAATTTAAAACAAATGGAAAAGACACTGACTTGCAGCTCTCCTTCCCACCATCCACCTGGGTTCTTTTTTCGGATCAAAATCAGCTGACCAGGGGCCAGGGTAAGCTGCTCGGGACCAGTAGCAGTGTAGGAAGCAATAACCTGGGCAATTTCTGGAAAACAAGACCAAACATAGCAGTGCACCATTAGAGTCAGGAAAAGGAGAGCCTAAGAAGACACAGCCACCTCCCAGGTTCACGGGCCAACATCGTCAAAGCCGGGGTACGGGGCCGGTTTTCTACTAAATGAAGAAGGCTCGGTGGCCCTTCTTTGACCACACGGCAAATGCAGTATTCAGGAGCTGGGCTTGTCTTCCGGTTCTGCCCGGTCTGCTCGAGGACCCCCTCATCTCTCAGAACGTACCAACTTGCCTCCACAACCTCCCACTCTCCCCCCAGTCCGCACCCTACCCCCACTGCCCCAATTCCCAAGAACACCCCGATGCAGCAGCTGGGCCTCATTCATCCCCAACTGCCCTCCGCCCTCACACAGTGCTGACTATTATTAGCACATGGTCCAGTCAAGGACGGTTGAGCGAATCAAGGAACTCAAGTGAACCTTTTCCACCTGCCAAGTACAGTAGAAAGAGAAATCTGTTTTCTTCAGAAACCACCAGGAGTGTGCACTAGCTAATTTCTTTCTATGTTACGACTTTCTTTAGACTCTCTCTTCTACCCACGAGCCCATTTTCTTTGAGGCTCACATTTTGAGGGTGATCCCTGAATATCAGGTAGGAATCACATCAATGTAAGTTTACTTCTTTTTACTTCAAGTTAGAGGATGATCCTGCAGTCAAGAGGAGGGATTTTATGCAAAACAACAATTCAGCACAGAAAAATAAAACATGTAAACAGTTCTGTACTTTTCCTGAATGTGAACAGTCTCATGGGAAAAATTCCACCAGTACCACAGACCAGGCTCTGAAAAGTACATTTCTCCTGGCACAGGAGTTCAACTACAAAAGGACAAAATCCTCCTCTGACCGAATGCTGGTGTATCCGCAGCGACGGCCTTGTGAACTTCTAGAAGCAAGACAGAACAGATTGTTCTATTCCTCTCCACTCTCTCCCCATCATAACTGTTCTTGAAAGAAAGAGATGAAGAAAGAAGGAATGAAGTAAAGACAGACAGACAGAAGGAAAGAGGTGAAAGGCCCATGCTCCTGCTTCCCTGAAGGCACATTAGCCCCCTAGGACCCTGTTCTGTAATAAGCAGCCACCATGCTAGGAGCGCCGGGCCGTCCCGGTGCGGGCTGGCCCTGTCACATGCATCCCAGAGCTCAGGCGAAGCGAGAAAGAGCCCAGCGTACACATACGTGGGCTCCACTGAGAGCTGAAGCTGGGAAATCTGTGCTGGGCATGAGAATTCTCCCCCCAACATGACAAGGACTAGCTCTAAACTCCACGGGTTTTCCATTTGGAAAAGATCCAAATCAGTGCCCTACGTGGCCCCTGATGTCCCTGCTCCTCAAAGGACCTGGCCTGCGGGGCCAGTGACCTGCCCTGACACTCTTTTCTGTCTTTTCCAGCTTTTTGGAGCAGCTTGCTGGTTTCAGTGCAAAGTTAAGCCCCTCTGGACCCTTTGGAATGACAATTCAAAATGTAGCATACTCCTGGTTAAAACAGACATTTGACCGGGGTGGTCCAACATCTGAGTCAGACTAAAATCCTACAACTGCCTAAAAACCGACCTTTCCTTGCCAGGTAAGCCCATTTGGAGCTGAGCACCAGACACAGATACACACATCCCTGTCAGCACTGCGGTGACTCTTTCGACCTGTAATTTCTTAAGGCTGTAATAGCAAAAAAGCTCAAATGACCTAGAGAGGAAGACAGGCCATACAACCGTATGATTTCACATCTGCTTCTTTCTTCTCTCTTTCAGGCTTGTATGTATAGAATATGTGATTTTGTTTAAATAAACTAAAACACTCTGAGTTCAGAGGGATGACTGTGATTTTTGTACCTTCACCGTGTACCTGAGGAAAACCACGCAATGGCTTCTAAATTAATAGGACCTGCACTCTGATAATACGTTGTTGCTCTCTCATCTCCTCCGTTATTTATGTCCTGGGACTAAATATGCTTCCAGGAAACAAACAAGGGCTTCCTGAACCTAACGAGAGGAGGACTAAGCAGCTGCTGACCCCAAATCCTACAGGTTCATGCATTATAACTTCCCACCATCTTGCCTGAATTATTTCTTCACATCCCAAGAGAACATTGTCTGGTAATGTCCCTACTCTCCATGTGTGAGGCAACAGCCATATTTCATAACCATCTATAAATACATTATTAATGGATTCCAAGGAAAGGATCTGCTCCAACCACTCTTTGGACAGATTCTTTTGTCTTTTCTTTTCTTTTTTAAGGCTTCTGGCCCCAATAAACAAAGATTGGGAGCAACTATCAATTACATTTAAATATTGAAAAATAAGCATCAGGGTTTGTCACTTACCAGGTTTTTTTCCTAAACTCCCTGTTTTCCCAGCAGTTCCAGAGCCCTTAAAACAGAGCAGAAGGTCTCATTTGCATACTGAAGAGTTTTGGTCAAGCAACTTAAAAAACGATTAATGATGACACAAACCCGCTTGAGCCCCTAAATTCCCCTTTTCATTCTGGGGAAACATAGTAGCACTGTATCTCCTGACATTATGATCTGTATCAAGGAAAACATGGGGCGAAATAAGTACTTTAAAAGCCTGTAGCTTTTACTCTCTTCTTAAGAGAAAAATTAGCAAAGTAAGTGGCATTGTAGGACCCCAGAGGGCTCAGGTATTGACTGTGTGTAACGTGGGCACTCCCTGAACCTGGGTCAGGTGAAACAGGGGCTGCCCCACCAGGAAGACTGTTAGTCTACAGCCTAAACACTAAGCTCATGCTTGATGTCCACATGGTTAATTATTAAACACTTCACACATAAAAAATGTACAGAGACTATAATAGACATCCATGAGTGCAACGGATGTCTGTTATAGTCTCCATATACTAGAGACTAAATACGTGAAAATATTAATATTGTTAATATTTTAATTAAATTAATATTAACAATACATGGAAATATTAATATTTTGGTACATTTGCTTTAGGGCTTTCTTTTTTTTTAAAGAAGGAAAACAGTACAGTGGCAATTCAAACACCCCTTCCCCCATCCCATTAACCAAAGAGGCAGCCACTCTCCTGTATATCCTTTCCACCCAAACCTTAGCACTGTTTAAACACTGAAATTTCTCTTGTAATGCTGGACACACAGCCCATAGAAGCAGACCATTTTTTTCCCCAACTACTAAGTGTTTCAAAAGTGCTCTGGGGTTGAATTCCTTCATAGATACTCATGGAATTTTAAACCAGCTGAGCAAGCCAAGCCAGCAGAGACTCAGTTGGGACAGGGGCCAGGCCATAATCTGTCCTTGCAAAGTGCTTTATTCCAGATTAATTTTCACTCTTGTGTCCCTATCTTCCAATAAATTAAGTATTCCAATTAAAACAGAATAAAACAAAAGGCTTAATTAACTAAATGAGAGTAACTTTAAGAATAAAAATATGTAATTATCTACCAGGAACACAACTTATCATTGTCCCTACCTATATTTATACTGAAATTCAATAACCATTTAGCAGGGAAAGTTTGAATTAAAATGTTTACTCTGATTATGCTTTCTGTATTAACCAAGTTATACAATACCCATCTTCCTTGCAATTTTTATAGGCTGCATATCAAAATGAAGGAACACTAATGATACAAGATTCCAAATGAACAGTTACTTTCCCAGTACAGGCTTAAATATACTCTCTCTATTCCATAAAAAGAACAAAGCAATTAGCAACCCAGTGATAGAATTCAAGCAGCTTCAATGTGCTCCCTTTTAACACCACAGCCAGCACTTAAGCTGAGACGCAGTCAGATGGCCAGGTTCCATCCTGGCGCTTCTTAAGAATGCAGCAGAAAAGTTGATACAGGCTACGTGCCCCAGCCCTGCTCGTGTAGAGAAGGGAAGCAGGTTTAGGACAACCTCCCCCTTGTCCACGGCTCAATTTTGGTATCTGAAGCTGGGTCTGGTTTTTAAGTTTGGCGGGATATGGCCTCATAATATTGAAGTCTATGTCCAAGTAGGATGAAAGAGCTGCCTTTTTTTATTTTTTCATTATTATGAAACAATGTTGCTAAATGTCTAAAATCTTTAGCACTGTTAGTTCTTCTGTGGCTGACAGTTAAGGCTGCGGTTAAGAAAGCACTTTACAACTCAACTTACCTTTAGAAAATGTCACAGTGCATTTTTTTGAAACTTACTGACTTTGGATGGTTTTTGGTAGAAAACTCTAATTTATGAAAATCTAATACAAGTAATGGCTTTTGTGTTTAACTGATCCCAAAGGTAAAGCCATTTTAAGAGGTTTTGTGCATGGGAGCAGAAATCCAGTTTAGTTTTTAATGTTTTCCCTCTACTCCCCTGAAATATCTCCATGGTTCTTATTGGATATAACTGGCTGGCCTGATGAAGAGCTGAATTTTCCCTCTCCAGGTCTGCAGAGGACAATACGACGACTGTCCTACAGAAAAGAAGTGCTTTCTTTCCAGCTTCTGCCAAATTCTCCAAGGGTAAAACACTTATGCAAATCCCTCCAGGGGAATTTCAGCCAGCTGCTCTCAAGACCAAAGCAAGGGAAAACAAACCCAAAACTCCCAAAACAACAATGATATTCCTTAAAAAACAAAAAACAAAACAAAACAAAACAAAAACCCAGCAAACAAAACTATTCCTAGGAACTGCAGGGAAGGTGAGAAGGCTGACATGGAAGAACTCCCATAGCTTATCACCAGGCCCAGCTTCGCTCCCCAGGCAGCCATGGGTCTGTTAAATGACTACATCTATAACCTGGAATTCCCACTAACTTGAAATTGGCCACTACGAGATGGGCTCCCATACTCTAGTAGGCCCACACCACCATTTCCTTAATCTTGTGCTATCTCAAGGCCACTTCATGCAAGTGAATTTTTAGGGCCCCATTAACAACAATGGGGAGCCACTTCCAATTTGTAAGGATAACAGCATTTAAAACAAATTCAGTCTAGGGGGCTTCCCTGGTGGCGCAGTGGTTGAGAGTCCACCTGCCGATGCAGGGGACACGGGTTTGTGTCCTGGTCCGGGAGGATCCCACATGCTGTGGAGCGGCTGGGCCCGTGAGCCATGGCCGCTAAGCCTGCGCATCCGGAGCCTGTGCTCCGCGGCGGGAGAGGCCACAACAGTGAGAGGCCCGCATACCTCAAAAAACAAACAAACAAACAAACAAATAAATAAATTCAGTCTCTGATCAACGGAGATACTAAGTTCTAGCCAAAGTGTACCAATTTCTTAGATCTTGTGTCTTCCTACTGTGTAGGCAAAAATACAAATTCTAAAAACTCTCTACTGCCCAATATTCTGGGGCCAGTATCACCAAAATACTTTTGTTTACATGGGCAAGATATTGCTGTGTATCTTTCTTGAAGTTTCTCAAATCAGTGACCCTGAAGACTCAATCTAGAATATTTACTCCGAATCCTAAGTCAGTTACATTCAGGAATAGAGATGAATCCTGAGTATTATCCCAGCTGACGCAGACCAGCCTCATTATGAGCAGTCTCCACTGAGCCCCGGGGGGTTCTTCTGCTTCTGGGAAGCCAAGGCTGACCCTGCGGCACCAACAGACAATTTCAAACAATTACAGGTCACACTGTATTTGCTGTCACGTTCCAGAACTTAGCAAAACCCAACAATGATGTTCCACCGGCAAACATCATGACTCCCTGAAAAGAGAATCGCTGCACAGAAAGGGAGAGGAAACAGTTAATGTGGGTTTACCTCTGAATCTTTAAGCCTCACATAGTTAGAAGGGAAGACTCCGGACTTGTCGCCCACTGTTCCTGTCCACCAGTCACCATCTTTCTTGGTAACCAAAATCACATCCCCTTGCTGAAAGGTTAAATCGCCTTGCTCAGAACTCTCGTAAGTGTACATGGCAATAAATTCTGGTGGGGAGAAATATTGAGATACGGAGAGAGCTTGATTGTTTACAGAAATCCCAGACAACTTTGCAAAAGCAAGTTTATGAATAAGGAAATTATTAGGATAAGGTCCATTCAAGAGAAAGGCTAGTCACTGATAAAATGCAGAGTTGCAGAACCCCCTGGGCTCCAAATTCCCCGACTGCACATAAAAATTCAATAACTGCAGCCGGGGAGACAATTCCTGTGAAGACCCAGGACCAGGAACAACAAAAAAGACCCAACTGCATGTCCACCAACACCAGTACTGAGAGTGATCTCCAATTTAACGCCATGGTTTCTTTTTACATGAAAATGGTTTTCACGCTCGCTTTTAGCTAACATTTACTGAGTACCTAGGTCATGCTGAGCACTGGGTTAGATGCACTGACATGCCACGCTCCTTGGTGAGCTAATCAAATATCTGTAATTCACTTTTGAAGGTACCAAGTCACCATTTTAGAAACCTTTTAGACATGGTATATATCCTTTATGTAAATTAAATAAGACACGTTTTTCATTATTCAAGTGCCTCGGTGAAAATTTAAGTCCTATTGTGCCACATACACAGATGGCAGGAAGCTGTTAGAACACAAAATTTAAAATATATATTCTTTAGTTAAAAACGGGCACCTACTTGTCATTCAAGTATAAACAGGTAGAGTGGACTGCTGATAAAAGTAGTGTCTACCCAATCCCAGAAAATAATCACACCTTTCTGAACAAGTGGAAAAGACAAATCACAGTTTCTTACATTTGATTATTCATGTAATTTAGTCATAAAGGACAAGAATTAATGTTCTTTGCTGTCTTGAATGTGAAGGGTGTGCATTCCAGAGGAAGTTTTTCTTTTGAATTATAAACAGCTGACTTTACTAAGGCTTAGAAACCAAGTCACACTCTCAGAAAGATCACTTGACACAAAATTCTAGACACTAGACTAGGTAGAGAATAAAAGATTTCAGGAAAGATGAACATACATTTCTTATTTCCCCTTTTTGTCCATTTTATCCTAGGCCTTGGTGTATTTTTTAAATAGCAAAAAGCAAAAAACTCCCCCCCCAAAACGACAAAACAAAACAAAACAGAAAAACATCATTTACCGGAAAAGTTCGTTTTATGATGGATGATGGATGGAGTGTTTCTTGCTAAAATTTCATACGATAGTCCTTAAATGCAGAGCTTAATGTCAATTAATTTAGTATGGAGGACTCCGCTGTCTGATTATAAGAGCCTCTGCAGGAGGCACTAATGAAAGCGAAAACAAACACCAAAAAACACAAACCCTTCCTAATGCTTATGATAATGTGGGCAGCTATCCAAGGGGCTGCTTCAGCCTCCCTGTGCTGACCTGTAGGCTGAGGCCAGCAGACCCCGAGATACAAGGTCATCCAAATGTACAAGGCAGGACAGAAGCCTCTCTGTCTTTAGCCCTCCAGCACTGGTGACACACACCTCCACAGTTAAAACTGGAAAAATGATTTCCCACATAAGGAAATCAAAGTTTGGCAGCTTGAATAAGGACATTGTTTTTTCATTAATATATTCCTTTTTCGGATTTCTCAATATTCTGACCCTTCCCTTTTCATTTTGTTCCGTTACTTGTTCCTTAGCTCATGTTTGGCCATTTCAGATTGGATCCTTGGCAATCAATCCTTTTCCCAGTGATTCCTGCACTTAAAAGTCACTTTCTTAAAATGGATCCAAAGTTTGAAGTCACTTTCGAAATGCTTAAGAAACTTCAGAAGCGTGAACTCTAGCTGAACTTCACACTGCAGCAGAAGATACCAAGGAGACGGGAAAGACTGTGGCTTTACTTGCCCTGTGTGCATGCAGGCATCTGCGAGGACCTTCTGGATTCAATGAAAACGGGGAGACATGAGGACCGCTATGCGGGGCCTCCTCACCACAAAGACCCTCTTCCCCAGACATGTAACACAGGGCACTGGCAATTCCCAAGCCCATATTTTACGAGCTAACCAAATTGAACATCTATTTAATCTGGTTTCTGGTTTACGTGAAATCTGATTACATTTGATACAGTACTGATAAGTGGTCCATTAATATATTTAAGTACCTTTTCTCAGAATTTCAGATGTCAGTGCCCTCCCACACCCCTCCAGAAAGCCAGCGATCTCTCCTCAAATTTCTAATACCTAAATCATTTCAAAATGGATGTAATAAATGTCAACCGAGGTTAGAATTTAACTCTCTTCTGTTGCCCAACTTTAAGCATGTGTGTGGTTCATCTGTAACCTACTTATTGAGGCCTCAAGTGTAGAGGCCTCTGTACAATGTTTCAAAACAAATCAACATTCATCAACCCAGCTGTTGGAAACTAACACACCACTGTAAAGCAATTATACTCCAATAAAGATGCTAAAAACAAAAACAAAAAACCCAGCCTTTGGATGAGAAAGCTCACTGCTTTAAGTGACTATCGATAAATCTAGGAAATGAAGCAAAAAGGAAATAAGAGTAGCAGACATTTACTGATCTTTATTCCAAAAGCTTACCCTATTATCTCATAAGCCTTGTGATAATTTCCTACCTCAAGTGGTGATTATTATGCCCATTTTACAGATGAGGGAGTTAAGGCATGACTAAAAGTAAATGGTCACTAGTTGAGAGAGCCAGGATACAAACGCTGGTGCTCCAGTGAGACTGAATGGATATAACACACTGAATTTGGGGGGATGGGAGGCACACATAATTTGCCTGACATAACACTGACTACATGTGCTGTGTTTAAAAGACCTTCTTGCCTGTTCTTCTAACAGTGGATAAAAAAGTCATTAAGATGACAAGAATGTATGAAGAGAACTATCTTAATGATTGTTTTGGCGGTAATGGCAAAAACTGGATACAATAAAATACTGGATTTGTTCAGTGATGATGAAGTTTTACAGTTATACCTATAAACTAAAAAAAATTTTTACTTCTGAAATTCCTCTTGAAAAAGTAACTTTGTTACTATCTGAAATACCATTAAATTTTAACCCTTGCTGTCTCCATTGAAACAATTGCTTTAATAATTCTATTTTTCATAAGGCAAAGTTTCTAAGGAATGTAAGTCTCATAATGGCAAACAAACTGAACGAAAGATTCCACCCTAGTGGAATTTATTCAAGGAACCTATGAAAAACTACTATACAGTTGCGTAGACATCTGTTAGCTACAAACACGGTTCATACTTCAACATGGAAAAAGCCTTTTTAACTTGGGTAGCGCTCATTCTTCACTTAGTACTCTGATAATGGCTGGACCAAATGAAGAAAAGACATGAGATTTTTACCATGAGAGCCTGAATTATGTAGGTTTTGTTCATTTTTAAACCTATACCATATATTGGCATATATAATCGAAAAGATTATGTCACGAAGAGAAAATAAAGCAATTAATTATTTGTGTAATAAACACTCAAAATATAATTTTTAGGCCTAAATAATCTGGTGTGGTTATTTACATGGAACACAGAAATGAAACTTCTGTTTCATTTGGGGTACAAATGGCACTGACGTTACTGTGACAGTTTTACTGAACTGTATAGTTATGGCTTTAAACCAAAATACTTACCTGTATAAAGTCAGAAAAATAGCAACTACCACAAATTAGCTGCAGAGATGCTCAGAGAACTTGGTCCTTAGTGACTGTGATGGGCCTCTTTCAAGAGTCAAAGGGCTCATAATCAAACATAATTAGAAAATTCAGTTTTTATGATCAATATATCTGATAGTATTTTGAAAGTCTCCATAAAGTACTATGACTTTGTAAAGAGTTAAACCTCATTTTACCTTAGAGTTTAATATAATGAACGTAAATTAATGTAAACTATTTAAACATGAAATCCAACTTCGTTTCCAACATTCACTGTATTACACGATACCCTCCACCTTCTAAAGAACATGATCTGAGTCAGGTTCTCACCTTCTCCTGACACGGCCGGCTTGGCTGCTGGGGAAGCTACTCTCTTTAGACTAGCAGGACTTTCTGAAGAACCAGAATCCATGCTGGAAGAGGGGGGAGAGTACTTTAATTTTCACCCTCAAAGAAAACAGTACAAGTGACACTGATTTTTCTTTTTAAAAACTGTTTAACATTTAAAGCATTGATAATCTACAGCTGAAATAGATGCACTCAGCTAAGTCAAAACACATCACAAGGGGCCACAGAGGCCTGATTCTAAGCTCACATCCTTGTTTGTCAGCACTTTGCTTTGCTGGATACACAGCTAATGTGTTGGTCTATTTCAAAGCATGACTGACAGATGCTCATTCAGTATTTTTGCTCTTCATCTCTTCTCGAAGCTCATAATTTGTTTTGACCATCTACATGGTTAGAACAATTAAACAACAACCTTTATGTTAAGGTTGCATGCTATAAGTTTCCTAATGAAAAAGATAATTCATTCTTCCATAAATTTTCCTAAATGCTTTGGGCCTCTAAGTAGTACTGTACGTCTGGAACAGTACTGGATACTAAGCATGAAGAGGGGCATAATCTCCAACAAATCCACAAGAATGTTCCAGGTCTCAGAGTAGAATTCCCTCATGCATAAGTCAATGAAAAACAGGATATACAGGTTCCTATGAGCAAGGAAAAAAATGACCATTTATCTGTAAGAGGCTCTCTCCTGTTGCCATGTACCCTAATTTTTGCAGTTAAAAGATCCAGTTTAAAGACAAAACAATCCTGCAACTCCTATCTATGAATCTTAACTAGTGCAAACAATAATTTCATGCCTGACATGGTTTTCATCCAATAGAAGCAGATAAATACAAACATACCTCGTAGATTTCCTTATGGGCCCTGAAATGAGTTTCACGTAGGACTTGGGGAACCACCCCTTCTGGCCTTGAACTTCTCCAAACCACCACATGTCTTGCTGCTCCAGGACTGTGATGACATCATTTTTGTTAAAATTTAAATGGTTGTCTTTTTTGGCTCTCCAAGGATACAGGGCTTGTGCTTGTAGTCCCTCCACCTTTTCGCCCTTGTGTGGAAGAACATAAAGGACCTCTCATCACTCTGTGATTTGTTATCCATTCAGGTGACGTGAACACCGGCTCCTCCCCTGCGACGGGCACACGCAGGCACATGCTCAGCCACAGAGGACCCTGCCTCAGCACAGCACTGGTGCCACTGTTCTCAGTAACTGTTTATTTCCAAAAGTGGAGGTGAAAATCTGCTAGCCTATTCACAAAGCCGTGGTCAGGCCATCTAGAATTCTCGATTTAAACAAGCCAGGAGGTCGTGTTTATTCTGTTGCACCTGGCTGTGTGCCTTTTCTGTTTGGGTTCTATTTTAAGTCTCAAGTTGCCCAGGGCACTCCCATTCCTGCCAATTTCCAATCGGATTTGGATGTTTAGTGGGGGATTAATACCAGAGCAGAAACCTTATGAAATCTCAAAAGGTAATTAACTGATATCTTAGTTTAGGCGGACACAGAGAAATACACCTTGCATTGGATTGGGTGTGTTTCAGTTCCTTTTTAGAGGAACAGGGGTTCGGCAAGCATAAATCCACTGTAATCCTCATTTACTATAAATACATCTATATGCAAACCATATACAAAGATGAATAAAATGCCACCTCTGCCTCCCCAAAATAATTTAGGTTAAAACACTTTATTAACCAGAAAGCACTATAAAAATGGGCAGTATGATATTATTACCAAGGAACTCATAATTAATGAGGAAGAAAGAGGTACAAACAACTATGCCTGCCACCGGGCAGAATGAAATACGCTAAGAAGAGGTTCCAACTATTCACTGCGGGAACAGAGAAAAAAGAGGGATTAATGCTGCCTGAGGGCAACACGGGGAGTTTCACAGAGGAGGCAGCGTTTGAGCTGGGCCTTGAAGGATGAGAAGGATTTTGGTAGCTAGGGCTTCGGAGGAAGGGCACTCCAGGCGGAGGGCACGGCCGCACGATGCTGTCCCGCACAGTGTCCAAGAGGAGAAGCACAATCTGGGGGTGCATGTGGCCCAGTCTCATGGGGGGCTGGAGCAGGAGATGAGGCTGGAAAGGCGGGGTGAGGCATATATTATCTTTTTTAAGACTGTAACATAAAACAGTTACAGCATCTTAAAACAATACTAAAAAATACAACAACGTCAACTTTCGATTATATACGTAAATGGACAAGAACAAGGGATAATGCCCAATGACAGTTCATTCAGAACCAACTTGGACTTGCCCGTTGAAGATATTTTCATAATGACATTTAACTGTGATTATGTCTGACAAGTGGAGAATTTATGAGAGGTCGAAGAGTTTCGGCTTCCATGTTGGTCTCCATGGGTTCTCGCCTTCTTAGACCTATGACATCCCTATTTCCTTCCATCTCGACTGCACACTCCACCCAGTCTTCAGAACTGAGGAGGGGTCTCTGGATTCCAAACGCCCCCCAGGACCACAGAGTCTCTGCCCGCCGTGTCCCCACCTCGCGCTTGCAGGGCGCCTCACACCGGAGCCGTGGATCTCAGCGCTTCTGTGTTGCCCAGTCCTCTCCATCACTTCCGTTTAGTCTCTGCCATTTCACCTGGGCTCCAGTATTTCATAACCTCTCACCCCGAGAAATCTTTGCTGCACCTGCCCTGTCCATCTTTCCAAGTGGAGACTCCTGAATAAGCAGCATGGAATCAGGCAGAACACGGACTCTGGGTTTGAATCCCCAGTCTGTCACTTACTAACTGTGTGACCTTGGACAACTGTTTAATCTCTCCAGGCCTCAGTTTCCACATCTCTAAAACAGAGACACTTTCTTCAAAAGGTGGTTAAGAAAGTGTAACAGGATCTATCTTTAGAGCAGCTATGAGGGTAATAATCTTAACAGGGGTGGCTTATGTTACTATTATTATTTCTAGTCCCAAACTGTGCAGTATTGCTGGAGAAAGCCAAGATAATGTGTGATGACCAGTTACACATTCAGGTTAAATTCAGCCACGTCAGGCCTCATCCTTCTTTACTCAATTCCTTTTATGCGTGCTCCGCAGGCCCTTGGGGGCCCCTCCTGAAAAAGCTGCCCAGAGCACAACCTGAACTCCTTTCCCTCTTTCTCCAACCTCTCTTCACCCTTCCTCTCCCAGAAGAAAAAGAAGCCTGTCTTCTTTTCTGTGCTTTTAATGCTGCTCCCACTTAGATTCACAGATATGTTCTACTTGCCTCTTTGCCTGGACCACCGCCTTTAATAATGTGAGCACCACCACCCCCACTTTCTGGAAACAGCCTTCAACTTCGCCTCATTTTCCTGGTCCTGAGCCCTCCTCCACCAGAGTCACCACGGCTGAGCATGACACTTGTGCCACCTGCTGAGCTGGGACAGATGCAAAGAAAAGGAACAGCTCCTCCCAGGAGCTGCCCTACTTCCAGGTCAGAGAAGACACATGCTCTGTGCAATTTCCATCTTCGTGCACTCTCTCTCCTTTGAAGAGCTCACTCATTTCCTGAGATCTGATCTATGTCCCAATTGCTGCCAGACAGGATGACCTGGCTGTCCCCCTCTCACCTTAAAATTAACACGTCTAAAACCCAACTTCTTCTTGCTAAAAATCAATTTCTCTTTCTGCCTTCCTTGTTCCCCTGTAAAGTCAAATCTTTCTCTCAGTCCCAGACCTTTCCTTTCCTTTTTGCTCCCACAGGCATTGGGGCTCCACCCTCTTCAACCGTTGTCAGTGCCCCCGTGTCCCCGACTCGAATCTTCCTGCACACACCACCCTCCATGTGAATCTGCCCGGAGCCTGTGTTCACTCTGGTTGTTCCCCGAGCAGAAACTGTCCCTGACCCCCAAATGCCTGCCAGATGGGCAATTTCGCTGTTTGGTTTAACTATTTATAGAAATTTCATTCCTTTATTTATTAAATAAATAAATAAAGGAATAAATTCCTTTATTTATTATCCTTTCAGAAATTACTTTCTTAGCAAGCCATTTAAGAGCTTCCCATTAATCTGTAATCGGTCTATCTTTTTGGATAAATATTCAATGGTCTAACCAAATGGATTGACCCACGACTTTCCTGAAACACTCTCTGACCTCCTACCTAAAGCCTCTCCTCACATTATTTTCTTTTTATCTTTTTATTTTATACTGGAGTATAGCTGATTAAAAATGCTGTGATACCCTCACAGTATTTTCTGTCTGACATGCCAGCCCTCTCCGGTTTCCTAATAAGCCCTTACCCACTGTTCAAGATGGAGTTCAAATGTCTGAACTCCATCCTCTGAACTGTCACTATTCCCTCTACTGGGAAAATGTGAACTGGATCCCGCCCCGCCAGCCGACCCAGATGCATATAATGAGGCTTTACTCCTAAATGACATTGACAACAAGCACTGGTTGAATCTGTCCGCCCCACACAGGCACTTGAGGTCCTCCCTGCTCCCATCGATTCTGTTACCTGGCCTAAAACAGGAGACGGAGAGGAGCCCGTGGCTGTGGCTGGGGTGAAGGCTGATCTCTGTCTCAACTGCCCGGCGCTCGGAACGGTGAGGGAGGGCTGGGCTGCCCACGCATCCCAGTTGTCGGTTTCCGGTTTCTCGTTCGTGCTGGTGGGCCACCTGGAAGGCAAAGCATGCCACCGTGAGTGGCAAGGACTTCCCGATGCACCGGCGTTTCTCCCGCCATAAACATACACCCAGGATGTGCCTGGGGCTTGTTTAAGAACAAGGAGGGGGGAAAGAGCACTGGACTTGGGTTTGGGTCTGACCGTCACACACTAGCAATGGGTCTCAGGCAAATTCTAGTCGTTTCTCTGAATCCTGATTTCCTCGTTGATAAAATGGGAACAATATTGTGCCACTCTGGTTAGTTGTGAGGGTCACATGAAATACCACAAAGAGAAATACTTTGCCACGAGAAAGCACCAGAGAAACATCCTCACGTGATCATTATCTTCATTTGTAACAACAATCCTAAATAAGCAAAAAAGAAGTTTTGCACCACATATGAAAACGTGCCAGCCCAGCGGCTGGTGCTTAGTAATACCATCTCTCTGTCCCATCATCACACAGCAAGCACCAGGCCACGTGCTTGGATACCATGGTAACTACCAGTGGTATCCTTACAGCAACCTGTTGTCCTGATATCGGGGATGGTTTTAATTTTGCGATTTTATAATTTTAAATAAACACATCTGTGCCAGTACAGATTTAAATTCAATTGACTTTTTAAAAATCTTTATAAGACATGAACAAATCTGAAAATTAGAATATTTCCTTTGATAGATGGCAGATCCTGATTCAGGGTTTGGAAAATAAGAAGCCTGGAATTATAGCAGGAGAGCTACAGACCACACATTTATCGAGCAAGAGAGTAACACTGACTGGATCCACAGCAAAACAAAATCCTGGAAAACACAGCACTTGTCTTCTTAAAATTTTAGTGTAAGCTTTAGTTTCAAAAGTCAGAACTTTTCAATCAAAATCAAGACAGGGAATACAAACTACTATACACAAAATAGACAGGCAACAAGGATTTACTGTATAGCACAGGGAACTATAATGTCATGTAATAACCTATAATGGAAAAGAATATGAAAAAATATATACAGTAAGTCCCCTACATAGGAACGAGTTCTGTTCCAAGAGCGCATTCGAAAGTCCAATCTGTTCATAAGTCCAACAAAGTTAGCCTAGGTACCCAACTAACATAATCGGCTATATAGTACTGTACTGTAATAGGTTTATAATACTTTTCACACAAATAATACATAAAAAACAAACACAAAAATAAAGAAAACATTTTTAATCTTACAATATAATACCTTGAAACGTAGAGTACAGTACCAGCGACATTACTGCTGCTTTTACGCTTGCTTCCCAACATCCTGGGGTTGAAATAAAGATACTGTACTACTGTACTCTATACAGTACAGTATAGTAAAGTACACAAAAACACAACCACGTGACAATGTACGCCAGACGCGTGAACTGACTTAGGTGATTGGACATGCGAATGCACGTTCACGTCTTTGAAAGTTCGCAACTTGAAGGTTCCTATGAGGGGACTTACTAATATATAACTGAATCATTTTGCTGTACACCTGAAACTAACACAATATTATGAATCAACTATACTTCAATTAAGAAAAAAAAATCAAGAGAGGAGAATTTCAACTTGTTTTCAATCATCTAATTAAAGACTACTTTTTAGCAGAGATTAGATAGGGAGGACCTTCTTTAGCACTTTCAACCATTTATGTGAAAATGTAAGTATGAAAAACTTGCTATTCCTTACATCCTTCCCTCCACTTCCTCCTGCCTTTGGTCATCACTCACCTCTCTTTCCTCTATTTCCTCCACCTGGTCTTTCTCCAACATTACGCCCTGACTCCTTGCCTTCAATTTGTTTCTTCTGAAAGATGATCAGACTTGAAAACAAATTTTAAACACTTCTTACGTCCCTTTTACTTGAATGCCAGTATAAAATATTTTTACTGCACACCTAGACCAGTCCTATAACTAGAAGCGTGGACAGCGGCTTCATCTCTGCTTTCAAACCTCTGCTTACACACTGTTTTTCATGCCATTTCCTGATGACCAAAGGCATAGCACGAACAGTGGCCAAGAGTACACATCTCTTTGCTCTGGTGTACGTTTGTACAGGACTGATGAAAGAGAAAAGCTTCACAGGAAACAGCTTTCTATCTTATTCCAAACCACGTGACTAAATTCAATTTCTGTTTCTGTCCAGGAAAAAAAAAATGTGCTATTTCCGTGCAGGAAATGACTCTAAATATTTGCAGTCATGGGTGTCAAGCACATTATTACGAAACTGTAGTTCTCCATTTCTTCCACAAGAATGTAAGATACAGACAAATTATTGAACAAAACAAGGGTCATAGGCTTAACTTTATCCCAGGGCAAATCACTGTTGAGCAATGATATAATTAAATCCAGGTCAGAAAATGCAATCCACAATTTGCCGGAAGACCAGAGAAAGTGGTCATGAAAATTACTCAGAGGTACAAGCCAAGACTATAACAACACTTAAAAGATCACTAGGCTGGGATTTTAAAAATCATCAGAAGTAGCATCCTACACATACGTGGAGCTGAAGTCGGCCCAGTTGTTGGGGGTCGCGGAGGGCTCTGCAGGGGTCACCGCAGAAGGAGCAGGGGTCTCACGTACAGCCAGTTTGGGTGCAGGGGTGGAGGCAGCATCAGTCACTGGTTTGACTGGGGCAGGAACCTCGTTTTCTGGGATTTTCTCTGCGTAGTTTGCAGGGAACCATCCTGTCTTTCCTTTTAATTCTCCTCCAAGCCAACCGGGTTCTCCAGTTTGGCTTTCATCCACCTGCAGGAAAGTCATAAAGTTTAATTCAGTGGAACTAAATCAACCCCTAAAGACACCAAACACTCTACCAGAACAAAGCCCCCGCCTCTGACCCGGTCAGACTAACACACGGCACAGACATTTCTTCACTTTATTCTTAGTCTAAGAGTCTGGAAAAATGGTCTCTAAACTTTAACTCTGAAGAAACAGGAGGTGCTATAATTCAAGCTCTTAGTCTTTTGTGCCTGCTTAGCTTCTTCTTTCTCCCCTAATAATAGCAGTTAAGACCAATAAGGAATCCTAATAAAGCCTACAGTTTAAATTTTTAGAGCTACTTTGAATCAGAAAGTGATTGACAGACTTCATCACTCAGGAAGTCATGTAATTATTAAAAATAATTTGACTTAGGTTTATTATTTGAAATTGAAAGCAAAGGGTGCAATCAATATGAATTTAGCACTCTAAAAAAAAATCTCTAAACTAAGCAGTACTCATTCAGCATAGGGACAAGAAGATAAAAAACAGAGCCTTAGATGGTTTCTACAGCAAGTAAAACTGGCTGCTGTGTTTAGCCATTTAAAAGCTCCACAGATACATGACGAGAAAATTAAGGGAATGATTATTTACAGCAACAATTAATTTTACTAAAGTCCTAGAGTTTTCTTTTGTATAAATTTCACTTTAATATTCACAAACCTGCACATGAGAATATAGAATTCTGCTGTTAAAAAATTTCAGAGATTTATTACACCTGTGTTTTTAATGCTTGCATTTTATTTTAATTCTGACCAAAAGGATTAGTCAAAATCACCAGAATGATTCTACTTATCTTTAGAAGTTACCCTCACTATTTTATGAGCAACAGGAGATCAATATGAGGACAATTACATTCACTAGTAGGAAATTATTTTCATTACAGTAAGTCAAATAAGGTTCTGTCAGAGACCTTATCCTATTTTGATTGCATAATATACTGCCTAAGGAGTAAAACATTAGACCTTTTAATGTTGCTTTTTTCGAAATCACAGAAATGAGTATGTAGGGTCTTAACAATGATTTTGGAAAAAGTGGCAAAAATACCAGTTTTCTAACCCATTCAAATATTCAGTTAAAAAAAAACCAAAACAACCCTAAAGCAAATAACTATGGGACCAAACATCTGTTTGTATTCAGTGTAGAGTAATATGGTATAATGTTTATTAGCTTATTTGAATTAAAAAAAAGAAAGCCTGGGGTAGGGGTGGAGAAAGTAGAATACAGGACTTCCTACTTAATTCTGCATGTTATTTATAAAATATTCAGTCCGTAGGAGAGCTTCCTTGCTGCTCTACCTTAGGAACCCTATTGTCATGGGTAAAAGCAGTTTTTAAAGCTGAGAATTCTCCAAAAAGGAGTTCCCCGAGACAAGCGCTGCTTCCAAAGGTTCTATTTTTGGCTTTACTTCCGGTGCTAACACTTGTATCAATGTGAGCACGTGGGCCACTTCTCATTCAGCCGCCCGGCATTGTTTTCTTCTTTCTTTCCTTTTTCTGGGCAGCCCGAATTGTTTCTCCAGATGAGGATTTAAGGTGACATTCTTTTCCCACTTGGATCTTATTTTCTGCTGAACTCAAATGGCTAGATGCCTTTTCTCTCTTGTTTATATTTATTGCTGATATTATGACGCACTTTAACTTTATTGCTGTTTTGCCCTGGAAACACAGCTGTTTCTAGGTCAGGCTGAGCCGGGGCCTCCCCAGCTTCTCAGCGGGTTAAACAGCCCAGTTCCTGCCCCCTCCACACGTCCCAGGACCAGAGGTAAGGTCTGGCAGCAGTGAGTGAGGACCTGGAGCCAGACACAATCGCTCCGCCTCAAGACTGCAAAGTGGGGCTTCCCTGGTGGCGCAGTGGTTAAGGATCCGCCTGCCAATGCAGGGGACACGAGTTCGAGCTCTGGTCTGGGAAGATCCCACATGTCGCGGAGCAACTAAGCCCCTGCGCCACAACTACTGAGCCTGTGCTCTAGAGCCCATGAGCCACAACTACTGAGCTTGCGCACCTACAGCCCGTGCTCTGCAACAAGAGAAGCCACCACCATCAGAAGCCTGCGCACCATAACGAAGACCCAACACAGCCCAAATTAAATAAATAAATTAAAAAAAAAAAAAAAGACCGTTAAGTGTCATGATTAAGAGTAGGGCTCTGCAATTAGACTGCCTCAGTTTTAACACCACCTCTACATTATTAGCTGGTTGACTTTGGGCAAAGTGTAATCTCTTGGTGCCTTGGTTTCTTCATCTGTAGAATGAAGGATAATACCAGTACCTGTTTTATAATAGTTGTTGTAAAGAATGATAAGTATCTAGAACACTGCCTGGCATATGAGACGTGCTTAATGACAGATTTTCTAAAGCCATCTCTCCTGTTGTCCAGGTCTGACTCTACTGCAGTTCTCTTTTGCCCTGTTCTAAGAGCCTGGCCTCTATTTGACCCTGTTTACTTTAGGTAACCAGAGATTTCTGGTTCTCTATGGGGAGTTCCCTGCTCTAGAAACCTGTCTAGCACCTTAGGCCCTCGGGGTTGGCCTTCCTATCTTCCTGTAGGGGCTGGAATGTGATCCCTGATCACAACCTATCAAACTCCTACTGGTCTAAGCTAGTTGGACCTCCTTGCATGCCAGCTGCTTTATTGAATTATGTCCTGTGACCCACTGTCATTCCCTTGAGACATGGGTCTTACCTGGTTAACCAGACTTTTGGTTGGCATCTGGAATTGGATCTGAAGCCCTGAGGAAATGTTCCACCCTATGGGCAGGTCTAGCTCACACCCTAGTTAATCACACCCAGCCTTGTCCCCTGATATGACAGAAAGCAGGCTTCACCACTGAAAGGTGCTTGTGTATACTCAGGAAGGGGAGAGGGTGCCACATCAGCTCCTTATCCCTGCAAATAAGAGTTTCTGCCATCCTTGAGGGCAACAGTGAAACCAGTATTTCACTTTTAACCAAGGAAATCCATCAGTCAACTTAAACAAACAATAATCTCAATTAGTTTGATCCATTCTTATATGAATCCATTAATTTTAATGAGTAATTAAATTTTAATTTTAAGGTTCAGAGGTTATAATAAAAATTCCCTCCTAACATTAAATTAACCACTTAGAAAAAGCATAAGGGGTCTCATATGAAAATGAGAAATATTCCTTCCTGGATTTGAAAAGCTTTACTCAAAATGCCAATCCCCTTGTGGAAAAATGGGACATAAAATTAGGATAGAATAAGCAAAGTCAAGCACACAAACTTCTTTGTAATGTGGCTGGCTATAATGTGGACTTATACACGCATAGGGTAGATTCATCTATCGGTGGCTGTAAGTCAGGGGGATTTTGATATTAACAATACTGGTCTTTCTAAAAAATTAATTAATTGATTTATATTTATTTTTGGCTGCGTTGGGTCTTCGTTGCTGTGCGTGGGCTTTCTCTAGTTGCGGCGAGCGGGGGCTACTCTTCATTGCGGTGCACGGGCTTCTCATTGCGGTGGCTTCTCTTGTTGCGGAACACGGGCTCTAGGCGCCGCAGGCTTCAGTAGTCGTGGCATGCAGGCTCGGGTAGTTGTGGCTCGCAGGCTCTAGAGCGCAGGCTCAGTAGTTGTGGCGCACGGGTTTAGTTGCTCCGCAGCATGTGGGATCTTCCCGGGTCAGGGCTCGAACCCGTGTCCCCTGCATTGGCAGGTGGATTCTTTACCACTGCACCACCAGGGAAGCCCAACAATATTGGTCTTAATACAATTTCATTTAATCAGCCCCACAGCAACACCTCAAAGCATTTGGGGTCACTCTAGTGAAACATCAAAGTGGGAAGCACAAACCCCAAATGTTGCTTAAATGTCTGGGAATATGTTACAGATCTAGTCTACGAACTGTTAATAATTATGCACTGCATACTGTAGGGCACTGATGCAACAGTCAAATGCACACAGCGTATCAGATTCAAGTACACGTGGCTGAAACCCAATAATATCATATTTCTTTTCTCAATGTTCATATGCTTCATGACTGCCATCTTCATGGTGACACTAAGATTTTTAAAGCCTCTGACCTTGTCACAAAGAAAGGTAACAGAAATTCCCTCTCCCCTCACAAGCAGGACAAAGGGCATGGACAGCAAACAGGTTTAAACTGTGTACCGACTTAGACCCACCGGTGCAGCTGCCTGGGATGTGCTGTAGAATGTGGGGAGAAGCACATGTTTCGTACATTTGCTAGTTTGGAAGTAAAAGGTTTCCCCCTAAACTCCTGGATGAGGATATTAAAACTGTTTTCTAAAGCGCTAATCTAGAGGTTGGCAAAATTTTCCTTAACTTTCGCAGTGACTGAACTCTGCAGCTGTAGTACAAAAGCAGCTGTAAGCAATATGTAAATGAACACGCCTGAATGTGTTCCAGTAAAACTTTATTACAAAACAGGCACGGGCTGGATTTGGTCCACCCCTGGAATCAGGTATGTGCTGATCCCTCAATACAGCAATGGCTCAGATGTTAAGATTATAGAAATCTAAGAAAGGCAGGAAATAAAAGGTACTGACTACATTGAAACAAAACAAAACAAAACAAAAAACCCCAAAACAATTCTCCATCAAGAAAAGGAAAAAAGAATGAGTTTAAATTGTTACAAAAGAAACACTAAATTAGAAGATAAACAACTTTCTGAATGAATTGACTGGCTGATGACTGACAGCCCCTAAAGAAGTATCCTTTTTTGGATATCTCTAAGAAGAGGATATTTTCCAGAATGACTTGGGAGTAGTCCTGACAGAAAAGAGATTAGGTTAGATCAGTGGTTCCCTAAACTGACCCCCTGATAGAACCACCTGGACAAGATTTTGAATCTTAAATATGGATGAAAAGTTCCCACAGTCTCTGGGGGTGAGCCCTGGATTGGTTGTGGGGTTTTTTTGTGTTTTTTTTTAAGGTCCCTGAGCAGGATTGATGCACTCAGCCCTGCACCATTTAAAACCAGCTGAGTAGATCATCAGCCTGTTTTCTTAAGATAAACTTCAACAAAATGGCAGTGAGCAGAGGTGTTCCAATTTCTTTTTTTTTTCTGGCTGCGTGGCATGTGGGATCTTAGTTCCCCGACCAGGGATCGAATCTGCGCCCCCTGCATTGGAAGTGTGGAGTCTTAACCTCTGGACTGCCAGGGAAGTCCCTAATCTCTTATGCTATTCCAATACACTGTGGATGTCAAATTGGACTTATTCACCCTCCAGGTATTGGGACCTCCAGATCAGAAGACAGGCCATAGATTTTCAAAGTATCTAAGCCTTAGTTGTCCAGGTCAAACTCAATTAAGATGTTTCCATTCAGAAGTCTTCCCTGAGCACCTCAGTTCACTCTGATTTCTTTCCTCTTTTACATTCCTAGCAGTTAGTGAGCATTCATTGGGAACTTCATCACACAATGGCCTTTTCATGTGTTTCTCCCTATTTTTCTAAAGAGATTTAAAACATATGAATGGGAGAATTATCTTATATTTTTTTGTATTATCAACAACATTTAGAACAGGACAATATATAAAATACCGCTTTAATTTTTGTTAATCATGAAAAAATATTTTTGGAGAAAACTGCTCTGATAATCAAGTTTTTTTAACAACAGTTTTGTAAAGCCCCCTCCAAGACTGCCTACATTAAAACAGAAAACGTTGCTAGACTTCTAAAATCTAACAGGTATAGTTAGCTACTTTTCAAAGAAGTTTGAGAAATCTGAGAAGCCGATGATTACTGTGCCCACAAAAGTAAGTGCACTCCTGATTATTCAACCAAGAGAGATTGCTAGGAATGTTCTATTGCGTATTTTTCATGATCGTGTTTCTCAACTGCAAACTTCATGAAATAAAAAAACTGCTATGATTACATGTCCATTTCCACTTGTTGGGTACCGACCGTTAGCCTCACAAACATAATACAGTAGAACGCCATTTGAGGTGTCTTGCTGCATTTTGTGGTACAAAATGAAGACACCATCGCTGTCCCCTCTGCAAGAGAATACAGTATGCCTCACAGCACAGCCCCTTCGTTAACATATGTGGGATGTCTGAGATAAAATAAACACCATTCCAGGCTTGGGGAGACATTCTCTGTTAATAGTTGTCGAAGTTGGATTTATCTTTAGTGTTTCATTAAAAATTACAAATGTTAATACATTTGTAAACATGAATATAGAAGTACATAGAATTAAACATGAAAGACACCTCTCTAACTGCCCAGTGGTAACCACTGTGAACAGTTTGGTGTCTATACCGCGAGACTGTAAACTATATACGTAAAAACATTCATACACACACACAGCTTTTTATTTAACCAAATGCAATTATGCTATACATATTGTCTCTGCTTTTTTACTAGAGTTTATTTGTATATGTAGATCAGTGTAATTTTTAAAAACACCTTCATTATATTTATTGTTTAGCTGTATCACAATTTATTTAAACTATTCCCTTACTGATGGATACTGGGCTGTTCCTTGTTTGCTTTTACCAACAATGCTGCAGTGAACATCCATGGACACATTTATTTGTGCACTTGCTAAAAACAGCCTAGAGAAGGGAGAGTAACAGAATTCCTAGGTCAAGGGGAATGAGAATTTTAAATCTGAATAGGTATTGCCAAATTGCCCTCCAAATGGCTTAGCCAATTCGTACAACCATGCTGACGATGTATATTTTATCCACTTTCCTACACTCTTGACAAAGCTTAATATCATCAAACTCTTAAACTTGCTCACCAGAGAGATGAAAAATGTTATCTCATTTTAAAATTTTTTATTTTCCTGATCACCAAAGAAAGAAGCATCTTTTTGTTTTTTTTGTTTGTTTGTTTGTTTGTTTTTTGCGTTACGCGGGCCTCTCACTGCTGTGGCCTCTCCCGTTATGGAGCACAGGCTCCGGACGCGTAGGCTCAGCGGCCATGGCTCACGGGCCCAGCCGCTCTGCGGCATGTGGGATCTTCCCGGACTGGGGCATGAACCCGTGTCCCCTGCATTGGCAGGTGGACTCTCAACCACTGTGCCACCAGGGAAGCCCCTTTTTGTAGTTTTTAAAAATAATTTACTTTTCTTCATCTGTATATGTCTCTTTATATCGTCAGCCAACTTTTTAAAGCTGTGGGTTTCTTTCATATTAACTTTTCAGAGTCTTTATGTAATATGGATAGTGACCCTTTGTCTCCTATGTATTTTGCAATCTACTGGATTTAATTTTTTTTTTTTTTTTTTTTTTTTTTTTTTTTGCGATATGTGGGCCTCTCACTGTCGTGGCCTTTCCCGTTGCCGGACGCGCAAGCTCAGCGCCCATGGCTCCCGGGCCCAGCTGCTCTGCGGCATGTGGGATCCTCCCGGACCGGGGCACGAACCCGTATCCCCTGCATCGGCAGGCGGACTCTCAACCACTGCGCCACCAGGGAGGCCCCTGGATTTAATTTTTTAATATTGTCAAATCTGTCCATTTTTGTCATTGATGGCTTCTAGTTTTAACTCAGAAAGGCATTTCTTAGAAAACGATTCCAATATTCTCCTTAAAAAGAAAAGAAAAAAAAAAGCCTTTTAAAAAAGAATTTTAACTTTTAAGTTTAACCTACTTGGAACTTTTTTTGTCCATGATCTGAGACAGAGACTTGACCTAATAATTTGCCAATACAGAAACTTCAATTTAGTCCTTACATGGAATCTAGCAAACAGAAACCTGGTAACACAAACTTTTACACCTTTTTCTTCATTTTCTATTTTAAGCACAATCTACTACACAAACTCAAAACATCTTTTTACTGCCACGACAACACCCAAAGATATGTGTACTTACACAGAATTAAACTGATTTAAGAGAACAAAACATTTAGTAAGATGCAGACTTCCTGACAGTCACAAGGCACTCACCCATTCCCCTTTAACCTCCACCAGGAAAGCAAAGGTTTGAAAGCAAGGCAAAATACATGTTTAATGAAATGTTTCATTCTCATGGTATATCTACATTCTATTCTTCTAGTGGGGCTGGTGCTTAACTAGTCAGTCTGAGGAAAAGGACTCAGTACCACTGTAACAAGACTATGTTTCAAAAAAAATAGCAAAAATATATACTCATTAAAATAAAGACCATCTGTAACATTTCCTTATCGTAATATTTGGTAACACTTCCTTATCTCAGGAAGAGAACATTACTTTTCTGCACCTTGTGTTGCAACAAAATCCAGTTTCAAATATGTTAGGCTTTTTTTTTGTTTGTTTTTTTAAGCAGTATAAAAATCAACTTTGTAATGAGGTCTTCTCTGCTATGGCATTGTACCTTCATAATGTTTAGATTCCTGCTATTGCATGGTATTTAGATAATTTCCAATTAATCTGCTTTAAAAGGCACACGATATTTCAAAGACTAGGCAGGAGGAATAAAGCAGCCTCAGGCCATTAGGAAAAAGAAGATGGGGAAGAGGCTGCGAAAAACTCGGCCTGGGTCACCATTCACGTGCAGCGTGGTGCGTCCACACTTGAGAGAAACCAGCAGTTCTTTCTGTAAAGAATGAGTGAGGCTGGTGCCCAGGCATTCAAAACTCTGTGCTGAATGAAGGCAGAGAGATTACTGGAAGAGGGTTTCGTTATTGTTAGGGAGATGTTGACTTTGAAAAATTCTGGAGTATTGGGCACAACTCCCTTATTTCCAGCTCGTAAGAACTAGAGAAAAAGCTATCAGAAAATAAGGGGAGAGGGGATTGAGTTCTTTGAGGACCAAACACACTGTTCTTTCTATATATTTTGGCCCATGAAAGATCACATACTCGAAGTACAGATACGATGCATAAATGGAAGATGAATGCATGAGTAGTTACAGTGACTGCAGGACACCCTTTTATACTTCAAAGACATGGGTCCTACTATGGGAAGTGTGTTTGTCTCAATTCTTAACTTTCATAGTTCTTAAAAAAAATTCTGAACCATTTCCATAATAAAAAGAAAAAAAAAAGCCAACAGTAATGCACAGCTTAACCACTTCTAAGACTTACGTTAATAACTGGATTGAGGAACTACTATTTTCTTTTAGGAAATAATTTAGGTCAACCACATTGCTTTATTCTTTCTTAAACTGGTTACTACAGTTTTAGTTACAATCATAAGATTATTATTATTATAATTAAACAAGCTGTAACAAGCAAAGTTCTAAACTCTTTCATCTGTTCATTTATAGAGTAGGAAAGCAGGTTAACTGTATTTAATTCATTACTCTTCACACAATTCAAAGTTTACACAAAGGGATAAAAAGATGCTTTGACCCAAGATACAAAAATTATCAGTGGCAACTATGAAAATGATGATCAAGCATTTTGCATTTAAAACTATTTCTGAAAGACTACTTTTAATATCTAAGTAGTAATCTAAACTCTAAAATTACCAGAGCTTTACACATTTAAAATTATGCAAGGCTATGTTAAGAACCCATTTTCTTTAACAATCCTATTTTAAAGTGATGCTGGGATACGTTTTTTTTTTTTTTTTTTT
>NW_006771034.1:2116123-2138502 GCF_000442215.2 Lipotes vexillifer
CCCGTGTCCCCTGCATCGGCAGGCGGACTCTCAACCTCTGCGCCACCAGGGAAGCCCTGGGATACGTTTTTAAGTGCCAACTTTCATTCTAATAGAAAAGGCAGAAGAGTGAGGCTATACTTCACAAACTCAAATGCTGGATTACCGGATTTCACACTCAGCAACCATTTTACAATTGTCAAATAAAGGACAAAAAGAGGACAGATGCTAACCATCAACAGAAAGCACGCTTTCACTGGAGTCTTTCTTACCATGACTATATCTCCTGGCTGGATGGTGATTTCATCGTGACTTCTGGACTCAAAGGGATAGAGTGCTCGGTAATACACCACCTTTACATTCTCCTGTGCAGAAATGCTAAGTGGGCCTTTTTCTGTTTACGAGGAAAGAAGGAGAAGGGAACAAAAATAAAATGTTACACGGAACACAAATGCATGACACAAGCCAAATTACAGACATCTATCTCCTCTGCTGCCTATCTTAACATCTGAACAATTTACATCTACTCAAGGAATTTCTGGAACACATAGTGAGGATGTGTTTGGTTCTGAAACCAAAGGAGAGCCAAATCTGATGTCAGCAACTAGAACCCATCAGAGAGGTCATTAGTGGACGCTAAACCAAGGTCATCCCAGTGCTGAGTGCAGTGAGGCTTCCTGAAGTCCCTGTTCTCTGCTCCCTGGCTTAGGCGTCAACAGTGCGCATCTATAAAGCATCCAGACCTCTTTCCCCCATGCAGGGTGTCTAGCACGATGCAGCGGTTCGAATGTGACACAAATTTGAAACAGCCAACTTATAGGGGAGGGGGCAAAGAAACACAACTTTAACTTCCCATATTAAGAGACATAGAAAGGTTGATGTTTTAGGCCCTCAATGTGGTCATGTAAAACATAAGTGCTGATATCACCAAGAATCGTTCTTATTGATCATTCAATTGTAATTCCTGGTGAATTACACGTCCTAGAGAAAAAAATGAACCAAGGACAGGCCCTAGATGAAAATAATGTAGCTTTTCAATGAAGTAAAATTTTTTAAAATGCACATGAGCAGAGGATATTTTGGATCCTGATTAATAACTACTCACAGACCTCTGAACTGTTTTTACCCAAGAGCTGCAAGTATTTTGATACACACCTATTTTCTCTGAAAAGCCATGAAAGTACTATCTTTGTGTCATCTTGAACTGAATGATGTGCATAATTTCCCACTGACCAAAGGAGAAAAAAAATCCTCATTTTATACCAAGAGGACACATAAGGAACTTAAGATCAAGTCATGGTGAAATAATTTTCAGATCAAAAAAAAAATTAAAACATATATTTTGTCCTCGTATTGGCACAGGCTCCTGTGTGGATCTGATGGCTTGCCAGTCTTTCTCCCTGGACTGCATGCATCTTGAGGCAGGGAGGGTGTCGGCCAACTCTGAACCCTCACTCCCATCCCTGCCCGCTGTGCAAACAGGAAACAAACATTTGTCATTTGCCAAACAAAGGAAAAGGCCATCACTTTCCTCAGCTGAGTATTATCTCCTAAGCTTTACAATATCGTACAGCCACACAAGAATTTAAAAAATACATTCTAGTTTGCATCTGATAAAAGGGATAACGTTTTCTAGCTATTTCAAAGTCTTTCATTTATCGTTATTTATAAAGACGTAACTTATATTCAAAGGGCAAAAAAAAAAAAGTTTCAAAAGGTGAGAACACAGTTGTACGCAGTGCAGACTGAGGACAGTGAATGTCACGTCACTATAGGCAAGGGGAAGAAGCGCCACTTCCTGCTGCTGAGACAGCCCTGAAATTCCCAGAGAAAATAACAGAACAGAGAAGCAGGAAGGGTTATGACCTCCATTTGGAATACAGGTGTATGAATGGGGCTTGGCAATGAAACTTCATGCCACTGTCGTCTGCAAAAGACTTCTGGATGCCAAAGGTTGGCACGGTGCGGGGAGAACTAAACAGACATCTGATGATGCTAGAAGATGAACAGCTGCACCATCCAAAAAAAGATGC
Source organism: Lipotes vexillifer (assembly GCF_000442215.2). NCBI lineage: Eukaryota > Metazoa > Chordata > Mammalia > Artiodactyla > Lipotidae > Lipotes > Lipotes vexillifer. The sequence goes on from NW_006771034.1 coordinate 2,118,136, forward strand.
TGACGTTCTCATCGCTATGAACACAGCCAAGATAGAGCCTGATAAGACATGAATATTTCCCAAGAGGATCTGGGAGAACAGGACTTTTAAAAACATTTTTATTTTATATTGGGGTATAGTTGATTTACGATGTTGTGTTAGTTTCAGGTGTAGGAAAGGACTTATTTGCTAGAATAATTTTGGCCTCTCATACCTGCGGTGGACCAGGGTGCTTGGACAGCTGGCTTAGCTGGCTCTTGTTGAAGGAAAAGCCGACTCAGCTTGTCTTGCATTTCCTGTTTGCCCTTTTCCTCACTGTCCTTCTTTTTGACACTCTCTTCCCTTTTGAGTTTTTCCTCCTCGTGGGGTTTTCTTGGCCGCTGATGCTCATCTTCTTGTTGTACGTGCTCCAGCCACTGCTGGTCCCTTTCCTGAGCTCGTCTGTCAACAAAATGCCTGATTACAGCAGGGAAGCAACTCCCAAGTTAACACTGCTGTGTGGCCTCTTTGCACAAAGAGCTCGATCTAGTCAATGGGATGCTAAACACCAAGGGATATTGTTCTTCAGATGGAGGGATCTGAATCAATGAAACAGAGGCTCTCTGGGCTCCCTTTCTGAGTGAAATGAAATCACATGATGTAGAAAAACACAGGAAGAAAATTCCTGATGTAGCTAGCTTATAAAGTGATTAGAAAAAATCACAAAAATACTTCTCAATTTTAAAACTGGCATATAATTGCAAAGAAAAATAAAAGCATACAACACAGGAACATAACTTCCATGAAGAGAAAGTATACCCAGCACTGCAAATGAAATATTGCTTAAAGAAGTCCATGAACAATTAGATCACTGAGGGGACACACCGTATGTACACGCACACAAGTAGCTCCCCAGAACTGAAGCGGGAACAAACAGGTTATTTTGAACCCTTGAGGTAGTAACCAACCCTTACTAAGCAACAGTTTCTATATATTTTACTGAATTTGACTACTTTGTTTTTCAAACTAGCTGACACAAAGTGCAATTAAATATAGGCCTTGAAAAAATATGATGGCCTCAACCTGAAATCCATAGGAAAAGATCGGGGATGATTTTTCCCTCATTCCATAATATTTTAGAAAATCAGAAAACACTTTAAATGATCACACTTTAAATGAAACTAATGTTGGACTTCCCTGGTGGCACAGTGGGTAAGACTCTGCGCTCCCAATGCAGGGGGCCTGGGTTTGACCCCTGGTCAGGGAACTAGATCCCACAGGCATGCTGCAACTAAGAGTTTGCTTGCCACAGCTAAGGAGCCCACTTGCCACAACTAAGGAGCCCATGTACTGCAACTAAGACATGGTACAACCAAATAAAGAAAGAAACTAATGTGCAATAATAAATGATACCATGTTAATAATAACTAGTCCTCTACATTTGTTAACTACTTTAACCCTCACACTAGGTAGGTAGGTCCTATCATTATCATCCAAATTTTACAGATGAAAATGAGGCAGAGGGAGTGAATGACTTGTCCAAGGTCACACAACCGCACCAGCTTGGGGACCACTTGAGGCAGCCTGGTTCTAAAGTCTACAGCATGAATCGCTAGCCTGTGACATGGCCAACGCACAAAGGTCATCTCCTGGAACTAGGAAACTGCTAAGGGAACATGATATAAACAAATAAAACTTTTATTCTCCATTAAAAAATATTATATTTATTTCTACTCTGTATAAACGTGAAGCTTTAGTGCAGTAGAATTCTTTTCAATTTAAATCAAGCATTTCACTTACAATTTTCAAAACATCGTTTAAGAAAGCATAAAAGACATTTTTTGGAGGGGTAGGAATGTTAATTATTATTCATAACAACAAATAAAATTTGCTTAACATATTCCACCAATAAAGGCCACCATTTATAAAAGCATATAACCACATAATTTATGAAGTTAAATTTTGGGTGCTATTTATCATACAATTGTAAGCAGAAAATTTAAACTTTTATATCATGACACTGTATGTGTATTTCTACTCTGTAGGAAAGTGAAACTTTGGTGCAGTGTATTGTGAATAATAAACTTCAAAGATAAGAAAATGATGGAGTTGATCAACATATCCAAGGAATTAATCCCTGGGACATAATCCTAGACCTACCTCCTTCCACCAAGAGAACCATAAAATAGTCCTCTAAATTGGTTTGAAACCCTACCTACCCACTGGCATGATAAAAAAAGACCAAAACACCATATGCAAAATACAATATGTACCCATAATAAAAAGTGCTGCAAAAGCACACCCTGGGGACTTCCCCGGTGGTTCAGTGGTAAAGAATCCATCTTCCAATGCAGGGGACTCGGGTTTGATCCCTGGTTGGGAACTAAGATACCACATGCTGTGGGGCAACTAAGCCCACGTGCCACAACTACTGAGCCCGCTCACCTCAACTAGAGAGCCCATAGGCTGCAAACTAAAGAGCCCATGCGCTCTGAACCCTGCGCGCCACAACTAGAGAAAAGCCCGTGCACCGTAACGAAGATCCCGCATGCCACAACTAAGACCTGACGCAGCCAAAAATTAAATTAAACTAAATAAATAAATATTTTTTAAAAAACGCGCACCCTGGCAGTTAAACTGAGCTCAGCCCAGTAAAAGTCAGTGACTTGCCTAAAGTATGGGTTTCTTCATATTTTTAGTCTAATTTCAATAACCAATTTTTATAATTTACACTATATCATTGGGATATTTGGTCACTTTTGTTTCTTGGGAGTCTAAAATCAATTTGTAGTTTAAAAAGCAAATATCCAATAACAAAATCAGACACACCGAAAGGGAAACAATAAATTTCTACAATTAACTACGAAAGGTTACAAATAAAAGACTACAGACACAAATATTCAAACAAAAATGTGTCTGTGTCCTAAGCAGCAGCAGCAACAGCAGATTTTCTCCGTTTGTACTCGAGTTTCATTTGCAGTTGAAAAAAAAGAAGAAAGGAGATGGCGTGGTATACTGTCTGTCTCACTGAAGAAACCCTGTGTGGCCACTGAGCTCAGGGACTTTGATTTCAAACCCAGGACTCTGATGGCCACTGTTATTAAAAGGCTGTGAACTGGAAACGTATTTTGGTCATTGGCATGCAAATGAGCATACCAAGTGTCCCAATTTCTTGTATAATTACATTTATCTACAGAGTCGTAGGCTGAGAGAGCTCTGGGCACCAACCAAAAACTTTGGGGGGTATTTAAACATGCAAAGATTTATATATACATGTGCCCACACATACATTAAAGACTGAAGGCTCTTTCTGGTGCAGTAAGAACTTGGAGAAGCCCAGCAAAGAACAGTAAATACTCAAAGTTTCTTCCAGAAGGGTCCACAATCCACTGAAAAGACTCACCTTTGGGCTTCTCCTTTTTGTTTTTCTAATTCTATGATCTTTCGCTCTTGTTCTTTCTGTTTCAGTCGTTCAGCCTCTATGGACTTCTGTTTCTGTAGCTGCTGCTTATTATGTATTTCTCTTAGTTCCTATAAATGATCAAGAAACAGTTCATGTAATGACATGCGCTGATAAACATTTCCACTTTATCAGCATGCAACATTTCATAGTGGGGAAGCCTAGACACGTAGGAGATAATGCTTCAGGTTTGAAAAACGTTAACTTGGAAAACTAAAATCACTCTACATTTTGGCATGACTGAGCTCCAGAAGCTGTCTGAGGTCACATTTTAGTGAGCCATAACACACTGCACCATGGTCCATGAGGTGCTTTAGAAGGAGCTTGCTAGGGACGAGCATTAGAAAAACTATACTGCTCAGGACTCAGCAACAATAATGGAACTCAACCAATTTTGAGACACGGTGATGATCATGAATGGAATCTTAAGATTCTTTTGATAATAATCAACACCAACCCCCACTGGCTTTGAAGATGTACACACTTCATACACTTGCTCCACTAAACCATTACAACTTTACCTCCTTCTTATGAGATGCTGCTTTGAAACAAAATGACATCCTTCTCCCCTACAACTTTGAGTCTCCCCCCAGGGTATATTTTTCTTCGAATCAGACCTCTTCCGAAGCATCTTTTCTTATTAAAACCATGTGTGAGGCTGACAGCTGCCCCAAACTAAGCCAGCAGTCAGATGGAAAGTAAAAAGCTATAATTTGATTATCACTTTGGATCCGACTTCCTCATTTGATACTAACACAGGAATAACAGTAATTTCCTTAGCATGCTACTGAAAATAAAGTGTATTTTATGATATTTAAAGTACTCAAGTCAGAAGTTTAAACGTACAAAAATATGATGAACAAAGAAATGCCTGTTGGTGGGGGAAAACCCTCTGATTCCATAGGAATCAAGTGGTCACTAACAGATTCAGTCACCAAATCTCTTCTTACTTGTGTCAACAATAAATCAGACAAGTCAAAGTGTCCAGTAGAACCAAGAGTAAAGTTCCAGTTGACTTCTTGGTCTGGCTAACTAGGGGGGCAGCCAAGGGGTCTATATGGTGAGACTTAAGAACTAAGGCCTGGGCTTCCCTGGTGGCGCAGTGGTTGAGAGTCCGCCTGCCGATGCAGGGGACAAGGGTTCATGCCCTGGTCCGGGAAGATCCCATATGCTGCGGGGCGGCTGGGCCCGTGAGCCATGGCCGCTGAGCCTGCGCTCCGCAACGAGAGAGGCCACAAGAGCGAGAGGCCCGTGTACCGAAAAAAAAAAAAAAAAAAAAAAAAAAAAAAAAAAAAGAACTAAGGCCTGCCCTGTCTTCTCTTGATTTGCTCACTGGTAAGTCCAGATGGGTAGGTTTCTTCCTGCCTTATTTCTACCTTTAGATTTCATTCACAGATCAGACATCAAAGGTAGAGAGATTGTCTGAAGATCAGTGTTAAAATGCACTTATTCCCAGAGAAAAGCCCTAAGAGTGAGGCTAACCTTTTCCTATTAGCTAGACCGTTCTTAAGATAAAGTAAGAATGTATGTAACAAGCATTCCGTATACCATAAGTGACATTGAGAGGTCCTAAAAGGGATCAATGCGATACGAGAAAAAGTTTAACTGGAGATCAGGAGGTTAGGGGAAGCAGGTACTGGGCAAGGAGGAAGGACTGGAGAGAAGGAGGTACTTGAAGAGGGGGAAGGAAGGAAAGAAGGAAGGGGCTTCAGCAGAGAACCCAGCAGATGAGCCTGGGAATAACCAGACAGGATGCAGCAGGAAGACACAATTTTGTAAGGCACAAATTGAAGGACTATTCCCTGTGGCTGCAGCCATGGGCATGTGACTTCCAAATTATGAAGGGTACTTGAGACAGGAGTTTAGCTATAGAGGGGCCATGGAAGGCCAAGAATGGAAACTGGAACATGATGACGCCTTGGTCTGTTTACAGTTCTAAGAGACAAAAATGAACATCACAAAAAAAGAACTCCATTTTTCATCATCTTTCTCACTGCTATACCATGGGATGTAAAACTTTAATGTGCTAAAAGTTCAGCAGTATTGCTTTTCATAGTAATTTGGAATCAAGCATAAATAGTAATCTCTAAAAACATGAATAAAAAATCTGGTTAGGGCTTCCCTGGTGGCGCAGTGGTTGAGAGTCCGCCTGCCAATGCAGGGGACACAGGTTCGTGCCCCGGTCCGGGAAGATCCCACATGCCGCAGAGCGGCTGGGCCCGTGAGCCATGGCCACTGAGCCTGCGCGTCCAGACCCTGTGCTCCGCAACGGGAAAGGCCACAACAGTGAGAGGCCCGCGTACCGCAAAAAAAAAAAAAAAAAAAAAAAATCTGGTTAATATCCGGGATTTGATATTTCAGAGACAAATGGAAAATAAGGGTCAATTTCTGTTAGAGTTATTCGCACTCTTGGTTCAAGTTAGTATCTCTACGTGAAAAGGAAAACTGCAGTGGAATGCTATTAAATGAAACTCTATATGTCCTAAGAGAAGAAGCCAAAAGTTGGCCTCTGCATAGACAGGGATGGTCCACTCTGTCACTGACCCAATGGCTGAGACCCTTTAAAAAGAAGGGTAAGAAGTGATGAAAAATTTACTTTTTTTTCCTATTTTCAAATTTCATCTTCAACTGCACAAAATTCTCAAATAGGTTCAGAAAAATAATTTATGGCAACAGACTATAATTAAAAGGTACTGAACTGGGAACAAAGATACCAGGATTTTAATCTCAGGTCCCTGATATGCACCACAAGCTAAATCAGAGTAGACAATCTTTAGTTCTTGTTTGTTTGTTTTTTAGTTTTAAGATCTGTTAAATTGTTAGACATTGTTCATCACCATAAAAATTTATTCTCTATTTATCTGTGTCTCTTTTATTTAGGATTTTATTCTTATTACATAAACTAAAAAGGTATAACCAGTAAGCAAAATAATTCTAAGCTGAAATTAAATACAAAACAGTAGGAAATGACAGAGGAGGGGACTTGCCTGGTGGCGCAGTAGTTAAGAATCCACCTGCCAATGCAGGGGACACGGGTTCGAGCCCTGGTCCAGGAAGATCCCATATGCCGTGGAGCAACTAAGCCCGTGCGCCACAACTACTGAGCCCGCACACCTAGAGCCTGTGCTCCGCAACAAGAGAAGCCACTGTGATGAGAAGCCTGCACACCACAACAAAGAGTAGCCCCCGCTCGCCACAACTGGAGAAAGCCCATGTGCAGCAACAAAGACCCAGTGCAGCCATAAATAAATAAATAAATAAATAGTTTTTTTTTTTAAAAAGAAATGACAGAGGAGGAATCTGACTGTATATTAAAACAGAAAAATTCTTACTTCATCCAGGAAAAATGTATTTTAGGCATAGTGATATTCAAAACACTTAACAACACGTATTTACTGCACAAGAGCTGGCCAGTTAGAATGGACGCCGGCCATGATGTACCAATGCATCAGGTAGACCAGGGCACAAATGAAGATTTTTCATTTTAACAAAGAATTATACTACATATTTCCTTTCTATATTGGGCTCTAGTAATTGGATATTAATTTATAGATCAATAATTACCAGACACAAAGTCAAGACAGATGGAAATAAAGCTAGCAACATATTATGAGGGACTATAAAATGAAAAGCAATAAGAAATAAACTTAAAGCATCTATAGGAAAAAAATCATGCTAATGAGAGTTTGAAAACAATTTTTAAATGTTTCAAATACATGAAGGAAGATATTTTTTAAAATTTAAAGCACATTTATTTTTGAGTATAAGAGAATTGGAGGATAAACTGAACCTATCTTTGGAACTGTCTAAATAAGCTGCAGCTTCAAGTACCTCCAAGGAAATGGAGCTTGCAGGAGCCATAAAATAACAGATGTCAAATGAGGTAACAGAAGGCTCTGACATCTTATGATCCAGATTTGAAGACTGAAAAGTTTTTCTGTCATTTCCTTCATCCAAGTCAAATACTGCTGAGATACACAATCAAGTGTAAGAAAATCAAGATGCTATGAATAGTAAGGCATTCTGGGTTTTCCTCTCTTTCCTTGGACTTGGGAGTTTAAGATGGCATGAACCAAAATAAGCAGAAAATGTATGATTCCTCAGTTGATTACTTTTTTTTTTTTAAAGCTGAACTTCTGAGACGGCAATCTATAGAATGAAGGAATATAAACTGAAAACTAGCTAACAACTTGCTTTTTTGTGCATGACAAGGAGCAACGGGTCCTTTCACATGGAAGCTGAGGGCTGCCCTGTTCCTTCATTCCTTTTCAATACCGTTTAAGAAATTCAAGTATAAGTACAGTTATTTACAAGTTGCCTTTTAATTCTTTCAGGGAAAACATTTTCCAGGTGACAAATAAATCTGGTGTTTTATTAATTTTTTTATTTACTTAGGAAATAAGAGAAATTTTGGGAGAAGTAGCTAAGAAAAACTTCCCCACACAAATCATATCAACTCTCCTGGTGATCAGCCTGATGTAAGGGACCCTGCAAATTCTGTTGAATATTATCACGGTTATTTCTCTTTTATAACTAAGATAAACAGAACAAATAAGAAATTACTGCCATTCAAAACTCAGTATCTCACTTGTAGCTCTTCCTCAAATTAACTTACTTTTTTCTAAAATAAGTAACTCTACAATCACATATTTATTTATTGGCTGTATATTTATCTAGCAATATGGTATTGAGTGTACAACTTTGTTGACCTTTCTTCTGAGTTCTACTCAAGGGTATATGTTTTACACTAGATATACTGAACAATAGCTTAATATTAACTCCTAATAAAGTATGGTGACTTTCTTAATAAATAAGAAATAAGCATGCATTCAATAAGTTTTAGCTACAAATAAATATATAGGAAAAATAAAACTCCTATAAAATGCATAGTATATATGAATTAAAATAAGATTTTGTCCACCAATAATATCTACGGAATTCTAAGATAAAGCAGAGTTTCTTACCCAGGGTCTATGAAAAACTCTGGCTCTGTGAACACTATGAAATTACATGCAAACTGGGGTATATTGGCATTTTTCTTGCTGAGAAGGCACATAGCTTTTATTTGACTCTCAAAGGGGTGTTGGATCAAACACAGATTATAAACTACAATAAGAAAATGATTGGCAAATAAAGATTCTGTCTTATATTAGTTAAGATTAATGAAAATCAGCTTGTTTTTAAATTTCTTCCTTCAAACAAGGGGGAAAAGTCACTTATTTCCCCTAAAGAATTAAGATATTTGCACCATAAAACATCCTTGGACATCCTGTGGCATACAGCCAAAGTATTTCAAAAGCAATATGCTTCACAAATTGAATACTCAAGAAGATCCCATTTTTTGCCCTGAGAAATATGGCTCACTTTCAAGTTTACTAAAGACAGTTGTTCTATTGCTATGCAAGTGGCACAGAATCACCTAATTAAAAAACTGTGACTGTTTCTCCTTCATTTGGTCTTAGAAACACTCAAAAATAAATGTATTATGTGAAGTGATACTACATAAAGTATAAAGAAGTACCCACCGGGGCTCAAGATGACGGAGTAGAAGGACGTGCACGCACTCCCTCTTGCCAGAGCACGGGAATCGCAACTAACTGCTGAACAGTCATCAACAGGAAGACACTGGAACTCACCAAAAAAGATACCTCACATCCAAAGACAATGGAGAAGCCGCAATGAGACGGTAGGAGGGGAGCAATCACAATAAAATCAAATCCAATGACCGCTGGGTGGGTGACTCACAAACTGGAGAACACTTATACCACAAAAGTCCACCCACTGGAGTGAAGGTTCTGAGCCCCATGTCAGGCTTCCAAACCTGGGGGTCCGGCAATGGGAGGAGGAATTCCTAGAGAATCAGACTTTGAAGGCTAGCGGGATTTGATTGCAGAACTTCAACAGGACTGGGGGAAAAAGAGACTCCACTCTTGGAGGGCACACACAAAGTAGTGTGCACATCAGGACAGAGGAGGAAGGAGTAGTGACCCCATAGGAGACTGAACCAGACCCACCTGCTAGTGTTGGAGGGTCTCCTGCAGAGGCTGGGGGTGGCTGTGGCTCACCCTGGGGACAAGGACACAGCAGAAGTTCTGGGAAGTACTCCTTGGCATGAGCCTTCCCACAGTACACCACTAGCTCCACCAAAGAGCCTGTAGGCTCCAGCGCTGGGTTGCCTCAGGCCAAACAACCAACAGGAAGGGAACTCAGCCCCACCCATCAGCAGAAAAGCAGATTAAAGTTTTACTGAGCCCTGCCTACCAGAGCAACACCCAGCTCTACCCACCACCAGTCCCTCACATCAGGAAGCTTGCACAAGCCTCTTAGATAGCCCCATCCACCAGAGGGCAGAAAGCAGAAGCAAGAAGAACTACAATCCTGCAGCCTGTGGAATGAAAACCACATTCACAGAAAGACAGACAAAATGAAAAGGCAGAGGACTATGTACCAGATGAAGGAACAAGATAAAACCCCAGAAAAACAACTAAATGAAGTGGAGATAGGCAATCTTCCAGGAAAAAAATTCAGAATAATGACAGTGAAAATGATCCATGACCTCAGAAAAAGAATGGAGGACGACTGAGAAGATGCAAGAAATCTTTAACAAAGACCTAGAAGAATTAAAGAACAAACAGAGATGAACAATACAAAAACTGAAATGAAAAATACACTAGAAGGAATCAAGAGCAGAATAACTGAGGCAGAAGAACGGATAAGTGACCTGTAAGACAGAATGGTGGAATACACTGCAGCGGAAGAGAATAAAGAAAAAACAATGAAAAGAAATAAGGACAGCCTAGGAGACCTCTGCGACAACATTAAACGCACCAACATTCACATTACAGGGGTCCCAGAAGGAGGAGAGAGAGAGAAAGGACCCCAGAAAATATTTGAAGACATTATAGTCGAAAACTTCCCTAACATGGGAAAGGAAATAGCCACCCAAGCCCAGGAAGTGCAGAGAGTCCCATACAGGATAAACCCAAGGAGAAACAGGGCGAGACACATAGTAATCAAATTGGCAAAAATTAAAGAAAAATTCTTGAGAGCAGCAAGGGAAAAATGACAAATAACATACAAGGGAACTCGGATAAGGTTAAGACATGATTTCTCAGCAGAAACTCTACAAGCTAGAAGGGAGTGGCATGATATACTTAAAGTGATGAAAGGGAAGAACCTACAACCAAGATTACTCTACCCGGCAAGGATCTCATTCAGATTCGATGGAGAAATCAAAAGCTTTACAGATAAGCAAAAGCTAAGAGAATTCAGCACCACCAAACCAGCTCTACAACAAATGCTAAAGGAACTTCTCTAAGTGGGAAACACAAGAGAAGAAAAGGACCTACAAAAACAAACCCAAAACAATTAAGAAAATGGTAATAGGAAAATACATATCGATAATTACCTTAAATGTTAATGGATTAAATGCTCCAACCAAAAGACACAGGCTTGCTGAATGGATACAAAAATAAGACCCATATATATGCTGTCTATAAGAGACCCACTTCAGACCTAGGGACACATATGACTGAGAGGGAAGGGATGGAAAAAGATATTCCATGCAAATGGAAATCAAAAGAAAGCTGGAGTAGCAATACTCATGTCAGATAAAATAGACTTTAAAATAAAAAATGTTACAAGAGACAAGGAAGGACACTACATAAGGATCAAGGGATCAATCCAAGAAGAAGATATAACAATTATAAATATATATGCACCCAACTTAGGAGCACCTCATTACATAAGGCAACTGCTAACAGCTATAAAAGAGGAAATTGAAAGTAACACAATAATAGTGGGGGACTTCAAAACCCCACTTTCACCAGTAGACGGATCATCCAAACAGAAAATTAATAAGGAAACACAAGCTTTAAATGACACAGTAGACCAGATAGATTTCACTGATATTTATAGGACATTCCATCCAAAAACAGCAGATTACACTTTCTTCTCAAGTGCACACAGAACTTTCTCCAGGATAGATAACATCTTGGGTCACAAATCAAGCCTCAGTAAATTTAAGAAAATTGAAATCATACCAAGCATCTTTTCTGACCACAACGCTATGAGATTAGAAATGAATTACAGGGAAAAAAACGTAAAAAACACAAACACATGGAGGCTAAACAATACGTTACTGGGAGATTTGAGAAGATAGCGGAAGAGTAAGACGCGGAGATTACCTTCCTCCCCATAGATACATCAGAAATACATCTACACGTGGAACTGCTCTTATAGAACACCTACTGAACGCTGGCAGAAGACCTCAGACCTCCCAAAAGGCAATAAACTCCCCACATACCTGGGTAAGGCAAAAGAAAAAAGAAAAAAGAGAGACAAAAGAATAGGGACGGGACCTGCATCAGTGGGAGGGAGCTGTGAAGGAGGAAAGGTTTCCACACACTAGGAAGCCCCTTTGCGGGTGGAGACTGTGGGTGGTGGAGGTGGGGAGCTTCGGAGCCGCGGAGGAGAGCGCAGCCACAGGGGCGCGGAGGGCAAAGCGGGGAGATTCCCGCACAGAGGATCAGGGCCGACCGGCACTCACCAGCCCGAGAGGCTTGTCTGCTCACCCACCGGGATGGGTGGGGGCTGGGAGCTGAGGCTTGGGCTTCGGAAGTTGGATCCCAGGGAGAGGACTGGGGCTGGAAGCGTGAACACAGTCTGAAGGGGGCTAGTGGGCCACGGCTAGCTGGGAGGGAGTCCAGGAAAAAGTCTGGACCTGCCGAAGAGGCAAGAGACTTTTCCTTCCCTTGGTGTTTCCTGGTGCGCGAGGAGAGGGGATTAAGAGCGATGCTTAAAGGAGCTCCAGAGACAGGCGCGAACCGCAGCTATCAGCGCAGACCCCAGAGACGGGCCTGGGATGCTAAGGCCGCTGCTGCCACCACCACCAAGAAGCCTGTGTGCGAGCACAGGTCACTATCCACACCTCTCCTCCCGGGAGCCTGTGCAGCCCGCCACTGCCAGGGTCCCATGATACAGGGACAACTTCCCCGGGAGAACGCACAGCGCGCCTCAGGCTGCTGCAATGTCATGCCGGCCTCTGCCGCCGCAGGCTAGCCCCATATCCGTACCCTCCGTCCCCACCGGCCTGAGTGAGCCAGAGTCCCGGAATCAGCGGCTCCTTTAACCCTGTTGTGTCTGAGCAAAGAACAGACGCCCTCAGGCGACCTACACGCAGAGGCGGGGCCAAATCCAAAGCTGAACCCTGGGAGCTGTGCGAACAAAGAAGAGAAAGGGAAATCTCTCCCAGCAGCCTCAGGAGCAGCAGATTAAATCTCCACAATCAACTTGATGTACCCTGCATCTGTGGAATACATGAATAGACAAGGAATCATGCAAAATTGAGGAGGTGGACTTTGGGAGCAAGAGAGGTTATTTTTTCCCCTTTTCCTCTTTTTTGTGAGTGGGTATGTGTATGCTTCTGTGTGAGATTTTGTCTGCTCAGCTTTGCTTTCACCATTTGTCCGACGTTCTGACCGTACGTTTATTTTTTCTTTTCTCTTTTTTTACTTAAAAATTTTTTTTCTTAATAATTATTTTTTATTTTTCATTTTAATAACTTTATTTTATTTTATCTTTATTTTATTTTATCCCTTCCCTTCCTTCCTTCCTTCCTTCCTTCCTTCCTTCCTTCCTTCCTTCCCTCCTCCTGCCCTCCCTCACTCCCTCTCTCTCTCTCTCTCTCTCTTTCTATCTCCCTTTTATTCTGAGCCGTGTGGATGAAAGGCTCTTGATGCTCCAACCAGGAGTCAGTGCTGTGCCTCCGATCTGGGAGAGCCAACTTCAGGACACTGGTCACAAGAGATCTCCCAGCTCCACGTAATATCAAACGGTGAAAATCTCCCATAGATCTCCATCTCAACACCAGCACCGAGCTTCACTCAACGACCAGCAAGCTACACTGCTGGACACCCTATGCCAAACAACTAGCAAGACAGGAACACAGCCCCATCCATTAGCGGAGAGGCTGCCTAAAATCATAATAGGGCCACAGACACCCCAAAACACACCACCAGACGTGGATCTGGCCACCAGAAAGACAAGATCCAGCCTCATCCACCAGAACACAGGCACTAGTCCCCTCCACCAGGAAGCCTACACAACTCACTGAACCAACCTTAGCCACTGGGGACAGACACCAAAAACAACGGGAACTACGAACCTGAAGCCTGCGAAAAGGAGACCCCAAACACAGTAAGATAAGCAAAATGAGAAGACGGAAAAACACACAGCAGATGAAGGAGCAAGATGAAAACCCACCAGACCTAACAAATAAAGAGGAAATAGGCATTCTACCTGAAAAAGAATTCAGAATAATGATAATAAAGAAGATCCAAAATCTTGGAAATAGAATAGACATAATGCAAGAAACATGTAACAAGGACCTAGAAGAACTAAAGAGGAAACAAGCAATGAAGAACAACACAATAAATGAAATTAAAAATACTCTAGAAGGGGGCTACCCTGGTGGTGCAGTGGTTGAGAGTTCGCCTGCCGATGCAGGGGAAACAGGTTTGTGCCCCGGTTCGGAAAGATCCCACATACTGTGGAGAGGCTGGGCCCGTGAGCCATGGCCACGGAGCCTGCGCATCCGGAGCCTGTGCTCCGCAATGGGAGAGGACACAACAGTGAGAGGCCCGCATACCTGGGATCAATAGCAGAATAACTGAGGCAGAAGAATGGATAAGTGACCTGGAAGATAAAATAGTGGAAATAACTACTGCAGAGCAGAATAAAGAAAAATGAATGAAAAGAACTGAGGACACTCTCAGAGACCTCTGGGACAACATTAAGCTCACCAATATTCGAATTATAGGCGTCCCAGAAGAAGAAGAGAAAAAGAAAGGGACTGAGAAAATATTTGAAGAGATTATAGTTGAAAACTTCCGTAATATGGGAAAGGAAATAGTTAATCAAGTCCAGGAAGCACAGAGAGTCCCATACAGAATAAATCCAAGGAGAAACACGCCAAGACACATATTAATCAAACTATCAAAAATCAAATACAAAGAAAACATATTAAAAGCAGCAAGGGAAAAACAACAAAAAACATAACAAGGGAATCCCCATTAGGTTAACAGCTGATCTTTCAGCAGAAACTCTGCAAGCCAGAAGGGAGCGGAAGGACATATTTAAAGTGATGAAGGAGAAAAACCTACAACCAAGATTACTCTATCCTGCAAGGATCTCACTCAGATTTGATGGAGAAATTAAAACACTTACAGACAAGCAAAAGCTGAGAGAGTTCAGCACCACCAAACCAGCTTTACAACAAATGCTAAAGGAACTTCTCTAGGCAAGAAACACAAGAGAAGGAAAAGACCTACAATAACAAACCCAAAACAATTAAGAAAATGGGAATAGGAACATATATATCGATAATTACCTTAAATTTAAATGGATTAAATGCTCCCACCAAAAGACACAGATTGGCTGAATGGAAACGAAAACAAGATCCGTATATATGTTGTGTACAAGAAACGCACTTCAGACCTAGGAACACATACAGACTGAAAGTGAGGGGATGGAAAAAGATATTCCATGCAAATGGAAATCAAAAGAAAGCTGGAGTAGCAATTCTCGTATCAGACAAAATAGACTTTAAAATAAAGACTGTTACAAGAGACAAAGAAGGACACTACATAATGATCAAGGGATCGAACCAAGAAGAAGATATAACAATTGTAAATATTTATGCACCCAACAAAGGAGCACCTCAATGCATAAGGCAAATACTAACAGCCATAAAAGGGGAAATCAGGGCTTCCCTGGTGGCGCAGTGGTTGAGAGTCCGCCTGCCGATGCAGGGGACATGGGTTCGTGCCCCGGTCCGGGAGGATCCCACATGCCGCAGAGTGGCTAGGCCCGTGAGCCATGACCGCTGAGTCTGCGTGTCTGGAGCCTGTGCTCCGCAGCGGAAGAGGCCACAACAGTGAGAGGCCCGCGTACCGCAAAAAAAAAAAGGGGAAATCGGCATAACATAATCATAGTAGGGGACTTTACACCCCACTTTCACCAATGGACAGGTCATCCAAAATGAAAATAAATAAGGAAACACACGCTTTAAATGGGGGAAATCGGCATAACATAATCATAGTAGGGGACTTTACACCCCACTTTCACCAATGGACAGGTCATCCAAAATGAAAATAAATAAGGAAACACACGCTTTAAATGATACATTAAAACCAGATGGACTTAACTGATATTTATAGGACAATCCATCCAAAAACAACAGAATACACATTTTTCTCAAGTGCTCATGGAACATTCTCCAGGATAGATCACATCTTGGGTCACAAATCAAGCCTTGGAAAATTTAACAAAATTGAAATCGTATCAAGTATGTTTTCCTACCACAACACTATGAGACTAGATATCAATTACAGGAAAAGATCTGTAAAAAATACAAACACATGGAGGCTAAACAATACACTACTTAATAATGAAGTGATCACTGAAGAAATCAAAGAGGAAATCAAAAAATACCTAGAAACAAATGGCAATGGAGACAGGATGACCCAAAACCTATGGGATGCAGCAAAAGCAGTTCTAAAAGGGAAGTTTATAGCAATACAATCCTACATTAAGAAACAGGAAACATCTCAAATAAACAACCTAAACTTGAACCTAAAGAAATGAGAGAAAGAAGAACAAAAAAATCCCAAAGTTAGCAGAAGGAAAGAAATCATAAATATCAGATCAGAAATAAGTGAAAAAGATATGAAGGAAATGATAGCAAAGATCAATAAAACTAAAACCTGGTTCTTTGAGAAAATAAACAAAATTGATAAACCATTAGCCAGACTCATCAAGAAAAAAAGGGAGAAGACTCAAATTAATAGAATTAGAAATGAAAACGGAGAAGTAACACCTGACACTGCAGAAATACAAAGAATCATGAGAAATTGCTACAAGCAACTCTATGCCAATAAAATGGACAACCTGGAAGAAATGGACAAATTCTTAGAAATGCACAACCTGCCGAGACTGAACCAGGAAGAAATAGAAAATATGAAGAGACCAATCCCAAGCACTGAAATTAAAACTGTGATTAAAAACCTTCCAACAAACAAAAGCTCAGGACCAGATGGCTTCACAGGCGAATTCTATCAAACATTTAGAGGAGAGCTAACACCTATCCTTCTCAAACTCTTCCAAAATATAGCAGAGAGAGGGACACTCCCAAACTCATTCTACAAGGTCACCATCACCCTGATACCAAAACCAGACAAAGATGTCACAAAGAAAGAAAACTACAGGCCAATATCACTGATGAACATAGATGCAAAAATCCTCAACAAAATACTAGCAAACAGAATCCAACAGCACATTAAAAGGATCATACACCAGGATCAAATGGTGTTTATTCCAGGAATGCAAGGATTCTTCAATATATGCAAAGCAATCAATGTGATACACCATATTAACAAATTGAAGAATGAAAACCATATGATCATCTCAATAGATGCAGAGAAAGCTTTCGACAAAATTCAACACCCATTTATGATAAAAAACCCTGCAGAAAGTAGCCATAGAGGGAACTTTCCTCAACATAATAAAGGCCATATATGACAAACCCACAGGCAACATCATTCTCAATGGTGAAAAAGTGAAACCATTTCCACTATCATCAGGAAGAAAACAAGGTTGCCCACTCTCAACACTATTATTCAACATAGTTTTGGAAGTTTTAGCCACAGCAATCAGAGAAGAAAAAGACATAAAAGGAATCCAAATATGAAAAGAAGAAGTAAAGTTGTTACTGTTTGCAGATGACATGATATTATGCATAGAGAATCCTAAAGATGCTACCAGAAAACCACTAGAGCTAATCAATGAATTTGGTAAAGTAGCAAGATACAAAATTAATGCACAGAAATCTCTGACATTCCTATACACTAATGATGAAGAATTTGAAAGTGAAATTAAGAAAACACTCCCATTTACCACTGCAACAAAAAGAATAAAATAACTAGGAATAAACCTACGTAAGGAGACAAAAGACCTGTATGCAGAAAATTATAAGACACTGATGAAAGGAATTAAAGATGATACAAACAGATGGACAGATATACCATGTTCTTGGATTAGAAGAATCAACCTTGTGAAAATGACTCTACGACCCAAAGCAATCTACAGATTCAATTCAATCCCCATCAAAGAATCACTGGCATTTTTCACTCAACTAGAATAAAAAATTTCACAATTTGTATGGAAACACAAAAGACCCTGAATAGCCAAAGCAATCTTGAGAACGAAAAATGGAGCTGGAGTCATCAGGCTCCCTGACTTCAGACTATACTACAAAGCTACAGTAATCAAGACAGTATGGTAGTGGCACAAAAACAGAAAGATAGATCAATGGAACAGAATTGGAAGTTCACAGATAAACCCACGCACATATGGTCACCTTATCTTTGATAAAGGCAAAATATACAGTGGAGAAAAGACAGCCTCTTCAATAAGTGGTGCTGGGAAAACTGGACAGCTAAATATAAAATTAGGAAATTGGAATACGCCCTGACACCATACACAAAAATAAACTCAAAATGGATTAAAGACCTAAATGTAAGTCTTTAAAGACCTAAATGTAAGCCAGTAACAAACTCTTACAGGAAAACATGGGCAGAACACTCTATGACATAAATCACAGCAAGATCATTTCTGACCCACCTCCTAGAGAAATGGAAATAAAAACAAAAATAAACAAATAGGACCTAATGAAATTTAAAAGCTTTTGCACAGCAAAGGAAACCATAAACAAGACCAAAAGACAACCCTCAGAAGGGGAGAAAATATTTGCAAATGAAGCAACTGATAAAGGATTAATCTCCAAAATTTACAAGCAGCTCATGCAGCTCAATAACAAAAAAACAAACAACCCAATCCAAAAATGGGCAGAAGACCTAAAGAGACATTTCTCCAAAGAAGATATACAGATTGGCAACAAACACATGAAAGAATGCTCAACATCATTAATCATTAGAGAAATGCAAATCAAAACTACAATGGGATATCATCTCACACCAGTCAGAATGGCCATCATCAAAAAATCTACAAACAATAAATGCTGGAGAGGGTGTACAGAAAAGGGAACACTGTTGCACTGTTGGTGGGAATGTAAATTGATACAGCCCCTATGGAGAACAGTATGAAGATTC
This sequence comes from Lipotes vexillifer, assembly GCF_000442215.2. Lineage (NCBI taxonomy): Eukaryota > Metazoa > Chordata > Mammalia > Artiodactyla > Lipotidae > Lipotes > Lipotes vexillifer. The sequence goes on from NW_006771034.1 coordinate 2,136,721, forward strand.
CTTAAAAAACTACAGATAGAACTACCATACGACCCAGCAATCCCACTACTGGGCATATACCCTGAGAAAACCATAATTCAAAAAGTGTCATGTACCAAAATGTTCATTGCAGCTCTATGTACAATAGTCAGGAAATGGAAGCAACCTAAGTGTCCATCAACAGATGAATGGATAAAGAAAATGTGGCACATATATACAATGGAATATTACTCAGTCATAAAAAGAAGAAAATTGAGTTATTTGTAGTGAGGTGGATGGACCTAGAGTGTGTCATACAGAGTGAAGTAAGTCAGAAAAACAAATACCGTAGGTTAACACATATATATGGAATCTAAGAAAAGAAAACAGGTCATGAAGAACCTAGGGTTAAGATGGGAATAAAGATGCAGACCTACTAGAGAATGGACTTGAGGATATGGAGAGGGGGAAGGGTGAGCTGTGACAAAGTGAGAGAGTGGCATGGACATATATACACTACTAAACGTAAAATATATAGCTAGGGGGAAGCAGCCACATAGCACAGGGAGATCAGCTCGGTGGTTTGTGACCACCTAGAGGGGTGGGATAGGGAGGGTGGGAGGGAGGGAGACGCAAGAGGGAAGAGATATGGGAACATATGTATATGTATAACTGATTCAGTTTTTTATAAAGCAGAAACTAACACACCGTTGTAAATCAATCATACTCCAATAAAGATGTTAAAAAAAATACGTTACTAAATAACCACGAGATGACTGCAGAAAACAAAGAGGCAATCAAAAAATACCTAGAGACAAATGACAATGAATACACGATGATCCAAAACCTATGGGATGCAGCAAAAAGAGTTCTAAGAGGGAAGTTTATAGCAATACAATCCTACTTCAAGAAACAAGAAAAATCTCAAATGAACAATCTAACCTTACACCTAAAGGAACTAGAGAAAGAAGAACAAACAAAACCAAAGTTAGCAGAAGGAAAGAAATCATAAAGATCAGAGCAGAAATAAATGAAATAGAAAGAAAGAAAACAATAGCAAAGATCAATAATACTAAAAGATGGCTCTTTGAGAAGATAAGCAAAATTGATAAACCTTTAGCCAGACTCATCAAGAAAAGGAGGGAAAGGACTCAAATCAACAAAATTAGAAATGAAAAAGTTACAATGGATACCACAGAAACACAAAGCATCATAAAAGACTATACTACAAGCAACTCTATGCCAATAAAATGGACAACCTGGAAGAAATGGACAAATTCTTAGAAAGGTATAAACTTCCAAGACTGAACCAGAAAGAAATAGAAAATATGAAGAGACCAATCACAAGTAATGAAACTGTGATTAAACATCTTCCAACAAACAAAAGTCCAGGACCAGATGGCTTCACAGTGAATTCTGTCAAACATTTAGAGAAGATCTATCACCGATCCTTCTCAAACTCCTCCAAAAAATTGCAGAGGATGGAACACTCCCAAACTCTACCGGGCCACCATCACCCTGATACCAAAACCAGACAAAGATACTACAAGAAAAGAAAATTACAGACCAATATCACTGATGAATATAGATGCAAAAATCCTCAACAATATACTATCAGTCAGAATCCAACAACACATTAAAAGGAACATACACTATGACCAAGTGGGATTTATCCCAGGGATGCAAGGATTCTTCAACATACACAGATCAATCAATGTGATACACCATATTAACAAATTGAAGAATAAAAACCATATGATTGGGCTTCCCTGGTGGTGCAGTGGTTGAGAGTCTACCTGCTGATGCAGGGGACACGGGTTCGTG
>NW_006771036.1:0-306 GCF_000442215.2 Lipotes vexillifer
GCAGAAATAAATGAAATAGAAACAAAAAAACAATATCAAAGATCAATAAAACTAAAAGCTGTTCTTTTGAGAAGATAAACAAACTTGATAAACAATTAGCCAGACTCATCAAGAAAAAGAGGACTCAAATCAATAAGATTCAAATGAAAAAGGAGAAGTTACAACAGACACCATAGAAATACAAAGCATCCTAAGAGACTATTACAAGCAATTCTATGCCAATAAAATTGACAGCCTGGAAGGAATGGACAAACTCTTAGAAAGGTATAACCTTCCAAGACTGAACCACGAAGAAATAGAAAATGT
>NW_006771038.1:0-201 GCF_000442215.2 Lipotes vexillifer
AGAGTCAGCGAGATACGGGGACCAGAGGAAACCATCATCCAGTCTGTGCAGGCTGGCGGTTTCCAGAGTGGTCTTTTCAGAGTGAATTGACAGGAAAAGGGGCGTAGGCATGGTGAAACAGTGAGAAAGGCTATATTTGATAGCCCGGAGATGGAAACAACCTAAGTGCCCGTCGTCGGATGAATGGATAAAGAAGATGTG
>NW_006771039.1:0-206 GCF_000442215.2 Lipotes vexillifer
GCACTGCTGGTGGGAATGTGAATTGGTTCAGCTACTATGGAGAACAGTATGGAGGGTCCTTAAGAAACTAAAAATAGAACTACAATATGACCCAGCAATCCCACTACTGGGCATATATCCTGAGGAAACCAAAATTCAAAAATAGTCATGTACCAAAATGTCCATTGCAGCTCTATTTACAATAGCCCGGAGATGGAAACAACCTA
>NW_006771040.1:0-247 GCF_000442215.2 Lipotes vexillifer
GTCTTTTGCTTTTTGTGTTCTGTTTAACAAATCTTTGCCTGACCCACAGTTACAATTTTTTTTAATGTTTCTAATAGAAGTGTTAATAGATTTAGCTCCTACCTTTACCTTTTAGAATTCATTTTGAGGTACTTTTGGTGAGATAATACGTGTAAAGTAAGAGTCAAAGTAAACTTTTTTTCCATAGTAAGTCTTGAAGTCAGATAGTATAAACCCTCCTACTATGTATGTTCTTGTTCAAAAATTG
>NW_006771041.1:0-219 GCF_000442215.2 Lipotes vexillifer
TGGCAAATGGATGTTACTCATATCCCGTCTTTTGGGAAATTACAGTTTGTTCATGTCACTATCAATACTTATTCTGGTTTCCTCTGTGCTACAGCACAGACCAGAGAAGCTACTAAACATGTAATCACTCATTTATTACACTGTTTTCCTTTCACAAACCTTCCCAAATTTATTAAAACAGATAATGGGCCCGCTTACTCTAGTGCTGCTTTTGCAACA
>NW_006771042.1:0-265 GCF_000442215.2 Lipotes vexillifer
GCTAAAAGCTCAGAAACCAGAGACGGGCGGGAGATGCTAAGGCTGCTGCTGCCGCCACCAAGGAGCCTGTGTGTGAGCACAGGTCACTATCCACACACCTCATCCGGGGAGCCTGTGTGGCCCGCCACTACCACGTTCCCGGGATCCAGGGACAACTTCTCAGGGAGAACACATGGCGGGCCTCAGGCTGGTGCAACTTCATGCCGACTTCTGCCGCCGCAGGCCCGCCCCGCACTCCATGCCCCTCCCTCCCCCCCGGCCTGAG
>NW_006771043.1:0-298 GCF_000442215.2 Lipotes vexillifer
AATCTGTATATCTTCTTTGGAGAAATGTCTGTTTAGGCCTTCTGCCCATTTTTGGATTGGGTTATTTGTTTTTTTGTTATTGAGCTGCATGAGCTGCCTGTAAATTTTGGAGGTTAATTCTTTGTCAGTTGTGTCATTTGCAAATATTTTCTCCCATTCTGAGGGTTGTCTTTTGGTCTTGTTTATGGTTATCTTTGCTGTGCAAAAGCTTTTAAGTTTCATTAGGTCCCATTTGTTTGTTTTTATCTCCATTTCTCTAGGAGGTGGATCAAAAAGGATCTTGCTGTGATTTATGTCA
>NW_006771044.1:0-211 GCF_000442215.2 Lipotes vexillifer
GAGTGAAAAGTGCCAGAGGCATAAGGCATGGCTTTAATCTCAATCTTAGGTGTCTAAATACTGCTTACGTTTTAAGTGTCTTTTGGAGCTGTCCATTTCCCGTTAATCCCAGGACTGCCTTAATGAGGCTGCTATTTTCTCCATGAAAGAAATAATGTCAACTATAGACCAACTAAATCAGGATATAGGAAGATGAAGGAGAGGTGCCAAT
>NW_006771047.1:0-233 GCF_000442215.2 Lipotes vexillifer
CGTGTGCCACAACTACTGAAGCCAGAGCGCCTAGAGCCCGTGCTCTGCAACAAGAGAAGCCACCGCAATGAGAAGACTGCTCACCGCAACAAAGAGTAGCCCCCACTCGCTGCAACTAAAGAAAGCCCACATGCAGCAACAAAGACCCAACACAGCCAAAAATAAAATAAAAGTAAAAAAGACAAAGTCTGTGCTTGTCTGTGGACTGGCATTTAAGGACCAGTGAATCACAT
>NW_006771048.1:0-249 GCF_000442215.2 Lipotes vexillifer
CTTCCACACGATAGTTATCGGAGCTGGGGCTGCCGCGTATTTATTCAGTTCAATCTGCGCGCCCGCATAGTCTGCAACCGGTACTGTAGTCAAAGCGTTCATCCGTGAGTGTGGAGTGGCCTATTTACCACAATTCACCTCTTAAGGTTTTCACGAAGTCGGCGAGGCGTGTTCGTCTAGTGTTTTGAAAATCTCTGGACCAAGTACGATGCGCCCTCGGTACGGCTCTACCTTGGAGAGGTCGATGGG
>NW_006771049.1:0-1290 GCF_000442215.2 Lipotes vexillifer
CTCCCAGGATACAGGATACAGAACTACACTTGCAGGTACAGTGGCAGTGCTAGGCACACAGGAGCCATGCACAGAGCCCTCATTGCTGAGTACCCCCCACTCACATGTTGCTCAGAGCTGACACAAAGCACCTCAGAGCAGGACTTGAACTAACAAACAGCAGCTCTGACAGGTCTGTGACCCTGGGCATCAGTCTGTGCAGCCTCCCTCCGCCTGGTCTTCCTGAGACTTCCACTGCACCCGGGGCACCAGGCCTCTGTCTCCACCCACCACCCACCCCTCCTCTCCCTGACTCCTGGGTTCCTCTCATTAAGAGACGGTTTTCTTGAAGGTGTCTCCCACTCATGGGCCAGATAAAATGATGAGAAAGAAAGCCAGAGCTGCAGCCCCTTTTCTATCCTGACTCTCAGGAGCCCACACTGGTTCCTTAGACTTGGCCGGTTCATCAAGTTCCATTTTCTGCAACTGTGAGACCCCGAGGGTTGATGATTGGCTGACCTGGGCAGCCTGACCGTGTCGGCCAGCCCTCCCCAGGTGTGCCTGGTTGAGATCAATATAAACACCCAATCAGCAAGAGCCAATGCAGCTGTGCCTGACGCCATGTTCTCTGCCCTGTCAGCAGTCTCGGGGCTGAGCTGTGGGACGGAGTGAGAGGCCACGGCTTTGTGGGTGGCCCAGTGTGAGTGGGGCTCTGCTGGAGTTTCTGCAGCAGTTGCCAGACGGCCACCTGCTAAAGAAGAGGATGTGTCACCCATACCTGCTGCTGGAATTTCTCCCTGGGCAGAGGTGAGGAAGGAAAAAAGCAGTGGGGGCCGGGACAGGAAGGGTATATCAGGCAGGGAAATGGAAAGCTTCCAGAAGAGTACCCAAGGCCAGGACCATCCTGGCTGGCCTGCAGGCACCAAGTCGGCCGGTGTGCTGTCGCTGGTGTGGCTCCACGGCCCTTCTACTAGGCTTTCAAGTCCTTGTACATATTCAGGTGTTTTACCTGGGAAGTGTGGGAACAGTTCAGCAGCAGCTGGCCTGGGGCTCAGCTCACGTTTACTCACAGATGCCTCGGCACAGCCCCCCAGCTTTGCAATGAGGACGCTTGTTTCCTGGGGGCTGCTGGCTGAATGGGAGATGATTCCCCAGCACTGACCATCTTCAGAAGTGTTTAAAACTGGAGCAAGTGCCCGGATATGGTTTTTCTCTGTGAAACTGGTGGGATCTGTTTTTTTTTAATTGTTTTCTTTGTTTCGTTTTTGGTTCAAGGTAGATTTTATTCCTCTTTTTATATTTACAGATATA
>NW_006771050.1:0-854 GCF_000442215.2 Lipotes vexillifer
CTCAAAGTTAGCTGGAGATCAAAAGAACTGTTAGAATTGGCCAAACAACACTTATTCACTGAATCAAAGTAAAGAGATTTCAAAGAAAAAGAGAGATCACAGATACAGGCAAAGGAACTCACAAGCTGTTATCAAAAGCAGCATTCCCAGAAAACTTTGGAGGGAGAAACCAAATCCAGCCTTGCCCTAACCCACTTCCAACAAAATCCATCTTAGAAAATCCAGGTCATGCACAACTCTTTCCTCAGTGTTCCCTTTTCACCACCTTCTGTATCCATCTTATGTTGCCCCTTATTTTTTTCCACATTCAGACACAACCAGCTCTAGTACAAAGTGACTTTCTTTTCTCTTTTACCATCAGCCTATTACCTAGCTACTCACTTTGTTTATTATGTAGTTTCATAAATGTATGAATATATGAAACTTCTCTTGTCTTTCTCTTCCTATGACAAAATAACTCTAGCTGAAGGATAGTATAGTCATTTAGGTTACCATTCAAAGACCACTTTTCCTCATTTTTCAAGAATGTGTCCATACATTGGCCAGACCAAATTACAATAGAATTTCATTCTTTTCTAAGTCTTAGGTTTACAACTATAGGTTGATCAGTCTGCCAGGAGTTTGCCCACTGGCTATCACATGGAACTGAAGAAGAAGCACTTCTTATGTTTGAACCATGGAACACTCACATGCGGACTAAGAACAAAACAAAATCCTAACCACCAATGGAAGCCTCAAACCAAAGGAACCAGAAACCAAACAGAAACCCAAAACCAAACAGCACAAGACTGAAATCAGCTTCCAAGTCTCAACTTAGCCTGTGACCTCTGTCCAAGGGGTGCACCTTCCAAATG
>NW_006771051.1:0-247 GCF_000442215.2 Lipotes vexillifer
GACCTAGTTAAATTTTAAAGCTTTTGCACAGCAAAGGAAACCATAGACAAAGCAAAGACAACCCACAGAATGGGAGAAAACACTTGCAAATGAAACAACAAACAAGGGATTAATCTCCAAAATGTAAAGAAGCTCATGCAGCTCAATATTAAAAAACCAAAAAACCCAATCAAAAAATGGACAGATCTAAATAGACATTTCTCCAAAGACACATACAGATGGACAGAAAGCACATGAAAAGATGCTC
>NW_006771053.1:0-315 GCF_000442215.2 Lipotes vexillifer
CTGTCTTTTCTCCACTGTATATTCTTGCCTCCTTTATCCAAGATAAGGTGACCATATGTGCATAGGTTTATCTCTGCGCTTTCTATCCTGTTCCGTTGATCTAGCCTTCTGTTTTTGTGCCAGTACCATACTGTCTTGATTACTGTAGCTTTGTAGTGTAGTCTCAAGTCAGGGAGCCTGATTCCTCCAGCTACATTTTTCGTTCTCAAGATTGCTCTGGCTATTTGGGGTCGTTTGTGTTTCCATACAAACTGTGAAATTTTTGGTTCTAGTTCTGTGAAAAATGCCAGTGGTGGTTTGATAGGGATTGCATTG
>NW_006771054.1:0-1105 GCF_000442215.2 Lipotes vexillifer
TATATATAATTTTAATTGGAGTATAGTTTACTTAAAATGTTGTGTTAGTTTCTGCTGTACAGCAAAGTGAATCAGTTATACATATACACATATACACTCTTTTTTAGATTCTTTTCCCATGTATGTCATTACAGAGTATCGAGAAGCATTCCCTGTGCTATACCATAGGTCCTTATTAGTTATCTGTTTTATAGATAGTAGTGTGTATATGTCAATCGTGGGATGATTTTATGTCCTGTGAAAATGTAAAGAAAGAATCAAGATGATTAATACTGAGAAAAGAAAATAAAAGAACTTGTATATTGGAAGTTCTCTGTCATTTTTCAGTTAGTTTGCTTTACAAAATTTGACAAATGGGAAAATATATGGGAGACGAATCTGAAAGCTTTATTAGTTTCTACTTACCAAATTATAACCAAATTTATAGTGGGCAGAAAATAGGGAGTATTGCATATATCCTATCTTTCTAAAATTATGAGGGCTTTTTTGTGTATCATCGTGGTTGGAAATGCTATGATATTTACCTTCATGTTTCCAGAAATGACACATATTGCTCTTCTTCAAGATCCTGTTATTAGTGGTGAAGATTATATAACTCACCTTGAAATTCTCCATAGTGTCTTTTTTTATTTGCCCTGTTGAGTAGTTTGATGCTTCAACAATGCAGGGGAAAATTGCAGTGCAGATTATTACTCTGACATCAGTTAATCACTGGGGTTATTATTTAGGGTTGGCTTCACTTTTCATATCACAAGCAAAGTCAAATAGTTGATTTCAGTTTGAAGACATTAAACAGGTGAATTCACTGCTATTTAAACAAAAAAAGTTAGGTGGCTAACTGAACACATTGTGGAAACTGAGATCTTGGTTAAAGATTCACCCAGGGATTCCCTGGTGGCGCAGTGGTTGAGAGTTCGCCTGCTGATGCAGGGGATGTGGGTTCGTACCCGGTCCGGGAAGATCCCACATGCCGCGGAGCAGCTGGGCCTGTGAGCCATGGCCACTGAGGCTGTGCGTCCAGAGCCTGTGCTCCGCAACGGGAGAGGCCACAGCGGTGAGAGGCCTACGTACTGCAAAAAAAAAAAAAAAAAAAAAACCCTTTAAA
>NW_006771055.1:0-214 GCF_000442215.2 Lipotes vexillifer
AGACCTACAATAACGAACCCAAAACAATTAAGAAAATGGGAATAGGAGCATACATATCGATAACCACCTTAAATGTAAATGGACTGAATGCTCCCACCAAAAGACACAGAGTGGCTGAATGGATACAGAAACAAGACCCGTATATATGCTCTCTACAAGAGACCCACTTCAGACCTAGGGACACATACAGACTCAAAGTGAGGGGATGGAAAAA
>NW_006771057.1:0-242 GCF_000442215.2 Lipotes vexillifer
AACTACTGAAGCCTGTGTGCCTAGAGCCCATGCTCTGCAACAAGAGAAGCCACCACAATGAGAGGACCACACACTGCAATGAAGAGTAGCCCCCACTCACCACAACCAGAGAAAGCCTGCACACAGCAACAAAGACCAAATGCAGCCAAAATAAATTTATTAAAAAAAAAATAAAATGTGTTTCTTTTTTTTTTAACATCTTTATTGGGGTATAATTGCTTTACAATGGTGTGTTAGTTTCT
>NW_006771058.1:0-4309 GCF_000442215.2 Lipotes vexillifer
GATGCAGGGGACATGGGTTCGTGCCCCGGTCCGGGAAGATCCCCCATGCCGCGGAGTGGCTAGGCCCGTGAGCCATGGCCGCCGAGGCTGCGCGTCCGGAGTCTGTGCTCCGCAATGGGAGAGGCCGCAACAGTGAGAGGCCTGCGTACCGCAAAAAAGAAAAAAGAGGTGCTAAAAATTATGTATCAGATCAAGAAATCCTAAAAAATACATTGCAATGCAGTTGCATCATTTACTCAAAATGAAGAAACTAAAAAGTATAAAATCACGATATACCATATATTCATACAAATTTTAAATGTACAATCTACTTATTCATTAGAGAATATTATCCCCTGACTCTATTAAAAAAATTGTAATGGTGGTCCTCTGCATTTTAAGGTACCGGCATTCTCCTGGAAGAGTAACTTACAATGCATTCACAGTGTAATCAAGAATCAGGCTTTTAGATCCAGTGTATGTATCAACAACATTCTTTAAAAGAAATTATTTGATAAAGAGAAAAAATCATGCATTACCATCTACAGTACCTAGCTCTCAGTACTATACACATATTAATTTAGTACTTACTAAATATTAGTAAATTAACAGAGCTTTATAATAATTCTTAAAGAATCTAGACACAAAAAAAATTTTTAATCCCATTTAACTTGACAATAGCACATCTCTATGGTACATCAGACTGCTTTCAAATCCAGTGAGACTTTTGGAGAAATTGCTAGAAAACTGTAATATCATTTAACTCATTGAAATGACTTTATTAAACAGGTTGATTGCATATCAGAAACCATAGACATCAGCTGATTTAGGATGAATCCAAACAATATAAAAATGGTTCTAGGAGACAGGAAAAGGCATAGCTAATTGAGTTCCACAAAGGAAATTATCATCATGATTCCAATTGAGGTAATTGTTTCATCTTTTGCCAACACTATTAGGAAGTTCAAGTGAATTTGTGAAGAGAATCATAGCTAATCAACTGTGAATTGCAAAATATTAGTCCTTTTTTTCCACTTATATAACTTGGTCAATATTTTAATGGTCAATGGACTTTCAGAATTTGGGTCTCCTACATAAAAATACTGAGGAATTTGAAGCCATTTGAATTTAAGCCTTAAAAGAGCTAGCTCATTACCTTACATAAAGTTACTGTGCCCAATTCAGAATACCTCAATGTCTAATAAAAAGGATCCTACAACAGGTATACATCTTGGATACACTCAATTATATGTTCTCAATTGTTATTTAGTTAAACATCTGTATCCCTGGTATTTTGTGAGTTTCTTGAAAATAGAGTTTATTCAAATCTTTATCCCCAGTATCTAAGACAGTGAACATACATAGGAGGCAGTTGACAAATGTTTGTATATCAAATTTCTTAGCTGCTTGGCACGAAAGGACTACAGTGTTGTAAATTTTGTTTTCCGTATATGGAATACAAAAAGCCATCATCTATTAATCATTCTCCTCAATGGGTAATCCTGGAGCAAGTCCTCAATCTCTGGTCCATGAGATTTATATAGTCCTAGAATGTTTCTAGTCATGTCATTTGGCCTGAAGAATGTTTTTTCTTTTTAACTGTAAAAACAAACAAACAAACAAACTGTAGTTAGCAGGTGGCAATGCCTGCAGTGGTAGCAATGGGAGAACTGCAGCTCTTATTTTATTCTGCAACTGCCTCATACTCTATGCCACAACATAAATCCTGCACTCATTCAAGTTCATGAGTCTTACCTCCTGCAGTCCAGAATTTTAGAATTGAAAGAGCCACAGTAATATATCTACCTAGCTTAGAGTCTAGAAAATGTCTGTGTGATTCTATAAGAATATGTGGCATATATTACTTTTGGAAAAAATCATTGCATTTTTCTATTACTGCATACAAATTTCCACAAATGATGTGGCTTAAGACGGCACACGTTTTGTATGTTTCTGTGGGTCAGGAGTCCAGGAACAGTTTTATTGGGCTCTTTGATACGGGTCTCACAAGGTAGCAATCTAGAAGTCATCTGGGTTGCAGTCCTTTCTGGAGTTGGAAGTCTTCCTCCAAGCTCACACGTGTGTTGTCAGAATTCAGTTCCTTGCAGTTGCAGGACTGAGGTCACTTTCTTGCCGGCTATGAGCCAGCTGCTGCTCAAGGTCAGTTAGAGACCCACAGTTCCTTGCCATGTGACACTCTCACAGGCTGTCTCATAGCATAGCACTGTGCTGCTTCAAGGCCAGTAAGAGAATCTCTCTCTTCATTAAGGGCCTCCTTTTTTTAAGGACTTTCATATGATTAAGTCAAGCCCATTCAGGATAATCTCCCTTTTGATTAACTCAAAATCAACTGACTTAATTATACCTGCAAAATCCCTGACCTTTGCCATGTAACATAACCCAGTTACAACTGTGACACCCCGTCATACTCAGAGGGAGGCCAGAAATCTTGGAGACCATCTTAGAATTCTGCTCCCACAATGATACACATGTCTCAGACAACCTTGTTTCCCAGAATGCAAAAGTGTGTTGGTATATATATGTATACATGTATACTTATACAGTACATAAAATATGTAATATATATTATGTTAGTTTCATTTAAAATATTACATGTACTTTTATACACATATGTATGTAGGTATACATTTGTAGGTATATATACATATATTTTCCCCTTCTACTTCTCTCTCTTCTAGTCTTTCTCATCTTTCTCCTCTTTTCTCCTTCCTCTGCTTCGGTTTTATTTCTTTTTTTATCAATTGAATACAAACTAAATTTACATGAATTTACAACAAGTAAGGGACTATCACGATTATGAGAAACTGGGCTTTCCCATTCTCCCACCAACTTCATTTCTTTATTTGAGATCCAAATGCATGAAGAAAGACTGGGCAGTGGTTAGAATTTTTTCTGTGATCAACAGGGAACTATATCCAATATCTTGCAATAAACTATAATGGAAAATAACTGAAAAAAAAAGAATATAGATATATATGTATATATGTATAACTGAATTGCTTTGCTGTACACCTGAAACTAACACAATATTTTAAATCGACTATACCTCAATAGAAAACACTACGGAAAAAACTAATAATAATTCATATATATGAACTTTAGAATTAATATTTTATTTCATCATTGTTTCATAATATTACGATCAATAGTCTATACTGATTTTATTATACACTATAAGGAATAAATGGTTGGATCACCTTTTCTCCCATAAAACATTTTTGAAATGTTTTGTGACTTATTCATTCTTTCTAGATCACTGTGACATCAGGTTTAAAAGCAGGAAGATTTATCCATGCTGTTATATTTTGCATGCTATAAAGTGTAAAGAATGATTTTAGTAAGAAGGAATTCACCTTTTATTCCAAGTTTGCACAAAATGTGCTTTAGAAAACTCATTTACATAGTGATCAGAATGATCCTCTGATAGATAACAGATAACATGTTAATATCCAGGTAACAAGGGGAAAGAAAATAATTCTGAGTCTACATTTTTGAACTGAGGGAGGGGAACCCTTCCAGTCTAAAGTGGTTTGCGTATTTTCAGCATGGAAACTTTTGCTATAAAACCTTCATTGAAATTCTTTCTTAAAACCTAAATTGCTTCTAAAGAAGATTAAGGATATCTACTCTCTTACATTCCCACTACTCAGTTTTCAATGAAAACAAATCTCAGACTCAGTTCTACCATATATACTGCCAATTGTAAGTCAAATCCTTATTAATAAGCAGGCACAAAAACCCTCATACAACCTGTTCCTGTCAGCTTGATGAAGTCTTAATTCTCTATTTTTTGAGATTAAGCAACGCCTTTTTGCGTAAAAGATTTTCTTGCTCAGCAATATTTTAGAAGCAAGATTCAATGGATCTCATATTTGACAGAGCCAACACAATAATTTCAATGTTCATAAACATTCAGGAGTGGGATGTCTGCATTAGAATCATGCCTTGAATGGCATTCCGAAAGGTGATGGGTAAAAAGCTTCCCTGACTCTATCATCCTATACAAGCAGTGATGGGAAGTCTAACATCGTTTACCAAGTTTACCAATCTGTATATGTTGAATACAACTAAATCCACACATAATTTATTTGCATAGCCATTATGCTCATTAAAAAGCCACTAAATTCAGCAGTGAAAATGCTCTTCTAACATCTATTTGCAAAGCCTCTGGTGTTTATCAGAGATAATGATAGCTGAAACACTTGTAGTTGCCTTTCAGCTAAATGTTATCACCCTTCCTATGTGTAAAGTATTCCCTATTAGGAAAGCTAACTGCCTCATGCGTAAAGTTGAATATATATATATATAT
>NW_006771059.1:0-40733 GCF_000442215.2 Lipotes vexillifer
CCAGGAAGATCCCACATGCCGCGGAGCAGCTGGGTCCGTGAGCCATGGCCGCTGAGCCTGCGCTTCTGGAGCCTGTGCTCCACAACAGGAGAGGCCACAACAGTGAGAGGTCCGTGTACTGCAAAAACAAAAAAACAAAATACAAAACAGCTTGTGGTCATCTCAGCAGATGCAGAAAAGCATTTGACAGAGTCTAGCATTCATTCATGAGAAGAATTCTCAATAAACTAGTTATATAAGGGAACTTTCTCATCACAATAACAGCTATCTAAAACCCATACAGTTAATACTATAGTTAAAGATGAGACACTTGAAGATTTCATTCAAAGATTTAAGTACAAGGCAAGTATATCCTTCCTCAGCACTCATTTTCAACATCATACTGGAAGTGCATCCTAAAGCAATAAGACAAGGAAAGGAAACAAATAGTACACAAATTGGGAAGAAAACATAAAACTGTATTTGTTGGCAGATGATATGACAGTTTAAGCAGAAAATCTAAAATAAACATCAACAACAACAACAGCAAACTTCTGGAACTAAAAATCAATTATAACAACTTTGTAGGATTCAAGGATAATATAAAAATGTCGAGTGCTTTACTGTATACAAACAACAATAAAGTAGAATTTGGAGTTAAAAACAAAATATCATTTACATTAGCATCCAAAAAAATGAAATACTTCAGTATAAATCTAACAAAATATACAAAGTTTGTATTGAGAAAAAATTTAAAACACCAATGAATAAAATTAAAGATTAATTAATTGGAGAGATATTCCATGTTAGTGAAGAGGAAGACTCAATATTGTCAAAATGTCAGTTCTTTCCAAAATGATCTACAGATTTAGTGAAAGCCCAATCAAAATCCCAGCAAGTTATTTTATGGATTTTGAAAAATTAACTCTAAAGTTTGTATGGAGAGGCAAAAGACCCAGAATATTTAACACAATATTTAAAGAGAAGAAAAAAGTTAGAGGATGGAAATTATCCCACTTCAAGATTTACTATAAATCCTCAGTATTAAAGACAGCATAATGATGGCTAAAGAATAAACAAATAGATCAACGGGACAGAATAGAGTCCAGAAATAGACCATCATAAATATAGCCAACTTCAATGATATTTAACAAAAGAGAAAGGTAATACAATGAGACAAAGATAATCTCTTCAACAAATAGTGCTGGAACAGCTGGGCACACATATACAAAAATTTAATCTAGACAAAAATTTTACACCTGGCACAAAAATTAGCAAAAATACATCACAGTTATAAATATAAAAACAGGAGTAAACCTACATGGTCCTGGCTATGGTGATGACTTTCTAGATAAAACACCAAGGGGACAACCCACAAAAGAAATAATTAATAAGCTAGACTTCATTAAACAAAAACAAACAAGAAATAACAACAACAACAACAACAAAAAAAACACTTCTCCAATAAACCATGTCAGGAGAATGAGAAGATAATCCATATATTGGGAGAAAATATTTGTAAAATCCACATTGATAAAGGACTCTTACCCAAAGTACAGGAAAAAATCCCTCTTAAAACTCAACAATAAGAAAAAAATTCCATTAAAAATGGGCCAAGACCTCTACAGACACCTTACCAAAAAAATACATATGACAAACACATGAAAATATGATCCACATCATTTGTTATCAGGGAAATGGAAATTAAAGCAACATGATCTATGACTGCACACCTGTTAGAATGGACTTAATTGAGAACACTGATGATACCAAATGCTGGAAAGAATGTGGACCAGCAGGAACTCTCATACATTTCTGTTGGAAATGCAGAATGGTATAACAATTTTGAAGGACAGTTTGGTGACATTTTATAAAACTAAATATACTCTTACATAATATCCAGCAGTTGTACTCCTTGGTATTTACCCAAAAAGAACAGAAAACTCTTTCTATCTCATAGAATGAGACCAATGTTACCCTGATTCCAAAGCCAGACCATTACAGGAAAGGAAAACTACTGAAGAATATCCCATGTGAACATGCATGTAAAACTCGTAAAACATATACTAGCAAACTGAATTAAACAGATCATTATTAAAAAATTTCCATGATCAAATACAATTTATTCCATGGATGCATGGTTTGTTCAAGTTGTGCAAATCAATCAATATGAAACACTACTTTAGCATAACAAATAAGAAAAATCACATAGTTGTATCAATGGATATAGAAGAAGCATTTGATAAAATTCAACACATTTTATGATTGAAAACTCAACAAATCAGAATAGAGGAAATCAACCTAAAAAAAATTAAGCCCATATTTGACAAGACTACAGCTAAAATCATATCCAATAGTGAAAACCTGAAAGATTTTCCTCTAAGATTAGGAACAAGAACATGATGTCCACTCTACCCATTTTTATTCAACTTAGTAATGGAAGTCCTATCCAGAGCAATTAGTCAAGAAACAGAAATAAAATGCACCCAAATCAGAAAGGAAAAATTTAAGTTACATCTAGTTATATGTAACATATTCTAATATGTTAAAAACTCTTAAAAATCTACAAAAAAATCTATTAGAAGTAACAAACCAACCCAGTATTTGCAGTATGTAAAAGGAATATGCAAAAGCTAGTTTCATTTCTAT
Source organism: Lipotes vexillifer (assembly GCF_000442215.2). Taxonomy (NCBI): domain Eukaryota; kingdom Metazoa; phylum Chordata; class Mammalia; order Artiodactyla; family Lipotidae; genus Lipotes; species Lipotes vexillifer. The sequence goes on from NW_006771059.1 coordinate 2,629, forward strand.
ACACTAACAATAAAACATCTGAAAATGAAATTTAAAAAATATTCTCATTTGGGCATCAAAAGGAATTAACTACTTAGGAATAAATTTAGCAGAGAATATAAAAACCTTATAAACTAAAACCAGTAAAATACTGATGAAGGTAATGAAACCAGACACAAATAAATGGAAAGACATTTTGTCTTCATAATTGGTAGAATTAATAATGTAAAAATATCCACAGTACCCAAAGGGATCTACACATTCACTGCAATCTCTATCAAAGTTTAAAGAAATTTGTTACAGTAACAAAAATAAAAATCCTAATTGTTTTTAATGAAAGATTAAAGATTCAGGATAACCAAAAGAATGTTGAGCAAGAAAAAAAGAAGAGATGAATGTATGACTCTTCCTGATTTCAAAATATATAGCTTCAATAAAAAATAGTATGTTATTGGCCTAAAAATAGACATATAGACCAGTGGGACAGAATATAGAGCCAAGAAAGAAAGCCATCATCAACTGAATTCAACAAGGGTGCCAAGAATTCACAACAGGGAAAGGATAGTCTCTTCAATAAATGGTAATATGTAAACCAAAAATCCACAACAAAAAAATGAAATTGGATATTTATCTTACACCATATATAAAATTTAACTTTACATAGATTAAAGATTTAAATGTAATACTTGAAGCTGTAAAAATCCTAGAAGAACACAAAGGAGAAAACTTCTTTATATTGGTCTTGCCAAATTTCTTGTCTCTGACATCAAGAGCACAGGTAACAGAAGCAAACATTTACAAGTGGGACTCTATCACATTAAAAACCTTCTGCACAGAAAAATAAATAATCAACTGAAAGAAAAGACAACCTATAGAATGGGAAATTATAATTATAAACCATATATGTGATAAATAATGAAAATGTAGTATATACATAAAGTGGATTGTTATGCAGCCCAAAAAAGGAAGAAAATCCTATCATTTGCAGCAACATGGATAAGCCTGAAGAACTTTATGCTAAATGAAATGTCCTTCACAGAAAGACAAATAATGAATGACATTAAATATGAGGCATAAAATAGGCAAATGTCTAGAACTAGAAAATATAATTATGGTTAGCAGGGTATGGAGTGAGGGGTATATTGGGGATTGTTCAATATATATAAAATATATATTTATACAAGATGATCAAGTTTCAGCAATCTATTGATTTGCTGGTCTAATTATTAATTCTGAAAAATTACTGAATTCATTCATTAGTTATAAAAGTTTATTTTATTGATTCTATAGGGCTTTCTACATAATAGGATATATCATCTGCAAAAAGAGATTATTTTACTTCTTCCTTTCCAATGTGGATGCTTTTTATTTCTGTGACTTGCCTAATTTCTGTGACTAGGACTTCCAGTCCATGTTGAATAGAAGTGGTGAGAATGGGCATCGTCCTTGCCTTTTCAAAATAGTAAATAAAACGCTTACTTTTTCACTGTTGATCATGATGTTTTCTGTGGGCTTTTCATATATAGCCTTTATAGTGTTGATGCCATTTTATTCTATACATAATTTATTGATAGTTTTTTTTACCAAGAAATTGTGTTGAATTTGGTCAATGCTTTTTCTGTCTATTAAATTGATCATGAGATTTTTGTTATTTATTCTGTTAATGTGGTGTGTCTCATTGATTGATTTTCCTATGTTGAAGCCTACTTGCTTAGCCAAGGATCAGTCCCATTTATTTATGGTGTATCATCATTTTAATGTGGCTCTGAATTCTGTTTCCTAATATTTGTAAGGATATTTGCATTCATATTCATCAGGGATATTGGCCTGTAATTTTCTTTTATGTAACTTCTTTGTCTGACTTTGATGTCAGAGCAATGCCTCAGATGAGTTTAGAAGTGTTTCTTCTTCTGCCTTTTACCTGAGTTTAAACAAAATTGATATTAATTCTTTTCTGAAAGTTTGATAGAATTTGTCTGTGCAGTCATCTGGTCCTGGTCCTTGTGCTTTTAGGGAGGTTTTTCATTACTCATTTAGTATCTCTTTCTCTTTTCATGTGTTAAGTGATTCCTATTTCTTCTTGATTCAGTCTCAAGAGGATTTATATTTCTGGGAATTTATTTCTTTGAAGTTGGCCAATTTGTTGGCATATAATTGTTTACAATCTCATAATTTTAAAAAAATTCTGTGGCATCTGTTGTAATGTCTTTTCTATAATTTTTATTAGTCATACCCTTTTTCTTTCTTAGTCTATCTAATAATTCATTAATTTTGATTTCAAAAAAGCATCTACATTCAATTTTTTCTACTCATATTCTATTTTCTGATTTATATATTTTCCTTCCTTCTACAAACCTTGGGCTTTGTTTTTCTTTTTCTAGTTCCTTGAGGTGTGAATTTAGGTTGTCCTCAAGTCTGTTCTCTACGACTGCATCTTTATTTCTGCCCTGCCACTAGGTTCATCAGTACCTCTTTTTTAGACTCCATATATATGCATTTAACATACGGTATTTGAAGTAAGAGAAGAGCATTGACATATATACAGTACCAAATGAAAAATAGGTGATTAGTGGGAAGCTGCTGCATAGCATGGGGAGACCAGCTCAATGCTTTGTGATGACCTAGAGGGGTGGGATAGGGAGTGTGGGAGGGAGGGTCAAGAGGGAATGGATATGGGGATATATGTATAAATATAGGTGATTCACTTTGTTGTCAGGTAGAAACTAATACAACATTGTAAAGCAATTATACTCCAATAAAATGAAAATAATAAATAAAGTTAGGTTATCTTAAAGTTTTCTTATTTTAATGCATGTGTTTATTACTATAAAATTTCCCATTTTGCTGTATTCTACAAGTTTTTGTGTGTTACAGTTTTATATTTCACTTTCTCAAATATTTTCTAAATTATTTTTTATTTCTTCTTTGACCCAGTGGTTAAGATTTTGTTGTTTAATTTTAATGTATTTATGAGTTTCCCAATTTTGTTATTGATTTCTAGTTTTTTTTTTTTCCATTGTGTTTGGAAAAGATACTTGGAATTATTTGTTTTCATTAATTTGTTAAGACTTGTTTTGTTAGCTAGCCTGTAATCTAGCTTATTGAATGATTCATAATCTCTTGAAAAAAATATGTGTTCTACTGCCAGCTGGTAGAATGTTCTGTATATGTTTGTTAATTCCATTTGCTCTATAGTGTTGTTTAAGTCTGTTGTTTCCTTATTAATTCTGTATTTGGATGATCCATCCATTACTGAATGTAAAATACAGAAGGCTTCCACTATTATTTCATTGCTATTTATTTCTTCCTTCAAATTCTCAGTGTTTGCTCTACATATTTAGGGGCTTTGATGTTGGGAGCATATCTATTTGTAATTATTGTATCTTCCTCTAGAATTGATCCTTTTATCATCATGTAATGACCTTCTTTGGCCCTTGTGAGTTTTTTACTTCAAGTCTATTTTGTCTGATAGAAGTACAACCATGTCAGCTCAGTTTTATTTGCATTGTTCATAGAATTTCTTGATCTATCCCTTCATTTTCAGGATATATTTGCTCTTAATTCTAATGTGAATCTCTGTAGACAGCATATATTTGGGTCATTTTAAAATCCATTCAACCACTTTTTCTTTCAATTGGTGAATTTCATCCATTTACATGTAATGTCACCAATGATAGATAAGGAGTTACTCTTGCCATTTGGTTCATTTTTTTTCTGTTTGCTTTATATTTCTCTTGTTCCTCTCTTCTTTTTCTCTCTTTCTTTGTGGTTTTATGCATTTTTTAATGATAGGCACTGATTGTTTCCTCTTTATCTTTTGTGTATCTACTTATGGTTACCATGAGGCTTTCATTGAACCTCTTATAGTTATAATAGTCTATTTTTAGCTGATGAAAATTAAACTTTAATCATATATAAAAGCTCTACACTTTTGCTCCCCCTGACACACACACTTTATGTTATTGAGGTTAGTGTTTACTTCTTTTTATATTTGTATTCATTAAGAAATATTTTTCATTATAGTTATTCTCAAAATTTTTGTCTTTAACTTTTAAAATCAGGCTAAAACTGATTTATGTATCACCAGTACTGAATGTTCTGTGTTTCTTTACATATTTTCTTTAACAAGTAAGATTTTTTTTTATATGCCATTTGTGTTTCTGCTTACAGTCTGTTTATTTCAACTTGAAGAATGCCCTTTAACACTTCTTGTAAGGCAGGCCTAGTGGTGATGTTTTCCCTCATGTTTTGTTTATCTTTGAAAGTCTTGATATCTCCTTCATTTCTGAAATACAGTTTTGAAGGATATAATATTCTTGGTTGGCAATTCTTTTTCATTCAGTACTTTGAATATATCACTCCACCCCCTTCTAGTCTGCAAGGTTCCTCCTGAGAAATAGGCACATAGTGATATGGAGGCCCCTTTATATGTGAAAAATCACTTTTCTGTAGCTATTTTCAAAATTCTCTCTTTGGGTTTGTCATTTGACAATTTACTTGTAATGTGTGTTGTTGGAAATTTTTAAAACTTCAACCTATCTGGGAACTTTGGGGCTTCATGAATCTGGATGTTCATTTTCTTGACCAAATTTAGGAAGTTTTATGTATTATTTCTTTAAATAAAATTTCTATCCTTTTATCACTCTCTTTTCCTTCTGCTACACCCATAATGCATATATTGTTTCTTTTGATGGTACCCCATAAGTCCCAGAGGTGTTATATATATTTACTCTTCTGACTGAATAATTCAAGTGACCTGTCTTTGAGCTTATTAATTCTATCATCTATTTAATCAAATCTGTTATTGAAGTTAGTTTTGAAATTTTCAGTTTAGCCTTTCTTCAACCCGAGGATTTTGATTTGGTTCTATTTTACTGTTTCTATTTTTTTGTTGATCCTCTCAGTTTGTTCATGTATTGTTTACCTGATTTTGTTTAGTTGCCCATGTGTGTTCTCTTATATCTGTGTTTATTAAAGAATTATTTTGAAATCTTTGTCAGACAGTTTATTGATTTCTATTTTTCAGCATCAGTTACTAGAGGTTTATTGATTTCCTTTTTTTTTTGGATCATGTTTTCCTATATCTTTTTTTATTCTTATATCTTTGTACTGATGTCTACACTTTTAAAGATATGGCCACCTCTTCTAATCTCTACAGGTTGACTTCTGAAAGGCAAGATCTTTACCAGTTAGCCAGTTCTGGGATTATGGAAGGGACAGCTAGTGGCATTTGTAAGAGAGAGGGGCCTGCTCCTGGTGTCCATGGTGAACAGACTTGCTACTAGAATCTGTGGGATTCATGTTCAGCTAAGAAATTTGGAGTCTATGGTTGAGTGTAGTCAGCTGGTGAGACTCTATGGTTGTGTCAGGCTTATGGTGAATTTATTTTCATTTATTTTTATTTTTCCAAAACATTTACTAGGAAAAAATAGTCTTTTAAAAAGTGTCCTGGTACAACAGTATATCCACATACAAAAGAATAAAAGTGAACCTCCACATTATACCATATACAAAAATTAACTAATAAATGGATTAATGACTTAAACACAATAGCTGAACACATAGAACTATGAGAATAAAATAGATGTGCAATATTCATGACCCTCGATTTGGCAGTGGAAGCTTACATATGACACTAAAATCATGAGCCAAATACACAAACTAGATTTGAAATTTTAAAAGTTTGTACATCAAAAGACATTATCAAGAAAGTAAAATGACAAACTAAACAATATAAGCACATATCTTCAAATCTATAAAGATTCCAGTATAATAAAATTTAAAGAATTCTGACAACAAGACAACTTATTAAAACAAAAAGAGGCAAGATTTGAATAGACATTTCTCCATAGATGATATACAAATGAACCATGAACACATAAACGATGCTCAACATCATTAATCTTTACTGATGTGTAAATCAAAACCACAATGGGATACCACTTCACACACATTAAGGTGGTTATAATAAAGTGGAAGAAGCAAGTATTGGCAAACATGCTGAGAAATTGCTTATGGGAATGTAAAATACTTAGGTAGCTTTGGTAAAGAGTTTGGTTGACCCTCAAAAATTAAGAATCATTATATGACTCAGAAACTCCACTCCTAGAGTTTTACCCCATAGAATTAAAAATAGGTACTCAATGGGGATATTCAAGATGACAGAAGAGTAAGATGTGGAGATATACTTCCTCCCGACAAATACATCAAAAATACCTCTACATGTGGAACAACGCCTACAGAACAGCTACTGAATGCTGGCAGAAGACCTCAGACTTCCCAAAATGCAAGAAAATCCCCATGTATCTGAGTAGGGCAAAAGAAAAACAGAGAAAATAGAATAGGGATGGATCCTGCACCTCTGTGAGGGAGCTGTGAAGAAGGAAAAGTTTCCACACACTAGGAAGCCCCTTCACTGACAGAGACTGGGAGTGGCTGGCGTGAAGCTTTGGAGCCAGGGAGGAGAATGCAGAAACAGGGATGCAGAGGGCAAAGTGGAGAGATCCCAATACAGAGGACTGGGGCCAACCAGCACTTCCCAGCCTGAGAGGCTTGTCTTCCCACCCACCAGGGCAGGTGGGGGCTGGGAGCTGAGGGTCGGGCTTCAGAGGACAGATTCAAGGGAGAGGACTGAGGTTGGCTGCATGAACACAGCCTGAAGGGGGCTAGTGTGCCACAGCTAGCTGGGTGGGTGTCCAGGAAAAGTCTTGACCTGCCTAAGAGGCAAGAGACAATTGTTTTGGGGTGTGTAAAGAGAGAGGATTCCTTCCCTGTCTGCCCAAAGAAGGCAGAGCACTGCCTAAATGAACTACAGAGAGAGGCGTGAGCCATGGCAATCAACTCAGACCACAGAGACGGATATGAAATGTTAACACTGCTGCTGCAGCCACCAAGAATCCTGGGGGAAATCACAGGTCCACTATCCACAACCCCCTGGGAGCCTGTGCAGCATGCCACAGGCAGCGTCCCATGATCCAGGGACAAGTTCATCAGGAGAACACATTGTGTGCCTTAGGCTGTTGCAACATCACCCTAGCCTCTGCCAATGCAGGCTCACCCTGCATTCCAATTATAACTAACAGAGCCCTCCCTCGCCCTGGCCTGAGTGAGCAAGAGAGCCCTAATCAGCCGCTGCTTTAGACTCCTGCTGTCTGGGTGGAGAATAGATGCCTGAGGGAGACCTACACACAGAGGTGGGACCAAAACAAAAACTGAAACCCAGGAGTTGTGTGAACAAAGAAAAGAAAGAGAAGCACATCCATGCAACCTCAGGAGCAGAAGATTAAATCCTCATAATCAAATTGATGTATTCTGCATATGAGGAATACCTGAATGGAATTTGGGAGCAACTGTAAATTTGGGGTTTGCTGTCTGAAACTGATTTTTTTCTGACTTTTATGTTTATCTTATTATAGCCTTTAGTGCTTGTTATCATTGGTGGATTTGTTCATTGGTTTGGTTGCTCTCTTCTTTTTATTATTATTATTTTTTAAATTTTTATTTTAATATTTTTTAAAATTTATTACATTTTATTTTTTTCTCTCTTACTACCTTTTCTTCTGAACCTTGGGGCTGACAAGCTGATGGTGTTCCGGCCTGGTGTCAGGGCTGAGCTGCTGAGGTGGGAGAGCCAAGTTTAGGACACTGGACCACCAGAGATCTCCTGGCTCCATGTAATATCAACACCCAGAACCACGAAACAACCAGCAAGCTGCAGTGTTGGATGACCCGTGCCAAACAGCTATCAAGACAGGAACATAACACCACCAATTAGAAGACAGTCTGCCTAAAATCATAATAAGTTCAGAGACACCCCAAAACACACCACCAGACGTGGCCCTGCCCACTAGGAAAACAAGATCCAGTCCCATTGGCCAGAACACAGGCACCAGTCACCTCCACAATGAAACCTATAAAAGACACTGAGCAAACCTCACCCACTGGGGGAAGACAACAAAAATAATGGGAACTATGAACCTGCAGCCTGTTCAAAGAAGACCTCAAACACAGTAATTTCAACAATATGAGAAGACAAATAAATATGCAGCAGATGAAGGAGCAAGGTAAAAAACCCACCAGACCAAACAAATGAAGAGAAAATAGGCAGTCTACCTGAAAAAGGATTCAGAGTATAGAGAGCAAAGATGATCCAAAATCAAGAAAATAGAAGAGAGAAAATACAAGAAATGTTTAGCCAGGACCTAGAAGAACTAAAGAGCAAACAAACAATGATGAACCACAAAATAAATGACACTAAAAATACTCTAGAAGAAGTCAATAGCAGAATAACTGAGGCAGAAGAACAGATAACTCACCTGGAAGATAAAAAGTGGAAATAGCTATCACAGAGCAGAATAAAGAAAAAGAATGAAAAGATTTGAGGACAGTCTCAGAGACCACTGGGACGACATGAAACATACCAACTCTTGAAGTATAGGGGTCCCAGAAGAAGAAGAGGAAAACAAGGGGTCTGAGAAAATATTTGAAGAGATTATAGATGAAAACTTCCCTAATATGGGAAAGGAAATTCAATCAAGTCCAGGAAGTGCAGAGGATCCCATAAAGGATAAATCCAAGGAGAAACACTAGAAGACACATATTAATAAAACTATCAAAAATTAAATAAAAGAAAAAAATATTAATAGCAGCAAGGGAACAGCCACAAATAACATACAAGGGAATCCCCATAAGGTTAATGGCTGATCTTTCAGAAGAAACTCTGCAAGCTGGAAAGGAATAGTAGGACATAATTAAAATGATGAAAAGGAAAAATATACAACAAAGATAACTCTATCAAGCAAGGATCTCATTCAGATTTGGTGCAGAAATTAAAACCTTTACAGACAAGCAAAACTTAAGAGAATTCAGCACTGCCAAGCCAGCTTTAAAACAAACACTAAAGGAGCTTCTCTAGGCAGGTAACACAAGAGAAGGAAAAGACCTGCAAAAACAACCCAAAACAATTAAGAAAATGGTAATAGGAACATACATATGGATAATTACCTTAAATCTTGATGGAGTAAATGCTCCAACCAAAAGATATAAACTGGATGAATGGATACAGAAACAAGACCTCTATATATGCTGTTTAAAAGAGACCCACTTCAGAACTAGGGACATATACAGACTGAAAGTGAGGGGATGGAAAAAGATATTCCATGCAAATGGAAGTGAAAAGAAAGCTGGAGTAGCAATTCTCATATCAGATAAATAGACTTTAAAATTAAAACTATTAGAAGAGACAAAAAAGGACACAGCATAATGATGAAGGGATCAATCCAATAAGAATATATAACAATTGTAAATATTTATGCACCCAACATTGGAGCACCTCATAACATAAGGCAAATGCTAACAGCCATAAAATGGGAAATTGATAGTAACACAATTATAGCAGTGGACATTAACACCCCAATTTCACCAATGGACAGATCATCCAAAATGAAAATAAATAAGGAAACATAACCTTTAAATGACACAATAAACAAGATGGACTTAATTGATATTTATAGGACATACAATCCCAAAACAGCAGAATACACTTTCTTCTCAAGAGCTCATGGAACATTCTCTAGGATGGATCATATCTTGGCTCCCAAATGAATCCATGGTAAATTTAAGAAAACTGAAATCATATCAAATATCCTTTCTGACCACAACACTGTGAGACTAGATATCAATTTCAGGAAAAAAATCTGTAGAAACCACAAATATATGTAGGCTAAACAATACACCACTAAATAACAGAGATCACTGAAGAAATCAAAAAATACCTAGAAACAATGACAATGAAATAACAACAATCCAAAACCTATGGGATGCAGCAAAATCAGTTCTAAGAGGGAAGTTCATAGCAATACAATCCTATCACAAGAAACAAGAAAAATCTGAAACAACGTAACATTACAACTAAAACAATTAGAGAAAGAAGAGTGAAAAAAACCCTAAGTTAGTAGAAGGAAAGTAATCGTAAAGATCAGATCAGAAATAAATGAAAAAGAAATGAAGGAAAAGATTGCAAAGATCAGTAAAACTAAAAGCTGGTACTTTGAGAAGATAAACAAAATTGATAAACCACTAGGCAGACTCACCACGAAAAAAAGGGAGAAAACTCAAATCAACAGAAATAGAAATGAAAAAGAAGCAAGAACTGACACTGCAGAAATACAAAGAATTATGAGAGATTACTACAAGCTACTATATGCAAATAAAATGGACAACCTTGTTGAAATGGACAAATTCTTAGAAAAGCACAATCTTCTGATACTGAACCAGGAAGAAATAGAAAATATAAACAAACAAATCACAAGCACTGAAATTGAGACTGTTATTAAAAATCTGCCAACAAGCAAAAACCCAGGATCAGATGGCTTCACAGGCGAGTTCTATCAAACATTTAGAGCAGAGCTAACACTAATCTTTCTCAAACTCTTCCAAAATATAGAAGAGGGAAGAACACTCCCAAACTCATTCTATCGGGCCACTATCACCCTGATACCCAAAGCAGACAAAGATGTCACAAAGAAAGAAAACCACAGGCCAATATCCCTGATGAACATAGATGCAAAAATCCTCAACAAAATTTGAGTAAAGAGAATCTAGCAGCATATTAAAAGGATCATACTCCATGATCAAATGGGGTTTACCCCAGGAATGCAAGGATTCTTCAATATATGCAAATCAATCAATGTGATAAATTATATTAACAAATTGAAAGAGAGAAAAAACATATGATCATCTCAATAGATGCAGAAAAAGCTTTCAAAAAAATTCAACACCCATTTTTGATAAAAACCCTCCAAAAACTGGCATAGAGGGAACCTACCTCAACATATTAAAGGTCATATATGAAAAACCCACAGCCAACATCATTCTCAATGGTGTAAAACTGAAACCATTTCCACTAAGATCAGGAACAAGACAAGGCTATCCACTCTCACCACTATTATTCAACATATTTTGGAACTTTTAGCTACAGCATTCAGAGAAGTAAAAGAAATAAATGAATCCAAATTTGAAAAGAAGTAAAGCTGTAACTGTTTGCAGATGACATGATACTATACATAGAGAATCCTAAAGATGCTACCAGAAAACTAGTAGAGCTAATCAATGAACGTGTTAAAGTAGCAGGGTACAAAATTAATGCACAGAAATCTCTTGCATTCCTATACGCTAACGATGAATATCTGAAAAAGAAATTAAGGAAACACTCCCATTGATGGTTGCAAGAAAAAAGAGTAAAATACTTAGGAATAAACCTACCTAAGCAGACAAAAGAACTATATGCAGAAAACTATAAGACACTGATGAAAGAAATGAAAGATGATGCAAACAGATGGAGAGATTTACTATGTTCTTGGATTGGAAGAATCAACATTGTGAAAATGACTATACTACCCAAAGCAATCTACAGATTCAATGCAACCCCTATGAAACTACCAATGGAATTTTTTACAGAACTGGAACAAAAAATTTCACAATTTGTATGGAAACACAAAGGACCCAGAAAATCCCAAGCAATTGTGAGAAAGAAAAGCAGAGCTGGAGGAATCAGTCTTCCTGACTTGAGACTGTACTACAAAGCTACAGTCATCAAAACAGTATGGTACTGGCACAAAAATATAGATCAATGGAACAAGATAGAAAGCCCAGAGATAAACCCATGCACATTGAGTCACCTTACCTTTTACAAAGGTGGCAAGAATATACAATGGAAAAAAGATAGCCTCTTCTATATGTGGTGTTTGAATAACTGGACAACTATATGTAAAAGCATGAATTTAGAACACTCCCTATCACTGTATACAAAAATAAACTCAAAATGTATGAAAGACCTAAATGTAAGGCCAGACACTATAAAACTCTTAGAGGAAAACATAGGCAGAGCCCTCTATGAAATAAATCAGAGCAAGATCCTTTTTGACTCACCTCCTAGAGGAAAGGAAAGAGAAACAAAAATTTAAAAATGGGATCTAATGAAACTTAAAAGCTATTGCACAGCAAAGGGAACTGTAAACAAGATGTAAATAATTTTTGAAAGATTTTTCTGCATCTAATGAGATGATCATATGAAGCAACTTACAGCAGATTAATCTCCAAAATATACAAACAGCTCATACTGCTCAATATCAAAAAAACAAACAACCCAATCTAAAAATGGGCTGAAGGCCTAATTAGACGTTTTTCCAAAAAAAAAAAAAGATATACAGATTGCGAACAAACATTTGAAAGGATGCTCAACATCACTAATCATTAAAGAAATTCAAATCAAAACTACAGTGAGATATCACCTCACACCAGTCAGAATGGCCATCATCAAAAAATCTACAAACAATAAATTCCAGAGAAGGTGTGGAGGAAAGGGAACCCTCTTGCACAGTTGGTAGGCATGTAAATTGATACAGCCACAATGGAGGACAAGTTCCTTTAAAAACTAAAAGTAGAATTACCATATGACACAGCAATCTCACTACTGGGCGTATATCCTAAGAAAACCATAATTCAAAACTTGTCATGTACCACAATGTTCATTGCAGTGTTCTTTACAATAGCCAGGACATGGAAGCAATCTAAGTCTCCATTGACAGAGGGATGGATAAAGAAGTTGTGGCACATATATACAGTGGAATATTACTCAGTTATAAAAAGAAATGAAATTGAGTTATTTGTAGTGAGATGGATGGACCTAGAGTATGTCATACAGAGTGAAGTAATTCAGAAAGAGAAAAACAAATGTCATATGCTAACACATATATATGGAATATAGAAAAAAAAAAAAAAAAAGACGTTTCTGAATAACCTAGGGGCAGGACAGGAATAAAGACCCAGATGTAGAGAATGGACTTGAGGGCACAGGGATGGGGAAAACTAAGCTTGGACAAATTGAGAGAGTAGCATATACACTACCAAATATAAAATAGATAGCAAGTGGGAAGCAGCTGCACAGCAAAGGGAGATCAGCTTGGTGCTTTTTGACCCCGTAGAGGGGTGAGATACAGAGGGTGGGAGGGAGATGCAAGAAGAAGGGGATATGGGTTTGTATGTATACATATTGTTGATTCACTTTGTTATACAGCAGATACTAACACAACATTGTAAAGTAATTATATGCCAATAAATATGTTTAAAAAATAACAAACATAATTTTAAAAAATTTAAAAAATTTAAGATAAAAATAAGTACTCAAATCTCAAACAAATACAACATTCTTTTCAATATTCCAGATGGGGAAACTGTATAAATATTCATCAACCACTGAATGAATAAATGAAATAAACAATTTGTGATATATATATGAATATTTGTAATGGATTATCATTCAACCACAAAGTGAAATGAAGTAATGATACATGCTGCAATTGAGATCAATCACTAAAACATGTGTTAATTAAAAAGAAAACAAAAAAAACACACACGAAAACACAAAAAACCCTGACATACAAGGTCACATTATATGTTTTCATTCATGTGAAATGTCTAGAATAGGCGAATCCATAGAGTCAGAATGCAGATTGATTGTTTGCCTAATTTGTGGTACAGATAGGCGGAAGGAAAATGAGGAGAACCTATCTTGTGAATAAAGAATTTTAGTTTGGAGTGTTGGAAATTTTTTGGAAATAGATAAATGTTGTAACTATAAAAGATTGTAAATGTATTAAAAGATAATGAACTGTTTACTCTGAAATTATTATTTGTATTTTATGTGAATATTCCTTCAATAAATTATTTAAAGATAAAACTTCATAGAAAAAAGGAGCCTAAGAGACGTAAATAAAATGTAATGTGGAATCTTGGATGGGAGTGTGAAACTATAATTTGTCATTATGTAAAACTAAGGAAATCTGAATAAAAAGTGTATTTTATTAAATAATGTTTAAAAACCACTGGCAGTTAGTTGATATTAATATGAAAATAGACATTAGTTCTCTGAAGAAATGTAGGTTCACAAGAAATATATTTAAAGTAAATTTCCATGTCACAAAATAAAATGTCATTGCTTAAAATGGAAATGGAGACTGAACAACTTTTTGCGGCCATAATAATGAATATAATAATTATTCATATATTATAGTATCAATATCATTTTTATACATTTTTCTACAACATCTTGGACACTGCCCAGCACATGGAGGATATTTAATAGATATTTGTTTAATGAATGAATGCTGTGACTGTGGTTATTTCTCTGTATCTAAAAAATGATAAAAAAGGAGTCAAAATAATGTTTCTGCCTTTTAAAGTAATGTGAATTGATCACACATCTGGTTTATTTAACTGCTTAGCGATCAAGCAGTAAGATGAGAAAAAGGAAAACAGCAATTTCCTCTGAAAAACAACTGATCTGGTGACCCTGTCTATTCATATTTTAAGCTCGTTAAATATTCAGTCTGTGAAATTTAATACACAGGGCAAAATGCCAAATGCAGCCTAGACTTTACCTAGAATGTTGAAAAGAAACCCTCTTTTGCAGAATAGTATATATAATAAGATTCCATGATTCCATTCCTTCTAAAAGGCAAGTAGAATTTCTAGAAGCTTATAGTAGTTTCCTCAGGGGTTTGGGACTATAATGGGGTAAATTTTATTTTAATGTTATACTCCTTTAAACTGTGAGACTTTTTTTTTTACCATTGACATTAATTATATTATGGCTTTTAATATATATGCATCATTAAGACTACTTCAGTCTTGCTGTAAAATGTGGCTGCTATGCCTTGCTCTCCATAGACCTTAGGTAAGCTGTATCTTTGAATGAAGCTATTGAAGATTTTTTCTTCTTTACAACTATGTTAAACTGTTCAGTCATTTAGAGCTCAGAGTTTCACCACACACCCAATTACAGCTTAAACTGCCTCAACTTTTTCTCTGATTTCAAAATTTATTGAATTTTATTTTTATCATCTTCTACACATACTTTGATTTTGATTTTAAAACAACCATTATTTTAACTGAAAGTGAAAATAATCAAACAGGGCAAAACACTTTTTTTATGCATAAACTCTGCATGTAAAAACACTCTATCTATAAAAAAGTACCTTTCCATATTTATGATACATGCCTCATTTTGAGATTACTCAAATATACATAGTAATATATTTTATTCAGCTTTTAGACATGGAAAGGTCAGCCTTCTGCTAATATGCTCTTTAAGAGGACTGTGGAAATAAAAGAAATAAAGTACTAATTACCAACAATGTTAGACGTGATTTTAAGTATATGATTTCTTTTTCTAAAGTTGTATTATTTGATTTTTAAGGCTCCAGTACCCCAATTTATGTGACAGAGTACCATTAAAAATTACTAATAATGGATTTTACCCAAATTATTTTACTGAGGAAGAAAATTACATTGAAATTGAAATTCTCTCACAAATAGATACTGCCTCCAACATCTTCTTTACTCCTCCACACTCTGGCTACATTTTAGGCTACAGTGACTTATCTTTCTAAAATAAAATTATCTCTCTCTCTTTTTTTTTTACATCTTTATTGGAGTATAATTGCTTTACAATGGTGTGTTAGTTTCTGATTTATAGCAAAGTGAATCAGCTATACATATACATATATCCACATATCTCCTCCCTCTTGTGTCTCCCTCTCAGCCTCCCTATCCCACCCCTCTAGGTGGACATAAATCACCAAACTGATCTCCCTGTGCTATGCGGCTGCTTCCCACTAGCTATCTATTTTACATTTGGTAGTGTATATATGTCTCTGTCACTCTCTCACTTCGTCCCATCTTACCCTTACCCCTGCTCATATCCACAAGTCCATTCTCTAGTAGGTCTGTGTCTTTATTCCCATTTTACCCCTAGGTTCTTCATGACATTTTTTTTTCTTAGATTCCATATATATGTGTTAGCCTATGGTATTTGTCTTTCTCTTTCTGACTTACTTCACTCTGTATGACAGACTTTAGTTCCATCCACCTCACTACAAATAACTCAGTTTTGTTTATTTTTATGGATGAGTAATATTCCATTGTATATATGTGCCACATAGTCTTTATCTATTCATCTAAGATACAGTTCTGATACCCACAAAATGGGCAACCATTTGTCCCACTTTGTTTGAGACTGAGAGCTTTCCCAGGGAATGGAACTGTCAGTGCAAATATCCAGACTTGTCCCTGGCCAAACTGTACTGTTTTTCTTTCCCTATTTGATATTTTCTCACAATCCTTGGATGGCTCCCCAGTTTTTCTGGGATGAAAATCCAAATTATTTATCCCTGATACAAGACCTTCTAAGATATGGATGCTGTTTAGTTTTCCTGTTTCTACTAGTGTGCTTTTTTTTTTTTTTTTTTTTTAAGATATGGATGCTGTTTAGTTTTCCTGTTTCTACTAGTGTGCTTTTTTTTTTTTTTTGTCTTGTTTTGTTTTGTTTTTCTGGCTGGTACACTCTAGCTATGCTATATTACTTCTGGTAAAATTCTACAACAAACATCATTTGTTTCATGATTCTTTCATATGTCTATACAATTCCTCCCACAAAGGATGTCCTTCTCCTTTTTTTAATCTGGAGAATTTATACTAATTATTAAGGATTATTTTATTATTTCTGTTAAGATTTCTCTAACTCTCAAAACACATTCCTCCACTGATAGGGCTCCCATGGCATTTTTTTCATATTTCTATTAAAATATAATATTGTTTTAATTACCTGCAAGGCTGTGTTCCATACGACATTGTGACATAAAACAACAACAACAACAACAACAACAACAAACCCTCAAGGATCTTGTTATTTATTTCTGCAACCGTATTATCTGACATAGAGTTGGTATTCAATGGCAAGTTAATAACTTAATGCAAATGAATTTTCACTTTTAACACATTCACCAATAACTATTACTGAAGTTGTTGCAATTTAAAAAGAAATTTAAGGTTAAAGTTTTGCTTTCTAATAATATACAACCTTGAATAAAATAGAAATCCTCCAATGATGAGTCAAGATGGTGACATAGAAAGATCCTGAACTCACCTCCTACTATGGACTCAAAAAATTACAGGTACATGTGGGATAATTTTCCTCTGAAAAGTACCTGAGAACTAGATAATCAACACCTCTGGAACAAAAGATAAAAGGCATGCTTCAAGATGGGTAGAAGAGGCAGAGATGTGGTGTCACCTTGTACACCATCTCAGGAGAAGTATCCCATGACCAGAAGGGATCCCCAAATTAAATAACTTCCCTTGAGAAGTGAACAAGTTGAGCCCCACATTAGGCACCACAATGCTTGGATCCAAAGTCAGAACAGTGAGCCCCTAAAACATCTGTTTTGAAAATCAATGGGGATTAAGTCCAAGAGAACAACAGAGTTGTAAAAAAATGGAGGCCTTGCTCTCAAAGGGCTTGCACAAAGAGCCATTTGCCCTGATATCCAGTGGAAAGCAGCAGTATGAAAATTGCCTAGATCATAAGTAATAGAGACCCACTTACTGATCTTAAAACAGCTTCTAGAAAGATAGGAACCTATTGGGACTTTTTCTTGAGAACAAAGACCTGGCTGGTGAAATGCTTGCAATATCATTCTAACTTGCTGGTGGTGGACCTGGTATGGACCATTTTTGGTGCCCTCCCTGTAGCCTGTTAGCACCAATGATGTGCTCTGTTTACTCTGTGCTGCAACCTAGCCAGGCGAGTACCCTGTGCCCTTGCCCACCTTATGCAGCAGCCCCACCACAACTGAGCTGGGTAAGCACATTGTGCCCCACTCTCCCTGCAAAAAAGTCATGCTTCAAACAGGCTGGGAGAACATTCAGAGTCCCTACTCTCCTCATATTGGAGCCAGATGAGTGCACTGCATCCTGCTTTCTCCACACAGCAGCTGTGTCACAACCTAGCCAGGCAAATGCACTGAGCCTCACCCATAGAGTACCACAGCAGCCATGTCACAATTGAGCCAGACAGACACACCCTGTCCCACCCTTTCTGCAAAGTAGCCATGGCCCTGCTACAGCCAGTAGGCACACACAGTGCACGTGAGGGATACCTCTTGAGCAACTGGCTCTGATAGTCAGTCAAGGGAAATTGCAATTCTGGGCCCCATGGATCATCTCCTACACAAGACAACTCTTTCACTACTGGAAGAGGCAGCTGCTTTGCCTAATGCATGTAGACAAATATAGTCAGGCAAAATGAGGAGATAGAGGAGTATGTTCCAAACAAAAGAACAACACAAATCCACCCAAAATACCTTAATTAAACAAATAAAGCAGCCTAACTAAGAAAGAGTTAAAAGTAATAGTCATAAAGATGCATACCAAATTCAGGAGAAGAATGTATAAACACAATGAGACTTCAGAGAAGAGATTGAAAATATAAGAAATCACCAAACAGAAGTTATAACCAAATTAACGAATACACTTAAAAGGTTGAACAGCAGCCTGGATGAAGTAGAAGAACAAATCAGTGAGCTGGAAGACAAGGTAATAAATATCACCCAGACAGAACATCAAAAGGTAAAAATAATTTTAAAAAGTAAAGATACCTTAAGGAATGTATAGGGCAATTCAAGTGGCATAACATTCCCATTATAGGGGTCCCATGAGGAGATGAGGGAAAGAAAGACCCCAAAAATTTATTTTAAGAAATAATGACTGAAAACTTTCTTAATCTGGGGAAGAAAACAATCATCCAAGTCCAGGAATCCGAGTTCCAATTAAGATAAACTCAAGGGTAACCAAATCAAGGCACATTATAACTAAATGAGTAAAAGTTAAGGATAGAGTATCTTAAAAGGAGCAAGAATAAAACAACTTATTGCCTATAAGGGAAACCCTATAAGATTGCCAGCACACTTTTCAGGAGAAATTTTACAGGTAAGAAGGGAAAGTCATACATATTCATAGTAATAAAAGAAACAAAATTCCAACCAAGAATGTTTTACCTAGCCAGGTTACCATTTAGAATTGAAGAAGAGAGTAAGAGTTTTGTGGATAAGAAAAAGATAAATAAGTTCATCACCTGTAAACCAGAGGTACAAGAAATGTTAAATGGATTTCATTAGGGTGAAAAAGAATGCACTAATAATAAGAAAATATGGAAAAGTAAAATTTCAGTGAAAAAAGGTAAATATATAGTAAAGGTAATGGATCAGTTGCTTACAAAACAAGTATGAAGGTTAAAAGACAAAAGTAATGAAATGAACTAAAATTGCAATAATTCGTTAAGGTAAAATAAAATTAAATAATGTAAAATATGTTATCAAAATTCAAAACATGGGGGGTAAATATAAAGCTTCGGGATGTGTGCAAAATTAACTTTCTATCAAATTTTAAAAAGACTGCTATATACAAAGGATATTATATTTGAACCTCACTGTAACCAAAAATAATATATATATATATATATATATATATATATACTAAACACACAAAAGAAGATGAGAAAGGAATCTAAACATAACACTTTAAGAAAGCCAGCCAACCACAAAAGAAGATAGAAATAGAAGATGAAAGGAACAGAGAGGAACTACAAAAACAACCAAAATACAATTAATAAAATGGTATCAAGTACATGCCTATTAATAATTACCTTAAATGTAAATGGACTAAATTTGCCAATCAAAAGATGAAGAGTGGTTGATTGAATAAGAGAAGAAGACTCATCTATATGCTGATGAAAAGAAACTCACTTCAGAAATAAAGGACAAACACAGATTAAATGTGAAGGAATGAAAAAAGAATTTTCATAAAAATGAATATGAAAAGAAAGCCAGTATACCTATATTGATATCAGAGAAATAGACTAAAATACTGTAAGAAAAGACAAAAAAGGCAATATGTAATTATAAAAGGATGAATCCAGGAAGAAGATACAACATATATAAATATATACACACCCCACAGAGATATACCAAAATATATAAAACAAATATAAAGGGAGAAATTCACAGCAGTACAATAATAATAGGGGATTATAACTACCTCACCTACAATAATTGACAGAAAGTACAGACAGAAATTCAGTAAGCTAACAGCAGCCTTAAATGACACATTAAAGCATATGGATTTAATAAATATATACAGAACACTCCATCAGAAAGCAGTAGAATACACATTCTTCTCAAGAGCAAATGAAACATTACCCAGTATAGATCTCATGTTAGGTCACAAGTCTCAGTACATTCAAGAAGATTAAAATTATAACAAGCATCTCTTCCAACCACAGAGTATGAAACTAGAGGTCAGTTACAAAAAGAAAATTATTAATAACACAGAATCGTTAAGGTTAAACAACATGCTACCAAAAAATCAATGGGTTATTGAAGAAACCAAAGGAGAAATTTAAAAAATACCTAGAGAAAATGAAAACAAAATTATGACATACCAAAATCTGTGGGATACAGTAGTATTTCTAAGAGGAATGGACATATCATCACATGCCTACATTAAGAAACAAAGTCATCTCAAATAACCAATATAACTTTATACTTAAGCAAGTAGAAAAAGAAGACAAAAGAAATCCCAAAGTTAGTAGAAAAAAATAAATGTGTTTAAATAAATGAAATAGACTCAAAATAAAATAGAAAGGAATGAATAAAATGAAGAGCTGGTTCTTTGAGAATATATACTAAAAATTACAAGTCTTTAGCTAGACTAATCAAGAGAAAAAGAGAGAGAACACAAATAAGTAAAATCATAAATGAAAGAAGAGAAGTTACAACTGATACCACAGAAATACAATGGATTACAAGAGAATGCTACAAATAATTATATGAAAAAAATTAGACAACCTAAAAGAAATGGGCACATTTCTAGAAACATACAAGACTAAAATCCTGAAGGATAGAAAACCTGAATAGACCAATGACTAGTAAGGAAATTAAATACTTAATAAGAAACCTTCCAACAACAACAGTACAGGACCAAATGGCTTAACTTGTGAATTCTATGAAACACTCAGAGAAGATTTAATATCTATCCTTATCAAACTCTTCAAAATTTTTGAAGAAAAGGGAATGCTCCTGAACATATTTTATAGGGACAGCATTATCCTGACACTAAAACCAGAAAAGTACCACACACACACACACAAAATTATAGTCATATATTCTTGATAAACATACATGCAAACATTTTAAACAGAATATTAGCAAGTTGTATTCAACAATACATTAAATGAATCCTGCACCATGACCAAGTGGGATGTATTACAGGGATGTGATACAACACATTAACAAAATGAAGAATAATAATCTTATGATCATTTTAATAGATACAGAAAATGAATTTGATAAAATTCAACATTCATTTTATATTAAAAAAAAACTCTTCTCAAAGCAGATATAGAGAAAACATTCCTCAACATAAGGCCATTATAGACTAACCCAGAGTTAACATCATACTCATTCAGTGAAAAGCTGAGACATTTCCTCTAAGATCAGGAACAAGATAAAGATATTTACTCACACCACTTTTATTTAACGTAACATTGGAAAAGCTATAGCCACAGAAATTAGGATAAAAAAATAAATAATAGTCATCCAAATCAGAAAGTAAGGAGTAAAACTGTCACTGATTGAAGATGACAAGATACTATATAGAGAAAACCATAAAGACTCCACCAAAAACCTGATAGAACTAACAAATAATTTCATAAAGTTGCAATATACAAAATTGATATGCAGAAATATATTGTGTTTCTATACAGTAATAACAAACTAACAGAAGGCAAAATTAAGAGAACAATCCTATTTCCAACTGAACCAAAAACAATGAAATACTTATTTAGGAATAAATTTAGCCAAGGAGATGAAAGATCTGTCCTTCAAAAACTATAAGACACCAATCAAAAACGTTGAGGACAATATGAATGAACGGAAAGATATTCTGCGCTCAAATTTTGTAAAAATTAATATTGTTAAAACGCCCATATTACCCCCAATCATCTACAGATCCAATGTAATCCCTATCAAAATTCCATGGCTTATTTCAAGGAACTAGAAAAAATAATTCTAAAATTTGTATGGAACCACAAAACATTTCAAATCAAAATGATGTTCTGAAAAACAAAAACAAAGCTGAATGTATATCACTACATAATTTCAAACTATACTACAAACTTACTCTAAACAAAAGAGTAGAGTACTGGCACAATAACAGACATATACATGAATGGAACAGAACTGAGAGTCAGGAAATAAACTCACATGTGTATGGATAATTAATTTATGTCAAAAGAACAAGGAATATACAATGGAGAAAAGACAATCTCTTCAATAAATGGTGATGGGAAAACTGGACAGCCAATTGCAGAAGAATTAACCTATATCTCTCTCTTAAACCATACCAAAAATTAACTCAAAATGTATTACACACTTAAATGTAAGTCCAGAAACCATAACGTTCATAGAATAAAACATAAGTTGTATATGTTAATCCCTAACACCTAATTTATCCACACCCACTTTGCCCTTTAGTAACCATAAATTTGTTTTCTAAGTCTTTGGGATTAACATATACACACAACTATATATAAAATAGATAATCAACAAGGACCTACTGTATAGCACAGGGAACTCTACTCACTATTCTGTAATAACCTATATGGGAGATGAATCTGAAAAAGAATAGATATATGTATATATATAACTGAATCACTTTGCCATACACCTGAAATTAACACAATATTGTAAATCAAATATAGTCCAATATAAAAGTCAATATATAAATAAATACATAAATGAAAAAAAGATAAAAAAGATATTATATGTGGAACTATCTCAAAGTAATATTAAAGTTAAATTTAAAAAAGGTAAAAATAGTATACACAGCAGGCTACCACACTGTAAATAATAATAATAAAGTGTGTTGGCAAAGGATAGTGGAAAATTTATATATGCACATATTTCCTTGTTAATGGGTAGGCTATGTGTGGAAGAAAATAAAGTGGTAGTAGTGGTTTGGGGGGTGGGGTGAAGACTGGAGGCTTAAAGATATGATTGGAGAGAGGCTTGATTTAGTTTTTTAATATAATATTTTCTTTGTTTTCAAAATTTGTACCACATGCATTATACACCTGTTTTGAAAAACAAATCAATCTACAAAATTTAATGCAATTATATGAAAAAAGATAAGAGTTAATTTCTGCCAAATAATAACCATTGTTAGATTGTGGGATTGTGTGCCATTTCTTTTTCATGTTTCTGGTTTCCATATTTTTGCTGTGATTATACTGCTGTTAAATTGACAAAGATAAAATTATAAATAAAAACATAAACAAACAAACAAACAAAACTCCATAGACCATAACTCCATCGACATCATTCTTAGTGATGTTTTTGAGGATCTGACTCCAAAGCCAAGTCAACAAAAGCAAAAATTCAAAAATGGCACTACATCAGAGTAAAAGGCTACTGAACAGTGAAGGAAACCATCATCAATACAATAAAAAAAAAAGGACCCTACTGAATGGGAGAAGATATTTTCAAATCACACATCCAATAAAGTGGGTTTAAAATTTTTTTTTCTATTTATTTAAGTAAATAATTTTTGTCTGTGTTGGTTCTTCATTGCTGCACATGGGCTTTCTCTAGTTGTGGTGAGTGGGGGCTACTCTTCATTGCAGTGTACAGGCTTCTTATTGTGGTGGCTTCTCTTGTAGAGCATGGGCTCTGGGAACGTGGGCTTCAGTAGTTGCAGCACACAGGCTCAGTAGTTGTGGCTTGCAGGCTGTAGAGTGCAGGCTCAGTAATTGTGGCACATGGGCTTAGTTGCTCTGTGGCGTGTGGGATCTTCCCAGACCAGGACATGAACCCATGTCCCCTGCATTGGCAGGCAGATTCTTAACCACTCTGCCACCAGGGAAGCCCCAATAAGGTGTTGATATGCAAAATATATAAAGAACTAAGATATTTTTCCAAAGAAGACATACAGATTCCCAATAAGCACATTAAATATGTTCAACATCACTCATTATCAGGAAAATGCAAACCAAAACCACATTGAGATATTACCTCACACCTGTTCACATGACTGTTATCAAAATGATAAGAAGTAGCAAGTGTCAGAGAAGTTGTGGAGAAAAGAGAACTTTTGTACATTGTTGGTAGGATTGTAAATTGGTCCATCTACAATGGAAAACAATATGGAGATTCCTCAAAAATTAAGAATAGAATGCAATTATGATCCAGCCAGTCCACTTCTGTGTATTTATTCAAAGAATACAAAATCACTAAATGAAAAAGATATATTGAGCCCTGTGTTCATTACAGCATTGTTTGCAATATCCAAGATATGGAAACAACCTAAGTGTCCATCCGTGGACAAATGGTTAAAGAAGATGTATTTTATACATACAATGGAAGATTATTCAGGTATAAAATAATGAATTTTTGCTACTTGAGAAAACATGGATGAAGCCTGAGCACAATATGCAAAGTGAAATAAGTCAGAAGAAAAAACCTAAATAGCATACGATTTCACTAATTGGTGGAATCTAAACAAAACAAAACAAAACCAAAAATGAACAAACAAAGCAAAAGGTAAACAAACTCATAGGTACAGAGAAGAGATAGGAGGTTACCAAATGGTAACCTGGGTGGGAGGTTGGCAAAATGGATAAAAGAGATCAATTGTGTGGTTATGAATGGTAACTAGCCCTTGGGGGCATCACTTTGTACATATATAGATGTCAAAATATTTAATGTTGTACACCTGAAATATAAAATGATAATTAAAAATAATAGTATTCTCCAAAAGAGGTTTCTGGTTGCAGGGAATTCACCAATATGTTTTATATGGCTGTCATCCCTTTTAAAACCTTTTCATTTTATAACATTGCTGATTAACATGCTGTTGTAATAACTCATACAGAGGAAACGTATCTGTTGCATTTTTATATTCATGTGGAGGTTTTATGTGGACATACATTTTCATTTCTCTGGGATAAATGTTCATGAGTACAGTTGGTAGTCATATGAGAATTCCATGCTTAGTTTTATAGGAAAGTTTCCACTTGTTTTCCAAAGTGATGCATTCCAAAGTAAAATGTACAGTTTTATATCCTCAGTAGAAATCTATGAGTGATCCAATGTCTTCACATTCATGACAGAATTTTTTTTTTTTTCCGTATGTGGCCCTCTCACTCTTGTGGCCTCTCCCATTGTGAAGCAGGGGCTCCAGACGTGCAGGCTCAGCAGCCATGGCTCATGGGCCCAGCCACTCTGTGGCATGTGGGATCTTCCCAGACCAGGGCACGAATCTGTGTCCCTTGCATCGGCAGGCAGACTCTCAACCACTGCACCACCATGGAAGCCCCCATGACAGCATTTTATCTTGACACTATATTTTTAAATGTAGTCAAAATTAAAGGTTTGTAGTGATATGTCATTGTAGATTTAATTTGTGTTTTCTTCTTGGTTATTAATATAGAGCTTTTAAAAATGTGTTTAACATCTTTATATCCCTTTCAATGAATTGACTTTTCATGGATTTTTACTATTTCCTAATTGGATTGTCTTTCCTTTTACTACTGAGGTTTTTATTATTATTATTATTATATATTTTTTTCTATTGAAGTATACCTTATTTACAATGTTGTGTTAGTTTCAGGTTTACAGAAAAGTGATTTAGATACATATAGTAGTGTGTACATGTTACTCCCAAATTCCTAATGTAACCCCTCAACACTTCCCCTTTGGTAACCATAAATTAGTGATATCATATGATATTTGTCTTTCTCTGTCTGACTTACTTCACTTAGTATGATAATCTCTAGGTCCATCCATGTTGCTGCAAATGGCATCTTTTTGTTATTTTTTATGGCTGAGTAATATACCATTGTCTATATATACCACAACTTCTTTATCTATTCATCTGTCAATAGACATTTAAGTTGCTTCCATGTCTTAGCTATTGTAAATAATGCTGCAATGATCATTGGGGTGCATGTATCTTTTGGAGTTATATTTTTTCCAGATATATGCCCAGGAGTGGGATTTCAGGATCATATGGTAGCTCTATTTTTAGTTTTTTAAGGAAGTTCCGTAGTGTTCTCCATAGTGGCTTTACCAATTTACATTCTCATGAACAGTGTAGGAGGGTTCCCTTTTCTCTACACCCTCTCTGATATTTATTATTTGTAGACATTTTGGTGATGGCCATTCTGACTCATGTAAGGTGATAACTCATTCTAATTTTGATTTGCATTCTTCTAATAATTAACAATGTTGAGCATCTTTTTGTGTGCCTGATAGCCATCTGGATTTGAGTTTTGAGTGTCCTTTATATGTTCTAGATCCTAGTACTTTGGTGACTATGTGGTTCTCAAATATTTCCTCCCAGACTATAGCTTATCATGTTCATTTTCTTAACAGCATCTTTCAAAGAGCAAAATTTTTATATTGATGAATTCCAATTTATTATTATTTTTTATTTTATGGGCCATAACTCCATATGAGAATACTTTATCAAGGCCTAGATTCTAAAGGTTTTTCTCTGAGGTTTTATTTTAAAATTTTCAAAGTTTTACATTTTATATTTTAGCCTGTGATGTATTTTGAGTTAATAGTCATATAAAGTGTGATATTTAGGTTGAGGATCATTTTTTTAACTATAAATGTCTGGTTGTTCTAGTACCATTTATTGAAAAGCTTATTTTTCCTCTATTGAATTCATTCTGCACTTTTGACAAAAAATGAGTTGGGCAGGCATTTTGATGTGTTCTAAGTGAAAATAAACAGGATATGGAATACTGCTGGTAGGACTTAGAGCAGACGTAAATGAAAGCAGTTTGGCACTCATCAATTCTTGAGGAGCCTCACAGCAGGACCAGTGTAGAATCTGCTGTCTCCAGAGAAAAGTTAAAAATGGGAAAGTCTCAGGAGTGATGTCACCAAGATGGTGACATCGGT
The DNA here is from genome assembly GCF_000442215.2 of Lipotes vexillifer. NCBI lineage: Eukaryota > Metazoa > Chordata > Mammalia > Artiodactyla > Lipotidae > Lipotes > Lipotes vexillifer. The sequence continues at coordinate 29,469 of NW_006771059.1, forward strand.
TGTTCTTGACCATAGGAGGTAGGTTTCTCTTCACAAGAAGAAAAACTAACAACTATTTATGGATGAGACAGCACTGAGACCAAGAGAGACTGCATTAGAAAAGTAAGAGGAATGGCTCCATGCTGACTGCATTTTCGTTCCACCAGGCTGGCACAGCACCATGCTGAGAAGTCTCCCCTGAACTTATTGTTTCTCCAGTAAGAAAAAGGAGCCCAGGGGTGACATCCAGCACTCCAGCATTTCGGGTCAATTAGTGGAAACCCCTAATGTGGTTATACCCCATGGAGGTTATAGGGAAATCTGTGGGGCTCAACCACTGTGAATCTGATTGTGATGGAGAAGGGGGAAGGGTATTCCAACAAAAAGCACATGGATCTTGGCAGACTAAGCTCCTACCTGCAGAGTCCAAGTATTACTCCCAACCAGTGGCTTTGCTTAACTGCAGAACCAAGTCAGAGATGCAGTCTGAACAAGGAACTCAGTGGGATGCCAGTCCACCTAACTCAGGTCCCCAAGTAAAGACTTTTGCTAATCTTGGATCCTGGTATGCCCACAACTAAGCAGAAAATCTGAGTCATAGTTTTACTCACTTCAGATCACAGCTCCCGGCCTGTCACCAGCAGAAAACCTGTTTGGAATAATGTGGAAGTTTCTTGAAGTGAGCTCTCCCAGTCCTCACCAGGCAGAAGCCTGAGTCATAGTCTTACCCACTGTGGAGCATGGACCCCAGATCCATCTGTGAGGAGAGCTAGTGAGAAGACCTGGAAACTGCATAATCCAGGAACTCTTGAGCCATGAGGTGGGAGCACAGAGGTGATTGCTCTCAGAGCAAAGCCAATGGCCCTGTGTGACCCAGGAACTTGGGGCATGAGTTGTCTTGAGTCAAGACCAAAAACAATAGGCGTTAGTGTACTTAGAGCTGCTTCTACAACTATGCCCAGAAAGGAAAACAAAGTAGAAATATAGTAGAGCAGGGAAACTTAGTAGAGCACACAGGAAGCTGCATAGCCCATCAAACTGCTTTGTATATAGTAACAATTGAATAGATAATACAGCTGGTGTATTTCCTTGTTTGCAAAGCAAAATCAGTGGCCTCACTTGACGAAGAAATTCAGTGTACACTCTTTCCTGATTTGGGCCCCTAAACAGAAGCTGTACAGGCACTGCATCTCATTTTGTTGCCTACGAATATAGAGAAGCTAATATGTAGTGCTAACTTTGCTGAATATAGTACCCAGTCCCAAGTGAGTAGTAAGCCTGAGCAGAGAATCTAGCAAACCACAAAGACCATTCCTCAGCCTCACTTGTGCAGGGAACCAAGCCAGCAGTCCTAGCAAGGTATTCTCATCCAGAGGCATAACATCACCACCTCACACCTCAAATTTTAAACAGTTGCCTAGCCCCAAAATAGAACCTAATAGGAAGCTCCACCTGGCCAAAGGCAACCAGCAAACACATCCAGAAACCCAAACTGAGTTGACTGGTGAAAAACTCTCTGTCAAAGCAAACCTACAAAGTCTGGAAGAAGAGACCACATACTCAAATGCAGATACTAATGTAAGGGATAAAGAATCATGAAAATCCAAGTATAGATGATATCACAAAAGGAAAGTAATAAAACTCTAATAACTGAACCTAAAGAATTAAAAAAAAAGAGAGAGATTAAGACAAAAAACTATATTTAAAGCAGTAAAGGCTGAAAACTTCCATAAACTGGGATGAGAAATTGACATTTGGATCCAAGAGGTCCAAAGAACTCCAGATATATTGAACACAGAGAGGGCTACATCAAGACACATTTTAATTAAATTGTCAAAAGTCAAAGACAATTTTCAAAGGAACAAAACAAAACAAAACAAAAAAAAAAAAAAGAAAAGAGAAAAGAAAAAGAGAGGTTACATACAAGAAAACCCCAACAAAACTATAGATGGACTTCTCAACAGAATCTTTTCAGGCTAAAAATGAATGGACTGACATACCCAAATTATTCAAAGAATATAATGTGTCACCCAAGAATACTCTACCCGGTGAAACTGACTTAGGAAATAAAAAAAAGGGCTAGAGACTTTTCTGAACAAACAAAAGTTGAGGGAATCCATCACCAGTAGGTCTGCCTTAAAAAAGAAAAAATGCTAAAGCAAGTTCTTTGTGTGAAAAAAATGCTAAATAACATTATAAAATCTTTAAAATGCAGTGTAAAGCTCATTAGTAATGGTAAATATATAGTCAAAGTCAGATTCTGTAATATGGTAATAGCAATGTGTAATTCACTTAAAACTCTAGTTTAAGAGTAAAAAAAAATAGTAAAAATAACCATAACTACAGTAATCTGTCATTAGTCACACAATATGTAAATTATAAATCAATAACCTAAAACATGAGGGAAATGAGTACAAAAAGTGTAAGTCTTGGGGATTATATTGAGTTAAATTGTTATTAGTTTAAAATAAAGTGTTATAAGTTTAAGATGTTTTATGTAAGTTTCATGGTAATCACAAGGTAAAAACCTGTTGTAACTACACAAACAAAATTGATAAAAAGGCAATGAATACTAATATCACAAAACACAGAAAAAACATGTTAAGGAACAAGAAAGAATAGATTTACAAAACAACCAGGAAACAATTAACAAAATGGTAATAGTAAGTCTATACATATTAATAATTATTTTAAACATAAAAATGTTAAATTCTGCAATCAGAAGATAAAGAATGACTGGACTGATAAAAAAAAAATAAGATCCAACAATATGCTGCCTACGAGAATCTCAATTTAGCCTTAATGACACATAGACTGACAGTGAAGAGATGGAAAAAGATATTTCAAGCAAATATCAATAGTAACCCCAAAGAAGCAGAGGTCGGTTGGTTTTATCAGAAAAAGTAGGCTTTAAACTAAAAGTGTCAAAAAGAGACAAAGTCATTATATAATGCAAAAGGGGTCAATCCATCAAGAAGACATAAGAATTGTAAATATTTGTGCCCAACATAGGAAAAACTAAAGATATAAAGAAAATTTGAACACAGCTAAAAGGAGAAACAAACAGCAATACAATAATAATTGGGGAATTAAATACCCCCAGTCAAAACAATGATTAGATTATCCAGATAGGGAATCAATAAACTAAGATTAGATTTGAACAAATCTATAGACCAAATATACCTAACAGACATATACAGAAAATTGTATCTTATAACAGAAGAATACCCATTTTTCTCAAGTGAACATGGACATTTTTCTAGTGCAGACCATACATTAGGCCACGTAAGAAATGTTAGCAAATTCAGGAAGACTGAAATTCTACCAAGGATATTCTCTGACCACAAAGGCATGAAACAAGTAATCAAAGCAAGAAGAAAACTGGAAAATTCATGAATACATAAAAATTATATTACACTCTCCTGTACAACCAATAGATCAAATAAGAAATTAAAAGGGATAAGTTCATTTGTGTCATACTTTAGATTCCACATATAAGTGAGATAATACAAAACAGAAACAGACTCACAGACATAGAGATCAAACTGTGGTTGCCAAGGGGAAAGGGGGTGGGAGAGGGATGGATTGGGAGTTTGGGATTAACAGATGCAACTATTATATATAAAATGGATAAACAACAAGGTCCTATTGTGTAGCACAGGGAACTATATTCAATATCCTGTGAAAACCAAAATGGAAAAGAATATTGACAAGAAAATATATATGTATATATATATATATGAATCACTTTGCTGTACAGCAGAAATTAACACAACATTGTAAATTAACTATACTTCAATGAAATAAATTTTAAAAATAAATTAAAAGGGAAATTTAAAAAGTATTTGAGACTAACAGAAATGGAAACAAACCATACTAAAACTTATGGGATTAATCAAAAGCAATTCTAAGAGGGAAGTTAACTGAATAAATACCTACATGAGAGAACGAAAAATCCCAAATAAACAGCTTAGTGCTACACCTTAAGGAATTAAAATAAGGAGAACAACATGATCCCAAAGTTATCAGAAGGAAGGAAAAAATAAAGGTTAAAGCAGAAATAAATGAAATAGAGAACAGAAAACAATAAAAAAAGATTAATGAAGCTAAGAGTTGATTCTTTGAAAGATAAACAATATTTACAAACATTTATTTAGATGAACCAAGGGATAAAAAGAAAAGTTCCAAATCAAAATTAGAAATTAACAGGAGACATTGCAACTGATACCACAGAAATACAAAGAATCATAAGAGGCTACTATGAGCAACTGTATGCCAAAAAAATGCATACCTAGAGTAAATAAAAAAATTTCTTAGAGACATATAAACAACCAAGACTAAATCAGAAAGAAATAGAAAGTCAGAATATAACAATTTCTAATAACGAGATTGAATTAGTAATCAAAATTTTCCCAAAGAAAGCACAGAACCAGAAGTCTTCACTGGTAAATGTTACCAAATGCTGAGTTGATGACAATTCTTCTCAAACTCTTCCAAAAAATCAAAGATGAGGGAACCTTAAAGGACACTACCAGAAAACAAATCTACACACCAATATCCCTGATAAATGTAGATGCAAAAATTCTTAATAAAATACTAGCAAACTAAATTCAGCAGCACCTTAAGAGAATCATTCACCATGATCAAGTGAGATCAAGTGGGATTCAAGCTTGGTTCGACACATGCACATCAATCATTGTGATGTGTTGTCACTTTAATAGGATGAAAAAAAAAATCATAAGATCATCTCAGTTGATACAGAAAAAAGCATTTGATGAAATTTAAACATCTGTTTGTGATAAAAATCTAAACAAATTAGATATAGAAGAAATGTATCTCAACACAATGAAGGCCATACATAATAAATCAACTGTTAATATACTTAGTGAAATTTTGAAAGTTTTTCCTCTTAGATCATTAACAAGACAAGGGTATCTACTTTCACTACTGCTATCCAACATAGTAGCAGAAGTCCTCACCAGAGAAGTCAGGCAATAAAAGAAATAAAATACCTCAGAATTGGGAAAAAAAGCAGTAAAATTTTCTTTGTTTGCAGATAACATGACTCTATATGTAGAATCCTAAATACTACAACAAGGAACTGTGAGATTTAATCAACAAATTCAGTAAAGTTACAGAATACAAAATCAACATATAAAATCAGTTGTGTTTTCACATACAAACAATAAACTATACAAATTTTTAAAACTCCCATTGACAGTAGCATTAAAAACAATAAAAATAATTATGAATAAATTTAACCAAGGTGGTAAAAGATCTCTACTCTGAACACTGAAAGTCATTGATGAAAGAAACTGAAGAAGACACAAGTAAATGGAGAGTTATCCTGTGTTTCTGGATTAGAATTAATATTGTTAAGATAGCCATACTACAAAAAGGCATTTATAGATTCAGTGCAATTCCAGTCAAGATTCCAATGGCAATTTTTACAGAAGTAGAAAAAAAAAAGCTTACAATTTACAAGGAATTACAAAAGACCTTGACAAGCCAATGCAGTCCTGAGGAAGAACAAAGTGTGAGGTATCACACTTCCTAATTTCAAGCTATACTATAAAGCCAACATAATCAAAATAGTATAATTCTGGCATAAAAACAAACAGAAAGACCAATGGAACAGAACTGAGAGCCCAGAAATAAGCCCAAGCATATACAGTAAACTAATATTTGACAAGGGAACCAAGAACACTTAATGGAGAAAAGACTGTCTCTTCAATAAATGGTCTAGGACAATTGGATATTCACATGTTAAAAAATAAAACAAGATCCTTACCTTACCTCACTCAAAAAATTAACTCAAAATGGATTAAAGACTCAAATGTAAGACCTAAAAATAGGAAACTACTTGAAGGAAACATAAGCAAAATCTTGACATAAATCTTGACAATGATTTTTTTGCATATGACACCTAAAGCCTAAGTATCAAAATAAAAAATAAACAAGTGGGATGACATAAAACTAAAGACTTCTGCAAAAGAAACAATCAACAAAGTGAAAAAACAATTGAAAGAATGGGAAATAATGTTTGAAAACAATATACTTTATAGGGATTGATATCTAAAGTGTATAAAGAACTCATATAACTCAACAGCAAAAAAAAAAAAAAATCAATTAAAAATAGGCAAAAGTCCTGAAAATACCTTTCTTCCAAGAATGTATATGAACAGATAATAGACACATGGAAAGATGCTCAACATAACTAATCATTAGGAAAATTAATAACAAAATCACAATGAGATATCACCTCACACTGTCAGATTGACCCCTATCAAAAAGACAATAGATAACAAATGCTGGCATTGATGTAAATAAAAGAGAACCCTTATACACTGTTGCTGAGTTTGTAAACTGGTACAGTCACTATGAAAAATAGTATAGATGTTCATCGAAAATTTAAAATAGAAATGCCATATAATCCAGAAATTACACTTCTGAGATATATTCAAAATGAAATAAAAACACTAACTCAAAAAACTACCTGAACCCCCATGTTCATAGCAGCATTATTTACAATAGTCAAGACATGGAAACAACATAGGAGTTCACTGACAAGTGAATGGATAAGGAAGATGTGGTATATATATGTATATATACGAAGAAACATTATTCAGCCATTTCTAATGAGGAAATCCCACCATTTGTGACAACATGGATGGACCTTGAGGGCATTATGATAAGTGAAAAAAGTCAGACATAGAAAGACAAATACTGTATGATCTCAATTACATGAGGAAACTAAAAGCAAATGAACAAACAGACTAATAGAAGAAGTGATTAAATTTGTGGTTACCAGAGATGGGGGAGTGGAGAATAGGAGAAAAGTGGAAAAAAGTTACAATTTTCCAGTTACAAGATACATAAGTACTAGGGATGTAATGCACAGCATGGTGACTATAGCTAACAGTGTTGTATGATATATATAAAAATGGTTGAGTAAATCCTAAGAGTTCTCCTTATAAGGAAAAATATGGTTTACCTTCTTTTTGTTTACTTTCTTTTCTTCTTGTAACTATGTGAAAGGATTGATGATAACTAAACTTATAACAGTAATTATTTACCAATATATGTAAGTCAAAACATTACGCTGTACTGTATATCTTAAACTTCTACAATGGTGTATGTCAAATATGTAGCAATAAAACTGGAAAAAAATCAGTTGGGCATATTTATGTGAGTCAATATCTGGGATCTCTATTATTCCATTGATTAATGTATTTATTCCTCTGCTCTGCCACACTCTTGATCACTGTCATTATATAGTAAGGTTTAATATTTACTTGATTATATATTATGATATAATAATTCCTCCCACCTTACTTTTTGGCAAAAGATTGTTTTAGCTGTTCTTGGTTCTGTGTTTTTCCACTTAATTTTTATACGATTGTCTTCTGCATGTCTACCAGAAAATAAATGCTGATATTTTGATAGGAATTACACTAAACCTGTAGATTACTTTGTGGTGAATTGACATCTTCACTATTTTGAGTTTTCTAATTATATGCCTGGTTTGTCTCTTTACTTACTGAGGTCTTTATTTTAAATTTCTTTCAACAGAATTTGTAATTTTTAATGTATAGACCCTGTACATGTTTTGTTAATTGTGTACCTAAGTATTTCTTTATCTCTGTGGCTATCTTGGAATAATTATAAATGATATCATGGTTTTAATTTCTACATGATCATCAATAGTATATAGAAGTATAATTGATTTTTCTATTGATCTTGTGTCCTCTGACCTTAATAAACTTACTTCTTAATCATAGGAAATTTATTTGTAGATTTCTCAGAAATATTTTATGTAGGCAATCATGTTACCTAAAATCTGTGTGCCTTTTCAAGGAGATCAACTTTGTGCTTTGTGATCACCTAGAGGGGTGGGATAGGGAGAGTGGGAGGGAGGGAGATGCAAAAGGGAAGACATATGGGGATATATGTACATGTATAGCTGATTCACTTTGTTATAAAGCAGAAACTAACACACCATTGTAAAACAATTATACTCCAATAAAGATGTTAAATAAAATAAAATCTGTGTGCCTTTTATTTTTTCTTGCTCTCCTGTTGTTGCTATGCCTTCCCCTAATATACTAAAAATAGTTGTAAAAGGAGATATAATTAAACTGCTCCAAATCTTAGGAAATGTGTTCAGACCTTCACCACTAATTATGATGTCAGCTAAAGTTTTTTTTTTTTTTGTAGATTATCTTTGTTAATTCGAGGGTGTCCTCATATATTCCTAAAATCTTGTGAATCTGTACCATGAATGATTGAAGAAACTCACTTCAAGTGTGCTGTAGGAAAATTCTGAGTCAAAAAATGGAAAAAAAAATATGCAAACATTAGCAAAAACTAAAGTGGCTCTATAAATGTCAGGCAAAGCAGATTCCAGAGCAAAGAAAATTACTAGAGGCAAAGGGAGATAATACATAATTACAAAATGATTATCCAACCAGGAATACATAAGGATCTTAATTGTGTACACACAAAAGTGTCTTGAGATACATGAAGCAAAACTGATAACACTGAAAGGAGAGGTAAATAGATCTAATTACATTTGAGGACTTCAACACTCCAATCACTGCAACTGATAGAACTACCAGACAGAAAGTAATCAATAACATATAAGAATTAAATGATGCAATCAAACAAAAGGGTCAACATTTATAGACCATTCCACACAAAATCAGCAGAATACACATTTTTATATGTGTACCCATGGAACATTCAACAAGATCAAGCATACGTTAAGCCATAAAACAAATCTCAAAAACTGTAAAGAATTGAAATTGTGCAGTGTGTGTTCTCTTACCATGATGGAATCAACAACAAGTCAGTAACAGAAAGACACCAGTAAAATCTCCAAACACTTGGAAACTAAACAATTTATTTTGAAATAATCCACACATCAAGAGTATGTCTCAAAAAATTTTAAATACATACAAATGAAAGAAAATGAAAATAAAATGTATCAAAACTATGGTAAGAGGAAAATTCATAGTACCAATTGCTTATATTAAAAGGAGTGAAAAAATCTCAAGTCAGTTATCTACCTCTATATAATTAGAGAAACTAGAAAAAGAAGAGAAATGTAAACAAAATTGAGAATAAGGAAGGAAACAATAATATAAGAGCAGAAATTAATGAAACTGATAACAGGAAAGTAACAAAACCAAAATCAATTAAACAAAAGCCAGTATTTTAAATAATCAATAAAATTGATAAACCACTAGAAAGACTGATAATATTAAAAGAGAGAGGAAAAAGTCACTGGAATGTAACAGGAACTAACACTGAGGATCCTACAACCATTAAATAAATATTAAATATTTACTACAAACAACATTTTATTCATAAAGGTAACATCATAGAAGAAATGAACCAATTCCTTAAAAATACAAACTGCCAAACTCATCATGATGAAATAATCTGAATCATCCTAAAACTACTGAAAAAAATTGAACTCATAGATAAAATATCTGCCCCAGAAGAAATGTTTAGGCCCAAATGATTTTATTGGATAATTCTATCAAGTATTTCAGGAATAATACACACTAAATTTATACAATTACTTGAAGAAAATAGAAAAAAAAAGAGGAACATTTCCCAACTCATTTTATGAGGCTAATATCACCTTGATGTGAAAACAAGACAAATACAGGGCTTCCCTGGTGGAGCAGTGGTTGAGAGTCCGCCTGCCGATGCAGGGGACACAGGTTCATGCCCTGGTCTGGGAAGATCCCACATGCCGTGGAGCGGCTGGGCTCATGAGCCATGGCCGCTGAGCCTGCACATCTGGAAGCTTTGCTCCACAACGGGAGAGGCCATAACAGTGAGAGGCCCCTGTACCATAAAAAAAAAAAAAAGCAAAATATAGACCAATATCTCTCACAAACTGAGATGCAAAAATTATAAACAAAATATTTGAAAATTGGTTGCAATGATGCAGAAAAGGAATTACACACCATGACCAAGTGGGATTTATTCCAGGTATTCAAGGCTTGTTCAACATTTGAAAATCAATCAATGTTCAACATTTGAAAATCGATCAATGTAATAGAGCAAATCCACAGGCTAAAGAAAGATCATATGACAATATCAATTAATGAGAAAGCACATCTGACTGAATACTATATATGTTCATGACAAAATATAGCAGAGCTTTTTAGAGTAAAATTTGTAAAAACTTTCTTGTGTGGTTTCTTCTCTAGACTTTGGCAAAAAAAAAAAATTACTGTCCTCTATATGATAACTTTTTTGTTTTCTAACATTCTCTATTGCATGACATCTGTCCTACATTCTTATTTTGCTAGTTTTCCCGTGAAAACACTTGGGCTTATAACACTTGCTGAATTCTAGCCTACTGGAGCTTCCATTTTTTTCTTGAGATTGTCTGGATCAGTAGGTGCCTATACTCCTTATAGCTATCAGCAATTATTTTTATTTTTTATCATTGTTAAAATGTGCATGGCATAAATTTACCATTCCAGTCATTTAAAGTGTACAAAGCAGCTTTTGTTTTTCTTGGTAAGTCTTTATCTGTCCTTCATTTCTGAAGGACAGCTCTGCCTAATATAGTATCCTTGGTTGACAGCTTTCTTCTTTCAGTATTTTGAATACGCCATCCCAATCTCCCCTGCTGAGAAATCCTGATAGCCTTATGGGTTGGGGGAGGTCCCTTGTATGTGAGGAGTTGTGTATTTTCTTTCTTTTTTTTTTTTCTCTTGCTGCTTTTAAAACATCCTTTTATGCCTCTGATTTTAGGCAGTTTTTCTACAATGTGTCTTTGAGCATATATTTTAAGTTGAATTTCTTTGGGGACCTAACAGCTTCATGAACATTTGAATATCCAAATGTCACCACAGAATTTGGAAGTTCTCAGGTATTTCTTTATATAAGCTTTATACCCCTTTCTCCCTTTCTTCTCCTTCTGGAATTTCAATTATGCATAAGTTGTTTTGTCTGCTGGCATCTCATAATTCACTCAGACTATCTCTATTCTTTTTCATTCTTGTTTTTTTTTTTTTTTTTTTTAATTTTCCTCTGACTGGATAATTTCAAGGTTCCTATCTTCTAAACTCAGATTATTTCTTCTGCTTGATTCAGTCTGCTGTGGATGTTCTCTGTTGAATTTTTTATTTTGTTCATTATATTCTTCAACTCCAGAATTTGTTTGGTTCTTTTTTATGACTTCCATCTCTCTGCTAAACTTCTCATTTTGTTTTTGTATTATTTTCCTGATTTTTTTTTTTTTTTTTTTTTTTTTTTTTA
>NW_006771059.1:40743-42944 GCF_000442215.2 Lipotes vexillifer
CTATACGTGGGCCTCTCACTGTTGTGGCCTCTCCCATTGTGGAGCACAGGCTCCAGACGTGCAGGCTTAGCAGCCATGGCTCATGGGCCCAGCCACTCCACAGCATGTGAGATCCTCCCGGACCAGGGCATGAACCCATGTCCCCTGCATTGGCAGGCAGACTCCCAAACACTGCGCCACCAGGGAAGCCCTATTTTCCTGATTTTATTGAATTGACTTTCTGTATTTCTTGTAGCTCACTGAGCATACTTAAAACAACTATTTTGGACTTTAAAAAAATATCTTTATTGGAGTATAATTACTTTATAATGGTGTATTAGTTTCTGCTGTCTAACAAAGTGAATCAGCTATACATATACATATATCCCCATATCTCCTCCTTCTTGCATCTCCTTCCCTGGATTCTTTATTGGGTGAATCACAGATCACCATTTCTTTGAGGTTGGTTCCTGGAAACTTGTTGTGTTTCTTTGGTGGTATTATGTTTCCTTGATTTTTCATGTTTCTTGAAGTCTTATGTTGGCTGTCTTTGCATTCGAAGAAATGGTCACATCCTCCAGTCTTTATTGACTGGCTTCAGGAAAAAAATACTTTCTGCCCTTTTAGGGGTTTTGATGTTTCTCAGAAATTTTCTATTGATATGCCTCCTCCACAGTACTTGTTCCATACTGAGGGGTAACTCTTAAGATTGTATGCTTTCTCTTGATCCTGCAAAGCCATACTAGGTGCTGACAGCCTGACATTTGCTTTCTCTAGGGCAATGCTTAATGCTTAAATTTGTGTAATCTTTTCCAATCCCACAGAGTTGGCCTGGCTTCCTGTATATGGTCACTATATCCATCCAGCTGCAAAGGCTCACATTTGTAACACTCAGGGACATGCACAGAGAGCTGGCCATGGGGTGGAGTTGTGTGGGGGTGAGGCATGTGGAGCTTTGGGATACCCATGGCACAGTATTGAGGGTACCCAGGTGAAGCATTCCCAGTGGTTCATAGGTGGGTTTCTTGACGGAGTTCTCAAATTGATTAGTATCCATGTCCCCTTGACACATTCGGTTCTAAGTCCTGGCTTCCGCTCTCCCAACCCCTTCCTGCTCCCAGGTGTGTAGCTCACCTCAGTATTCTGGGAAGAACAAGAAAGAAGTGAACCTCTTTGACAGTGTCCTGCATGGCTGGGGAAGCCAAGCATTCATTCACCTACACCAAAAGGAAATTTCAAATCCATTCATCAGTCATTTCTCTTTTTCCCTTTCCACAGTCTCTGGCAAATGCTAATCTTTTTTTTTTTCTATCAGTTTAATTATTCTGGATATTTCATATATATGGAATCATAAAATATGTGTCATTTTGTGTCTGGATTATTTCCCTTAGCATAATGTTTTCAGGTCTCATTCATGTTGCAGCATACATCTACTTCTTTTCTTGTTATGGCTGCATAATGTTCCATTATACAGATATACCATATTTTGTTTATTCATTTATCAGTTGATGGACATTTAGCTTGTTTCCACTTTTTGGTTATTGTGATTATTGTTACTATAAACATTCATGCACAGGTTTTAATTTGATGACCTCTTTTCAATTCTTTTGGTTGTGTATTTAAGAGTAGAATTGCTGAGTCATATGGTAATTTTATGTTTAACTTCTTGAGGGACTGCCAAACTGTCTTTCACAACAGCTGTCTCATTTTATATTACCAGAAATGATGTATTAATTATCAGATCCTCTTGATCAACAAAAGTAATTAAAAATTCTTTGCAAAATATGACTTAGTCAACGTCCTCAAATAGCTACTATAATATTTATCTGTCTTACAAAAATATAAAGTTAAGAGATCAAAGATTATAATGTATATAGCATTTAATGTTTCCCAGTGCCTAGAGCAAGGTGTTACATATAGGCTCTCTGTATACCTACATATTACATAATGGCTAGATATGATGGGTTAAAGAAAGTAAGACATAACTTTGAGGTTTATGGACTGGATGAATGCTACAGAGTCCAAAATATAGAGGAGAAAATAATTTAATTAAAATTGCAGGGCTTCCCTGGTGGCGCAGTGGTTGAGAGTCCGCCTGCCGATGCGGGGGATACGGGTTCGTGCCCCGGTCTGGGAGGATCCCGCGTGCTGTGGAGCGGCTGGGCCCGTGAGCCATGGCCGTTGAGCCTGCTCGTCCGGAGCCTGTGCTCCGCAATGGGAGA
>NW_006771059.1:43015-116547 GCF_000442215.2 Lipotes vexillifer
CCCTCCCAAGAACACAACACCCACCTTCTAAAATTTTTAGCCTTATAGGGACAAAATGTAAAAAAAAAAAAAAAAAAAAAAAAAAATTGCAATTTGATTCTGAATTATAAATTTTTTATGATTAGAAAAGATCAGAAATAATTTATATCAAGCATGCAGCTATCTTTTAACTCGTCCCTATTGACTTCAGGTATAAGATATATTTGATTTTAAAAAAGCACATGAGGATAAATTAAGAACAACAAAATTGAAGAAGGGGCTGACAACTTGAAGGAATAAGTGTTGTAGAAAATTAAATAGCATGTGTGGAATGATGCACAAAAGTCACGTGTTTTTCAGCATTGACTTTGTGTCCTATCAGTTGCATCTTACAGTAACCGGGGATTACTTACCCATCCAAAGAAGCATTTTATCATATGCAAAACTGATATTTAAATACTTCATTCTGTTAGCATTAGATTGAGAAAACTGGAAAGAGACAGTTAAAAGTCAAGAAAGTTTATTAAATAAATAAAACGGCTAATTCCAGGTGAGAAAAAATACTCTAACATTTTGCTCTTGACAAAGTACTTTATTTTTATTTTTTAACATCTTTATTGGAGTATAAATGCTTTACATCGTTGTGCTAGTTTCTGCTGTATAACAAAGCAAATCAGTTATACATATACATGTATTCCTATATCCCCTCCCTCTTGCATCTCCCTCCCACCCTCCCTATCTCTCCCCTCTAGGTGGTCACAAATCACCAAACTGCTCTCCCTGTGCTATGCGGCTGCTTCTCACTAGCTATCTATTTTACATTTGGTAGTGTATATATGTCAATGTGAATTAGCTCATTAGCTCCAGTACTTAAATGCTAACTGAAATAATATATAATCATATACTCACTGTCCAGGATGATCATATTTCCCTTGTGCCACTACTGACAAAAATCCCATACTGATCAGAATTTCACATTTTGTATACAAGTAAAGTAATTATATTTTTTGCAAAACATGATTTTAAACTGTATCATGCCAGGGAAGTACAGCAAGAGCAAAAAGGAATTCTTTACTCACTTTGCCAGTGAAGAGATGGAGTTTATAAAGTCCACTCACATACAGTTTGTAAAGATCACTCAGAGGCTTAGCACAAATTGTACAGAGGATTCTTGACTATTTTTTTTATCTCTGTTCCAACTTCTCTTTTAAGATATTACTATATATATTGTATATTATACACTATATTATATATATGCATATATATTGTATATATGTATGCATATTAAATACAAGTTACAATGTGTTAAAGTTATGCTGGAGAGTAAACCCAAAGATGTTAGCATTATTTTAGTTTGACATTAGAATGAAAGAAACTCTCAATGGTATTTTTAGTTATAGAATTAAAGGAAAATATATTTTTCTTAAATCATCTAGTCCAAGACCCTCAAAAAGCAGTAGAGAATATTGTTTAAAATTGATTATGGAACCTAATTGCCTAGTTTGAAATCCTTACTTTTCCCCATATTAGCTGTGGAAACTTGGAAAAAATTGTTTAACTTCTCTATGACTTGGTAACCTCAGACAATAATATTTATCTCATAGGATTATTTTGTGGATTAAACGAGGCTTAGAATAGGGACTTATATGAGAACTATAATTATTAACTTCTCACATTTTACAGATCATATCACCCATGTTCTTGAACAGTTGGACTCTCCAATCTATTGACTGAAGGGAATAACACAGAATCTGTTTCTTTTTTCCTTCAAGGAGATTCAAAATATAAAAGTCCCTCCTCTTCTAAGACCTCAGAAGGGATATTCTTGCACCCTATAGCCTCAGGAGGAGAGAAGCCTGAAGAATGTATATATTTTGTACAAAGTAATTGATTCACTGAGTTTCTCTTTGAGAGAGCAAATGTCATTCCTTATTTTATAACAAGTGAGAAAGGGAACAACAGTGAAACTCCTTTATAACTCTGGTACTGAGAGACAGGAAGATCATATACATTGTGGCTTCACCCTACTCTTTTAGGCCTTGGCTGCTGAAAGTTTCTTAGATTTAGAGAATGAGATCTGACCCACAGTGTCTTTAAATAGTTTTTTTAAAAAATTTGGTCAAAATATGGTTCTATTGTACTTCTAAATTTAAGAAAGCATAAATATTTTATAAAGACTAACATTTTTCAACAGCCATCCCACTTTAAAAAATTTTCCAAACCTAATTATTTCATTACACAAAAAGCTTCTATTGAGCCAAGTTATTGGACTCTTGGTTAAGAGCTGTCAAAAATTTTCCTTTCAAGCCTGTATTAAACCAGGCATAGGGAGGTACTTAGCAAAGAAAGAATATCATAACTCTAAATTTAAACCTTTAAAGAGAAGACAAATTTTTCCTTCTGAATGATACAAATTTTTTCTTGGGATGTTACCAATTTTACCATAAAAGGTTTTAAAATCTTTCTCTCTCCTCTCTGAAAAAGAAAGACCTTAAATATTTTTCTTCCCTCAGTTCTTCTGTGATAGGTCTGACCCAAGCAATGCCATATATGTTCCTTTGCTTCTCTCATATTATTTCTTTCTGGAGAATCATCTCTGTTGCTTAGTTTCCTCTGCATAACAACCAATTTTAGAGTTTAATTAGGAAATGGATCCATTGAATCAACCATGAAACATTTTGAGGTATGGGGATGTTAAAGGGGAGGAGGGTGTTCTGGAACTTCTTTCAGACTAAAGAAACCGATATTGTAAAGGAGCTTAAGTTAATGAATAAATCATGATGTTCAGCAGAAATATGGACCGTGTCCCCATTAATGTTCATTTATAAACAATACTTCATCCTGCTTACTTCATTTAAAACATGGACTGGGTTTCTTATGAGGCTACATAAAAGAAGAAGTTTAGCCTCTCTGTACTTCAACTGTCAAGTAAAGCAAGAAACTGTGGCCCTCCAACAGGGAATGCTCAAGAAAGAAAGTCTGCCTTATTTTGAATTACCAAGAAAAAAGTAGATGGTGTTTTAATATACTTTCTTGATTCATCCTTATATTCAAGCCCTCCACTTTATGCTGCTACTTTTAATTTGTTTAATATATTATGACAGTGTTAAATCAACCTTATGAGGTTTTTGAAATCACATCGAATTCAGGAAGTTTACTTTCCAGACAAAAGATGGAAACATTTAATGTTCTATACAAAAATTGAAATGTTCCTATACAGAATTTAGGAAAAAGTTTTATACACGTTCTAACTATAAACTCAACCACATATGGTGATCAAGATATACAAAAAGAGAAGCAATGTGTTTCTCTTCACATATATTTGAGCAACATATTATAAAATATGACAATGACTTGAAAATAATTTGTCAACTGGACCTCATTCAGGAAGAGACAGGAAACTAAAGTAAATGGAGATAAAAAAGAAACTACTAAGTAGGACCGTTAGTCTTACCTATCATGAAATTCTGTGAAGGTAAGTGTAATCAAAAATTGAAAACAGAAATAAAATGCAACTTGTGAAAGACATTAGGGGAAGTGCTTCCTGGAATTTATTAGGACTAAGAAAAATATAAGGGGAAATATTGTCTATTATATGATAGCTGCAAGCTGTTTTTTGATTCCAAAAAGTAAATTGTTCTTAATGCTTATTTTAAAAATCTCTATCTTTACACAGAAATAAATAAAACAACTATGAATCATAAAAAAGCAATTCAAAGAGCAGGAAAATGCAGGATAGAGAAGGGGAAGACCTGGTAAATTACTGAAATAAGTTTAAAATAAGCGCTATAGCATCTATTTAATTTTTTTGAAATAATAACTAGGTACCTGTAGGCTTAATTTACATATCGATGAAAATGTTAGGAAATGAATCTATGAAATCCATGAAACTAGTAGGTAAAAACCTGGGAAAAATAGAAATCTATCTACTATTGGCCAAGTAGGCAAAATTCAAATAAATCATAGGAAAAAAGGCAAGTATTACATTTAGGAATAAAAATTTCACTATTAATTTAAATTTTGGAATCAAAATGTAACATTTTTTTGGACAGGAAAAAAAAATTAGAGACTTCTTTTCTATCTCTTCCTCTTGCATAATTAACTTCATAGTTCTTCAAAGTTTAATCATTATTAGACCTGTACATCAGCTATATAATCACCAACGTAAGTGAATCCTTAGATTATTATTAGTTGCTGCTGAACCAATTGTTTTACACTCATTTTCTACATTCATCCATTCAGTGAAAGATTTGGCTTCCTTATTATGTGCAAGTTATCATGCTAGGTCCAGGGAGTGTGAAGGAAGCATCACAAATATTCTTAGCTTCCACCTTTTTAGAATGTAGTTATAAAGAACACATGGACAGTCAAGTAACAATACCCAAATTAAATACAAAGTGAGCACTTAGAAGACCATCTCTAAGACAACTGATCATTGTTTTAAACTGTGCCATGCATAATTTAAACTAATTATTTAGCTTCACTATTCTATCAATGATTTTAAGTATTTCCCCATTGTGTGTGTGCACATGTTTTATGTGTGCTTAGTAAGGTTAGACATCTAATTATATATATATATATATATATATATATATATATATCAGTTTTTCTGATATTTCATTGAGTCATTTCATATTGAATTAATTTTCATAGACAGTATTTTTAGGTTTTAAATTATCAATAGGATGCAATTATTTAAATAGAGATTTTAGGAAATGTTATGAAATAAAATACCTGTGAATTTCTCTTTATGCATGATGTTCACTTTCAGGTTTTGAACCAGATGAGAAAATAATCTAAAACTCTAGTAACTGTGAAAAAATAAAAACACATCACATCTTGATATCCCAATGTCATTGTCTTTATAGTCCACAAGGGAAGAGGCTCCATGTGGACAGCAATAACATAACCATTGTAATCATTAGGTGTTGTTGTCAGTGAATGTTGCAGAACATTCTCAATAAGGATAAGTATTGAAAGACATTTTTGGAAACAGACTAAACTTACTTTGAAACAAATCAGGCAATAAAGAACAGTAACGACATTTTCAGGAACAAAAATCAAGCCAAAATAAAACACTATGTATGTGTGAGCATGATGCCACTTATCTCATTTCCTGATGCACCAAATGAACTGTCTCTGAGAGAATGTTTACAAGATACCCCTCCAAAATGATCTGTGTGCTTGACCGTCTCATTGGAATAAGAGTGTATCCTCCCACAGCTTGCATTCTGAAGGTTTCAGTACTCTTTTGAGTGTTAGAAATCTTTATTGTCACATATTGTCACATATTTTATATATACCATGTACACACACATCCATAAATACACACTGTCATGCACATTCATTTACATATTTAAGGTTAGTGTTATAGATTTGAATGTGTTTAAATATTCCATCCTCTTAGTTGTTTTAAGCTTGGACACCACCACCTCTGTGCCGTGCTGTCACATAAATATTCTCTTACCTCTGAAGTTTTCTCATCTACAGCAGTAGTGCTAGGGGTCAAACTCAAAAAGGTGTTGTCCCCCAATGGCAGCAAACACCTCCATGTGTTGTGTATTTGATGAATTAAAAGGATGCTGCCAACTTAATTACACTGTAACCCTTCAATAAAGGAAGGGCAGAGCTGATTAACTAGTGAATAATTGGCGGCTGATTGATGGCTCTTTCCCCACTGCTGAAGGCTGTATATATAATTATTTTGCCTTTGGGCCTAATTTTTCCACTGTTAGCTTCCACTTTTGTCATCAGTTGTAATTTATAGATGGGACCTGCAGCCTTAAATAAAAGGAGGATACAAGGTGTAAGAGTTCTGAATCCCTAGATATGTCACCTGAAAAAGGCCAGCAGGCAGCCTTGAGCATCAACATTTGCAGTCATTTAACAGCATTTTAACACTTCATGCTTAAAAAGAAAACAATATTATAATTTGTCAATGATTATAATGTCAGCTTTTGTGAGCTTAAAGTCATGTTGCATCACCTAGTAGTTTTGAATGTACTTTTAGTACAAAATTGATTTGTTATAAGTCAAAAGAATTTTCTCACACTCTTTCTGCAGCCACACATTCCCTCTTTTTAATATACTAACAAAGCTGTGAAAATCTTTCTTTCAACGGGAACAGAGCAAAATTTCTTCAAAGGAAATTAAAAATAAACAAACATATTCAACCACCTTAAATATTAACATAAAATAACCATCACTAAAAATCAAATCAGCACTGCAGAATATTTTAGCATCAAAGTCACATTTTTTAAGAATTTACCATGTACTAAGTACAATGCACAATTTGAAAAATATATACAAATGATTAGCAGTCTTCTGTTTAAACTTCAGTATATCAAACCATAAACTTCAAATATATTCTATGGAACACTTCACGCATAATTCTATTATAAACATACTGATTCAAATAAAGAAAACCAATCACAACAAAGGGTCTGTTTTTGTATATTTTTTTTCAAGTTTCATGAAGAAACTAACTCTTTACAATGACAGAGAAAAATAAGACTAAAGAAACAATTTACAGATTGCTGCTCTCCTAGTCATGGTAAAATAATGCAGATGGCTTTATATTCTAGATTTTGTCCACCATGGTAATAACATCTTAGACACATAATTTAGGTAACTAATTCTTTAAAACACTGCAATCACAAAGCATGTAATTTATAAGCCAAGATACACAAATTCTCTCTCTCATATTTCCTTTGTTGTTTTGTCCTCACTGAGAACTCACTGGACTATGAATCACAGGATGATTTCAAGAAACTTTTAGTCAAAGCTCAGTAGTGTGTCAGTGGGCACAGGTTAAGATAAAAAAAATAAATAAAATAAAGATTGATATTTGCCCTCTCTTATCTACTCTTGATTTATAAGTCTGTGCAAGTATGCAAGAGAAATAAAGGCAAAGACCTTGATGCCTCCCTGTGGAGAATATGCACTGTTTGGATTGAAGGCATGATAGAGGGAAAATTAATGGTAAGCTCTTCATCTGTCACTACTGCCAGCCTGATGGCTTTGCAGAGAAGGCGAGGACTATATGACATGCCCTCCAGTGAAGGGCAAGTCTGTCTGCTATTCTCTTATTATAAACACAGTGCTCTGGGTTTCTGAGGGATTAAAATTTAAAATAAGACTGTACTTTTTATAGATGAATATTTACACTAGTTTATTCCTTTAAAGTATTAACTTGTAGAATTCTGCTTGTTTATGGAAGAAGAAATATTTTGTCTTTCCATTCACTCCCTTTATTTTTTCTCCTTCTCATTTATATTTTAAATTTAAGTTAAATTTTCTGCGTGACAATGTGCTTGGCCCTTTTGCATCTGGCAGCATTTTTCCTGCTGTCACACTGCTCTGAAATGTAAATAACCCATGAAGATTAGACACATGCAAAACGGGGAGGACTTAGTTGCATTTAACTATACAAAACACAGAAAGTGATTAAAAAGTTGAAATTATAAGGTAAGATTTTCCATTTTCATTGAAATAGAAGCACGACTATGAAAATATTATGAAGTACACACTTGACTGGGAAAAAATATCATAAATGAAAGTTTTATCTTGTGTGGAAGATAAAGAAAGCCATGTTTCCTTATTACTGGAATGATATATGATGATAAGGACTTGACATATTGACATAACACTTGATACTTTGAGTGGGAAATGGAGTAATACATAAATTGATAGCTGAAATTAAAGTTTCATATACTTCACTCACATTTCCAATATAAGACAAAAATTATATTTTTTAAGAAATAGAGAACTTTATATCTGTAATCTTATTTGCTATTCAAATTATTTTCGCTATTGGATAAATGTTTTAGAGCAAATAACCAAGAAGTAGAAAAAAAAAGATATTGGCAATGTTTTAAAGTAGGGGGAGAATGCAAAGTAAGAGACAGAGCAAGCAAACTTTCAGTAATGTCATGAGAGTCTGATTTATTATTGTTTCAATCAAAAACTTTTGCAATAGACAACTAAACCTCAACATTGAAAGGCATACATATTTGAAATGGATTATAAATGCATAAAGTAACATTAATAATAAAAATTATTTAATGAAATTTTACTTCCTAGTAATTAAAATATCACTTATGTAAATATAAAAAAATACTAAGTTTTGATGTGAAATATGCCCATATAGGTAAGATTCAGTATACTTGCTTCAATGATATTACATTCCAATAGTATAATAAAATGAAACAATGATGCAAATAACTAATACAAAGGAAAAATTAATATATTACAAAAGAGAGGTAAAAACAAAAATACAAGAATATTCTGGGAATTCAAGGGCAAGAGAAATTACTCTAGGTGATAGAAGAATAACATGAAAAAAGAGGCATTTGATCTGAACTTCAAGCAGTTGAGAGGATTTAGAAAAAGAAAATGGGGACGAAAAGAGTCAATTGAAAAAGGACCATGTTGTCATAGGGGATGTTTAGGAAATAGCAAGTATTCCAATTTAGCTGGAGTGGAGGAAACCTGAAGGAGAGGGCTGGAAGTTAAAACTGGAAAAGCAGGGTTGATTTATATTTTACAGAGTTTTCAATGCTCTGATAAGAATTTGGGTCTTTATTTAGTAAGCAGGAAAGATCACAGAAGAATTCAGAACACTCTATGACATAAATCACAGGAAGATTCTTTTTGAACCACCTCCTAGAGAAATGGAAACAAAAACAAAAACAAACAAATGGGATGTAATGAAACTTAAAAGCTTTTGCACAGCAAAGGAAATCATAAACAAGGTGAAAAGACAACCATCAGAATGGGAGAAAATGTTTGCCAATGAAGAAACTGTCAAAGGATTAATCTCCAAAATTTTCAAGCAGCTTATGCAGCTCAATAACAAAAAAAAAAAAACAAAGAACCCAATTCAAAAATGGACAGAAGACCTAAATAGACATTTTTCCAATGAAGATATAAAGATTGCCAACAAACACATGAAAGAATGATCAACATCACTAATCATTAGAGAAATGCAAGTCAAAACTACAATGAAGTATCACCTCACACCAGTTAGAATGGACATCATCAAAAAATCTAGAAACAATAAATGCTGGAGAGGGTATGGAGAAAAAGGTACCCTCTTGCCCTGTTGGTGGGAATGTAAATTGATATAGCCCCTCTGGATAACAGTATAGAGGTTCCTTAGAAAACTAAAAATAGAACTACCATATGACCCAGCAATCCCACTACTGGGTATAGACCTTGAGAAAACCATAATTCAAAAAGAGTCATGTATTACAATGTTCAGTGAAGCTCTATTAACAATAGACAGGACATTAAAGCAACCTAAGTGTCCATCGACAGATGAATGGATGAAGAAGATGTGGCACATATATACAATGGAATATTAATCAGCCATAAAAATAAACGAAACTGAGTTATTTGTAGTTAGGTAGGTAGACCTAGAGACTGTCATACAGAGTGAAGTCAGAAAGAGAAAAATAAATACCATATGGTAGCACATATATATGGAATCTAAAAAAAAAAAAAAAATTGATGAAGAACCTAGGGTTAAGATGGGAATAAAGACAAAGACCTACTAGAGAATGGACTTGAGGATATGGGGAGGGGGAAGGGTAAGCTGGGAGAAAGTGAGAGAGTGGCATGGACTTATATATACTACCAAATGTAAAACAAATAGCTAGTGAGAAGCAGCTGCATAGCACAAGGAGATCAGCTGGGTGCTTTGTGACCACCTAGAGGGGTGGGATAGGGAGGGTGTGAAGTACACGCAAGAGGGAGGAGATATGGGGATATATGTATATGTATAGCTGATTCACTTTATTATAAAGCAGAAACTAACACACCATTGTAAAGCAATTATACTCCAACAAAGACGTTAAGAAAAATAAACATGAGTGAAGCAATTATTTAGTAGAAATGATTTGGTAGCAAATTATAGCATAGACTGAAGTAGAAAGAGCCTGGAGATCAGAAGCCTACTTAGAAGACAAGAATAATTATACATATGACAGATAATATGAGTCTGGGTAAGGGGAGAAGCAGTGAGAATGGAGAAGAGGGAATGGATTTCAGCACTCAGGTGAAGATGGAATCCATAGGACTGTTTATAGCTGAGTAGTCGTTGGTATTGAACTTGGATGACAAAAAAAAGAAAAAAATAATAATGGTGAGCACAGAAAAACAGGAAAAGCTTAAAGTAGGTGAAAATACCTTAGAAGTTAATTACAAATACAGAACTGGAATTTATATGAGAGGTCAGGATTGGGGATTGAGCCTTGGGAGGCATCAGAACTAGACCAAAATGCATTTCAACATTGTTCCTTTTTACTTTTTAAAGTTAACTTCCTAAAATATTAGAAGAAACCCTGTATCTTGAGTTTATAGACAAAAGTGGCAGTCAACCATATTGGAAATTTCTTTGGTCATTTCTTTCTTTTTTTTTTAACATGTTTATTGGAATATAATTACTTTACAGTGGTGTGTTAGTTTCTCATGCATATCAAAGTGAATCAGCTATACATATACATATATCCCCATATCCCCTCCCTCTTGCATCTCCCTCCCACCGTCCCTATCCCACCTCTCTATGTGGACACAAAGCACTGAGCTAATATCCCTGTGCTATGAGGCTGCTTCCCACTATCTATTTTACATTTGGTAGTGTATATATGTCCATGCCACTCTCACTTCATCCCAGCTCACCCTTCCCACTCCCCAAGTCCTCAAGTCCATTCTCCATGTCTGCATCCCCATTCCTGTCCTGACCCCAGGTTCTTCAGAACCTTTTTTTTTTTAGATTCCATATATATGTGCTACCATATGGTATTTATTTTTCTCTTTCTGACTTCACTCTGTATGACAGTCTCTAGGTCTACCTACCTAACTACAAATAACTCAGTTTCGTTTATTTTTATGGCTGATTAATATTCCATTGTATATATGTGCCACATCTTCTTCATCCATTCATCTGTCGATGGACACTTAGATATATATATATATATATATATATATGTTAGCCTACGGTATTTGTTTTTTTCTCTTTCTGACTTACTTCACTCCGTATGACAGACTCTAGGTCCATCCTCCTCCAAAATTTATAAGCAGCTCATGGAGATCAGTATCAAAACAACAAACAACCCAGTACAAAAAATGGGCAGAAGACCTAAATAGACATTTCTCCAAAGAAGCCATACAGATTGCCAACAAACACATATAGGCTTCTTGAAATCTGCTTTGCTGGAGCTGTTTATAAGGAATTTACAGATTGAATTTGCAAGGACCTCTTGAAGCTAAGAAGACAAGACAAATACTTTCCATCAGACTTTGCCTGTGATACCTATAGATTTGGGTGTATTCCTCTCTTCTTAAGGTCCCCAAAATATCCAGATGTTCCTGTGTTTGACAGTAAATGGCCTTCCTTACTCACCTAGTAAGGCGTCTGGGAATTCTGTGAGCAAGTTATTGTACCAGCCTGTTTTTCAGAGAGGCATTTCTGGTTCTATAAAGTCAAGCTAAGTTTCTTCAGGCTGGTCATATCTGTTTATGCATGTTTCTCTCGAATGTGACATTCCAGTCAAAACTGTGGTAGTATAAACAATGCTTCTAATTGTGTCCTGTTATAAGGAGAACAGAATTTCATTGAACTTATGCAAATAACTATGTTGCCAAGAAAATAAGATTACTTACTGAGAGTCTCTAAATTCTGGAGGGATCAAGTAGGGAGAAAAGAATGTGTGTTTTAATTCACATTACAAAGGTATAATTTACCTTTCTGTAAACTTCTGTAAGCCTTAGAAAAAAAAAATTTCTTTGTATGCGGAAAACAAAAGATAAAAATATTTTTGGCAATGTCATAAAAATTAATTTGTATTCATCAGTTTATTCAGTTCCATGTAACAAATTCTTGTTCTGCTTGAGTTCAGTTTTTCCATTAGCTCAATCAACATTGCCTGACGATTGATGGTGGTATCCCTATTACAGGGATAATTCCGAGAAGTTTGCAGAGTTTTTGTTAAGGCTCATGTTATTTGCCCAGTGAAGCATGTGTCTTGTTTACTGGACGTTGTGGAAGTACACCCTCTGTGGGAAACACGTTTTCTAATAGTATTTGCCCCTGTGAGGGCATGAGCCTTGCAGCAAGGGAAGGCTTCAACCCATTTAGACAACATACATACAATAACAAGAACATTTTGATAACCCCTACTAAGCGGCACCTGAATGAAGTCTAGTTGCAGGTGTTAAATAGTACAGTAAGAGAAGATCTGAGGCCTCTGGGGACCAAAGAGATATTTTCCAGGGTTATGATCATTACAGGTTGGATATTGCTAGTAGAGTGTTTTCATAATTTATAGAAATCTTCAAACTATGTCTATTTACACCTTGAGTCATTTTAAATGCACTATGGTGGGTGGAGGGATGCAAAATAATTAAAAATAGCATTTGTCAGGAAGCCAGAAAGAACCAAAAAATGGTCTTGTGTTTCCCATAGACACTACTGTTTAATTTATAGTTATTGTTTACCCATCTTAATTATTTTTTTAAAATATTTATTGGAGTACAGTAGATTTACAATGTTATGTTACTATCAGGTCTACAGCAAAGTGAATCAGTTGTACATGTACATATATCCACTTTTTTTTAGATTATTTTCCCATGTAGGTCATTACAGAGTGTTGAATAGAGTTCCCTGTGCTATACATTAGGTCCTGATTAGTTAACTATTTTATTTATGGTAGTGTGTATATGTCAATCCTAATCTTCCAATTTATCCCTTCACCCCAATGCCCTGGTAACCATAAGTTTGTTTTCTACATCTGCAACTCAATTTCTGTTTTGTAGATAAGTTTATTTGTACCCTTTTTTAGATTCCACATATTAGTGATATCATATGATATATGTCTTTCTCTGTCGACATAATTCACTCAGTATGGCAATCTCTAAGTCCATCCATGTTTCTCCAAATGGCATTATTTCATTCTTTTTTATGGTTGAGTAATATTCCATTGTCTATATGTACCATGTCTTCTGTATCCATTACTCTGTTGATGGACATTTAGGTTGCTTCCCTGTCCTGGCTATTGTGAATAGTGCTGCAGTGAATATTGGAGTGAATGTATCTTTTTGAATTATAGTTTCTGCTGAATATATGCCCAGTAATAGGATTGCTGGATCATAAGGTAGCTCTATTTTTAGTTTTGTAAGGAACCTCCTTACTGTTCTTCATAGTGGCTGTACCAATTTAAATTCCCACAAACAGTGTAGGAGGGTTCCCTTTTCTACACTCCCTTTCCAGCATTTGTTATTAGTAGACTGTCTGATGATGGCCATTCTGACCCGTGTGAGGTAATACCTCACTGTAGTTTTGATTTGCATTTCTCTGATAATTAGTAATGTTAAGCATCTTTGCATGTGCTTTTTAGCCATCTGTATGTTTTCTTTGGAGAAATGTCTATTTAGAACTTCCACTCATTTTTTCATTGTACTGATTGTTTTCTTTTGACATTGAGCTGCACGAGCTATTTGTATATTTTGGAAATTAATCCCTTGTCGGTTGCTTTGTTCTCAAATATTTTTTTCCCATTCTGAGGGTTGTCTTTTCTTTTATGCTTATGGTTTCCCTTGCTGTGCAAAAAAACACTTTTGTTTAATTAGTTCCCATTTCTTAATTTTTGTTTGTATGTTCATTATTTTTGGAGGTGTATCAAAAAAGATCTTGCTGCAATTTACATCAAAGAGTGTTCTGCATATGTTTTCCTCTAAGTGCTTTATAGTATCCAACCTTACATTTAGGTGTTTAATCAATTTTGAGTTTATTTTTTGTGTATAAGTTTAGGAAGTGTTCTAATTTCATGTTTTTTTACATGTAGCTGTCCTATTTTCCTAGCACCACTTATTGAAGAAACTATATTTTCTCCATTGTATATACTTGACTCCTTTGTCATATATTAGGTGCCCATGGGTTTATGGGTTTATCTCTGGGCATTCTATCCTGTTCCATTTATCTATATTTCTGTTTTAGTGCCAGTACCATACTGTTTTGATGACTGTAGTTTTGTCATAGAGTCTGAAGTCAGGGAACCTGATTGACGTTTTTCCTTTTCATTATTGCTTTGGCTATTCGTGATCTTCTGTGTTTCCCCACAAATTGTAGAATTTTTGCCCTAATTTTGTGAAAAATGGCATTAGTTATTTGATAAGTGTTGCATCGAATCTGTAGATTGCTTTGGGTTATATAGTCATTTTCACAATATTGATTCTTCCAATCCAAGAACATGGTACCTTTCTCCATCTGTTTGTGTTATCTTTGATTTCTTTCATCAGTATCTATATTTTTCAGAGCACAGGTCTTTTCCCTCCTCAGATAGGTTTATTCCTATGTATTTTATTCTTTCTGCTGCAATGGTAAGTGAGATTATTTCCTTGATTTCACTTTCTGTTATTTTGTTGTTAGTGTATAGGAATGTAAGTGATTTCTGTGTATTACTTTTGTATCCTGCAACCTTACCAAAGTTATTGATTAGTTCTAGTTGTTTTCTGGTGGCATCTTTAGGACTTTCTATGTATACATCATGTCATTTGCAAACAGTGACAGTTTTAGTTATTCTTTGCCAATTTGGATTCCTTTTATTTCTTTTCCTTCTCTGATTGCCATGGCAAAGACTTCCAAAACTATGTTGAATATTAGTGGTGAGAGTGGACATGCTCCTTTTGTTCCTGATCTTAGAGGAAATGCTTTCAATTTTTCACCATTGAGAATGATGTTCGCTGTGGGTTTGTTGCATATGGCCTTTATTATGTTCAGGTAGGTTACGTCTATGCCACTTTCTGGAGAGTTTTTATCATAAATGGGTGCTGAATTTTTTTCAAAAGCTTGTTCTATATCTATTGAGATGATCATATGTTTCTTTTTCTTCAATTTGTTGCTATGGTGTATCACACTGATTGATTTGTGGATATTGAAGAATCCTTGTATCACTGGGATAAATCCCACTTGATCATGGTGTATGATACCTATTTTTTTTTTTTTTGCAGCACACAGGCCTCTCACTGTTGTGGCCTCTCCCATTGTGGAGCACAGGCTCCAGACGCGCAGGATCAGCAGCCATAACTCACGGGCCCAGCCGCTCCATGGCATGTGGGATCTTCCCAGACTGGGGCATGAACCCGTGTCCCCTGCATCGGCAGGCAGACTCTCAACCACTGCGCCACCAGGGAAGCCCATATGATACATTTAATATGTTGTTGGCTTCGGTTTGTTAGTATTTTTGAGTTGATGTTCATCAATAAGATTGTTCTGTAATATTCTTTTTTGTTGTTATTTCTTCTGGTATTGTTATCAGGGTGATAGTGACCTCATAGAATGATCTTGGGAGTCTTCCTTCCTCTGCAATTTTTTGGAAGAATTTCAGAAGTGTAGGGCTTAAATCTTCTCTAAATATTTGATAGAATTTGCCTGTGAAGCCATCTGTTTGTGGAGCTTTTTTCTGGTGAAAGATTTTTAATCACTTTCCGTTTCCTTATTTGTGATTGGTCTGTTCACATTTTCTATTTCTTCCTGATTCAGTCTTGGAAGGCTGTACCTTTCTAATTATTTGTCCATTTCTCCTAAGTTGTCCATTTCATTGCCATATAATTGCTTGTAGTAGTCTCTTATGATCCTTTGTATTTCTGTGGTGTCCATTGTAACTGTTCAATTCTAGTTTTATTGATTTGAGTCCCTTCCCTTTTTTCTTGATGAGTCTGATTAAAGCTATATCAATTTGTTTATCTTCTCAGATAACTAGCTTTTAATTTCATTGATCTTTACTATTGTTTCCTTCCTTACTATTTCATTTGTATCTGCTCTGGTCTTTATGACTTCTTTCCCTCTACTACTCTCAGGTTTTGTTTGTTCTTCTTTCTCTAGTTGCTTTAGGTGTAAAGTTACATTGTTTATTTGAGATTTTTCTTGTTTCTTAAGTTAGGATTGTATTGTTATATACCACCTTCATAGAACTGCTTTTGCTGCATCCCATAAGTTTTGGGTCATTGTGTTTTTGTTGGCATTTGTTTCTAGGTATTTTTTGATTTCCCTTTTTATTTCTTCAGTGATCCATTGGTTATTTAGTAATATAATGATATCCTCCACGTTTTTGTCTTTGTTATAACGTTTTCCTGTAATTGATATCTAATCTTATAGCACTGTGGTCAGAAAAGATGATATCATTTCAATTTTCTGAAATTTAGTGAGGGTAGGTTTTTGGCCCAAGTAGTTTTCCATGTGTACTAGAAGAAAGTGCATTCTGCTGCTTTTGGATGGAATGTCCTGTAGATATCATTTAAGTCTATCTGGTCTAATGTGTTATTTATCACTTACGTTTCCTTATTAATTTTCACTCTGGATGATCTATCCATTAAGGAAAATGAGGTGTTAAAGTCCCCCACTATTATTGTGTTACTGTTGATTTCCCCTTTTATTGTTGTTAGCATTTTTCTTATATATTGAGGTATGCCTATGTTGGGTGCATATATATTTATAATTGTTTTATCTTATTTGATTGATCCCTTGATCATTATGTAGTGGCCTTCCTTGTCTCTTGTAACCATCTTTATTTTAATATCTATTTCATCTGATATGAGTATTGCTACTCCAGCTTTCTTTTGATTTCCATTTGCATGGAATATATTTTTCTATCCTCTCACTTTCTGTCTGTATGTGTCCCTAGGTCTGAGTGGGTCTCTTGTAGACAGCATATATATGTGTCTTGTTTTTTTATCCATTCAGCCAGTCTATGTCTTTTGGCTGGAGCATTTAGTCCATTTACATTTATGGTAATTATTGATATGTATGTTCCTACTGCCATTTTCTTCATTGTTTTGGGTTTGTTTTTGTAGGTCTTTTTTCTTTCCTTCCCCCTTTGTTTTCCTCTCTTGTGTTTCTTGCCTAGAGAAGTTCCTTTATCATTTTTTGTAAAGCTGGTTTGGTGATGCTGAATTCTCTCAGCTTTTGCTGGTCTGTAAATCTTTTGATTTCTCCATCAAATCTGAATGAGGCCTTGCTGGTTAGAGTATTCTTGGATGTAGGATTTTCCCTTTCATCACCTTAAATATATCATGCCAGCCCCTTCTTCTTTTTTTATAACTTATTTATTTAATTTATTTATTTTTGACTGTGTTGGGTCTTCCTTGTGGTGTGATTGCTTCTCATTGTGTTGACATCTCTTGTTGCAGATCACGTCCCCTAGGCACGTGGCCTTCAGTAGTTGTGGAACACGGCCTTCAGTTGTTGTGGTGCATGGGCTTAGTTGCTCCATGTCATGTGGGACATTCCTGGACCAGGGCTCGAACCCGTGTCCCCTGCATTGGCAGGTGGATTCCCAACCACTGGGCCACCACGGAAGCCTGCCACTCACTTCTGACCTGTAGAGTTTCTGATGAAATATCAGTGATAACTTTATGGGGATTCTATTGTATGTTATTTGTTGCTTTTCCATTGTTGTTTTTAATATTTTTTTCTTTACCTTTAATTTTTGTCCATTTGATTAATATGTGTCTTGGCATGTTCCTCCTTGGCTTCATCCTGTATGGAACTCTCTGTGCTTCCTGGACTTGGGTAACTATTTTCTTTCCCATGTTAGAGAAGGTTTTGTCTATAAATTCTTCAAATATTTTCTCAGACCCTCTCTTTTTTTCTTCTTCTGGTACCTCTATAATTCAAATGTTGTTTCTTTTAATGTTGTCCCAGAAGTCTTTGAGGCTGCCCTCATTTGTTTTCATTGTTTTTTCTTTATTCTGTTCTGCAACAGAGATTTCCACTGTTCTGTCTTCCATGTCACTTATCCATTCTTCTGCCTCAGTTATCCTGCTATTGATTCTTTCTCGTGTATTTTTCATTTCAGTTATTGTATTGTTAATCTCTGTTTGTTCTTTAGTTCTTCTAGGTCTTTGTTAAATATTTCTTGTATCTTTTTGATCTGTGCCTCCATTCTTTTTCTGAGATCTTGAATCATCTTTCCTATCATTACTCTGAATTCTTTTTCAGGTAGGTTGCCTATCTCCTCTTCATTTAGATGTTCTTGTAGGTTTTTATCTTGCTCTTTCATCTGCAACATCTTTCTTTGTCTTTTCATTTTGCCAGACTTACTGTGTTTGTGATCTCCCTTCCACAGGCTGCAGGATCATAGTTTCTGTGGTTTCTGGTGTCTGTCCCCTGGTAGGTGAGGTTGGTCCTGAGGATTGTCCCAATGTCCCCTTGATTGTGGGTTTGTTTTGTGTTGTGGTGACCAGAGCCTGCCCTGGATGTTGAGCAAGACCTTCCCTTTGCTCCGTGCTTGTCACTGCCCTGTCAGGGGCAGTGTCTTCTCCCTAGTTTTTGGAGTAGAGACCCCCAGATTTGTTTCTTAGCTGTGTTTCTGATCTGTGGTGCAAGTTAGGCAGGATTGGAGCACTCCCACTTGGAGAGAAACCACTGAGTATTCCTCCTCTCATGTTGTTCACCTATGAATGTGCTCTGTTGTGTCCCCTTTCGTCCACTGTGTGGGCTCAGAAAATACACTGTTTTTGGCACTGCTCTCAGTCCCACATTAACTGTGGGAATTGGTGGAAGTTGACCCTGGTGACTGCCAGGCATTGTCTTCACCAGGCCACTGGTGCAGATCCGCTGAGGTGTGGTCACAGGACTTCAGTATTCTTGCACCTGGACCCACTGTAGGAGCTATAGAGGCAGTTCATCCTCTGGCTTGGTCCAACCCCCATGTGTACATGCCCACAAAGCCCACAGCTGCTAAAGCCAGACCCATCCCAGCTGCTGGAGCACATCTTGTCCTTTCGGACTTTTCACAGATGCTTAATTTAGGAAGCCATGAGCGGAGGTGTAACATGATGGTTTGCACTGCACAAGGAGAGATTTCAGCTCTTTTTCCTTAATCACACAGCCCCTGGAGCTCAGCTATGGTTTCAGCCCCACTTCTTCTTGTGATCCTCCCACTGGAGTCTGCTCCACATAGGCCCATCAGGCAGGAAGGAGCCGAGGAGGCAATCAAGACCAGCAAGCCACCCAGGCAGGAGAGAGCCACCTGACGTATGAGCATGTCAGGTGGCAATTAGGGTGGGTCTGTCACCGAGGGTGGGGAGGGTGGTGGAGGAGTTGATGGCAGGGGTGCACCAGCCAGCTCCAGCAATGACACTCCCTAGTGCCCATGGAGGCAGGAGCATGCATATGAGAAGAGGGGCTGCAATGGTGGCCCCAACCTTTGCAAGTCACTCAACAACAGTGCTTTGCTTCTGTGAGTGCTTCCTCCATGAGCATTCCTAGTTGTGCAGCTCCAAATTCCTGTCCCCTCAGGCTGTCTCCTCATTGCCAACAGTGGTCCTCTACCCAAATCTGCTCTCCAAACCCCACGTTGCAGCACCCAACCCCTGTGGCAATAGTAGAAACCTGAATCAGGCTGGGGCATGCAGGCCTGTGGCACAGACCATCTGTATAGGTCTCACTCTGTCCTGCCTGCTACAGACTGGTTGCTGGGCTCTCCTCTGAGACCCTGAGGCTCAACTTCTGTTCCAGCTTGTCTCCCATTAGTGAGAGAGTTTCCCTAGTTGAGAGAACTCATTGCCTTTAGCTCCCTGGCAAAGGTACAGTTTCCACCCTGCTTCCACTCCTCTTCCTTTTCCCTTATTTTTTCTTTCATCCTACCTGGTTATTTGGGAATCTTTCTTGTCCTGTTAGGTGTCCAAGGTCTTCTGCTAGTTTTCACCAGGTGTTCTGTGTGAGTTTTTCCATTTGCAAATGTATTCTTAATGTATTTGTGGGGAAAAATGAACTCCACGCCCTCCTCCTATTCCGACATCTTGGAAACTCCTATCTTAAATTTTCTGATCCAGAAGAAGACTGTTTCCATCTTACAGAGACTTCAGCATGGCAAAAGTATGGCAATTAGTGGTCAAATTTTTACAGAAATCAAATGGACTTCATTCACATGTGTCACAATCTTTACAGATTATTTTGCTGCTTATGCCTTGGCATGAAAGTCACTTAGCACATTTCCTGATACTATGGTTCAGTCCTTCTAGAGTGAGCCTCAGGTTTTTTGTTTTGTTTTGTTTTGTTTTGTTTTGTTTTTGGTGGTATGCTGGCCTCTCACTGTTGTGGCCTCTCCCATTGAAGAGCACAGGCTCCGGGCTTGCAGGCTTAGCAGCCTTGGCTCACAGGCCCAGCTGCTCTGTGGCATGTGGGATCTTCCTGGAGTGGGGCACGAACCCGTGTCCCCTGCATTGGCAGGCAGATTCTCAACCACTGTGCAACCAGGAAAGCCCGAGCCTCAGTTTTGATGATAGATAACATTTTTCAGTCAGGATATATAAGACTTCAAGGAATTTCACACAATTTCTGGAGCATATATAGTACATACCTATACAGACACAACATAAAGAAGGCTTAAAGATACATCTTATTTGATGCTTTCCATGTAATTTAACATACCATGTATGTGTAAGTAGTTTAATATATCTCTTTTTATAAGGAGAGAAAACATATCTTTGAGATATTTCAGGGCTATCTGAAATATCCCATATATCAGGGGTCCACAAACCCCAGGCTGCAAACCAGTACCAGTCTGTGGCCTGTTAAGAACCAGTGCACACAGCAGGAAGTGAGTGGTGGGCAAGTGAGCGAAGCTTCTTCTGCCACTTCTCATTGCTCCTTTTTGCTCACATTACTGCCTGAACCATCCTCTCCCTCCTCCGTCCATGGAAAAATTGTCTTCCAAGAAACCAGTCTCAGGTGCCAAAAAAGTTGGGGACCACTGTCATATATCACAGTTAGTTCTAAGTCTAAAAGACTTTATTTAGTATTTTATTTTGGGAAATGTTGTCTAAAACATCAAAAAGGTTTTAAAACACTTAGTCAAATAAGTCACTGTGAAACAACGCTTAGATATTCATTTAACCAAAATAACAAATTTTCATAAGCAAATATAGAAAGTTATATATTTCTGAGAAAAACGTAGCTCTTTTAATACTGAGAGGACTAGGGTTTATTTAAGTAATCAAAAACTTGATAAAGACAACATAGAACATAAACGATATTTTGACAAGTCATGTAATTTTTGCTTTTTCCTAAGAAGTTTAATTAAATGTAAAGAAAATCTTCTTAATCTCTTATTATCAAGAACATACCAATTGAGAAAAAAATGTTGTCTTTTTAACAGAGAGAAAACCAAATTCCAATTTTTCATTAGTTTGCTTTTGATAATAAAACTCATTTACCTAATTAAACTTATTCCAATCTTATCCAGTCCTGACCACACATACAATTCATTTCAAAAGGATTCCTTTTTTACAAAACTTTTACAACTTTTTATGTTCATTTTAGATTGTCTGTTGTTTACTTTCCCATTGAGAAATAACCAGCTTTAGGACAAAATCACTTTATTTTTCTCTTAACCAAAACAACTTCATGCCTAATAACTTTTCTTACCCCCAAAATATCCTATTTCTATTATTATATCTGTTAGCTTTAATCAAAAGTATTAATTAGAATTTTTAATCCTTTGAAATCTTATTTTTTAGTAAAATTAAAGGAAACAATTGTGAACTGTCTTAACATTTTGCAGTTTGGAAAACTTATAGATGCATTTTATACTTTCTAGAAGTATATGCTACTCCATAGTATAAACTTTTAATAAAGCACATGATATATTTACTAATAGACCCAGAGTCCTTAGTTTCTCTGTAATAATAGGTCAAAAGTAGGTAAACTGGGCTTCCCTGGTGGCACAATGGTTGAGAGTCTGCCTGCCAGTGCAGGGGACATGGGTTCGATCCCTGGTCTGGGAGGATCCCACATGCTGTGGAGCAACTGGGCCCATGAGCCACAACTACTGAGCCTGCGCATCTGGAGCCTGTGCTCTGCAACAAGAGAGGCCACGATAGTGAGAGACCCACGCACTGCTATGAGGAGCGGCCCCTGCTTGCTGCAACTAGATAAAGCCCTCACACAGAAAGGAAGACCCAACACAGCCAAAAATAAATTAATTAATTAATTATTTTTTTTAAAAAGTAGGTAAACTAAAACCTGTTTAACAATTAATATTTCATTGTTTAATCTTATTTTGAAATGATCTTGACATTCAATGATTTCCCATCATTTAATTGAACTTAGCAAAACTCTAAGGAAGTAAATTACCAAAGAGACTTAAGACACTAAGTAGACATATCATAAAATAATTATTGTTAAAAAGTTTATCTAAAAAACTCTTACTGAAATATATTTATTTCATTGTTCTTTAAAATAATTATTTGATTACTCATGAAAATTTCATTAGACTTTAAAACACTCATTATCTTAAATTTATTTGTTTGTTTTTCCGAATACTGTGCAACAGAGACAACATAAGCCCACTTGATTAGTAAACCCATGTTGAACAACAGTTATTTATTGGTGTTTTGAAAAATTAATTAATATTCTTATTTATTATTTTTAAATATTTTATTGGAGTATAATTTCTTTAAAATTTTATGCAAGTTTCTGTTCTACAATGAAGTGAATCAGCTATATGGATACTTATATCACCTCTCTCTTAGACATCTCTCACACCCCACACACCCATCCCACACATCTAGGTCATTACAGAGAAATGATGAGAGCCGCTTGTGCTATACAGCAGGTTCGCACTAGCTATCTATTTTACACATGGTAGTCTATTTTTGCGAAACCTAGCCTCTCAACTTATCCCACCCTCCCTTTCACACCCTGTGTTCACATGTCCATCCTCTAGGTATATGTCTCTATTCCTGCCCTGCAAATAGGTACATCTGTACTATTCTTCTAGATTCCACAAATATGCATTAATCTATGGTATTTGTTTTTGTCTTTCTGGCTTACTTCACAATGTATGACAGACTCTAGATCCATCCACATCTCTACACATGACCCAATTTCATTCCTTTTTATGGCTGAGTAATATTCCATTGTATATATGTAACACACATTCTTTATTCATTCATCTGTCATTGGACATTTAGCTTTATTCCATGGCCTGGCTACTGCAAATAGAGTGGCAATGCACACTGCAGTACATGTGTCCTTTTTAATTATGTTTTTCTCAGGGTATATGCCCAGTAGTGGGATTGCTGGGTCATATGGTAGCTCTATTTTTAGTTTTTTAAGGAATCTCCAAGCTGTTCTCCATAGTGGCTGTATCAATTTACATTTTAACCAACAGTGCAAGTTCCCTTTTCTCCATACCTTCTCAAACATTTACTATTTGTAGATTTTTTGATGATGACCATTCTGACTGTTGTGAGGTGATATCTCATTGTAGTTTTGATTTGCATTTCTCTAATAATTCGTGATGTCGAGCATTTTTTCATGTGCTTCTTGGCGATCTGTATGTTTTCCTTGGTGAAATGTCTATTTGGGTCTTCAGCCGATTTTTTAATTGGGTGGTTTGCTTTTTTAATATTGACCTTCATGGGCTATTTGTATATTTTGGAGATTAATCCTTTCCCTGCAGCTTCATTTGCAAATATTTTCCCCCATTCTGAGGGTTGTCTTTTGGTCTTGTTTATGCTTTCCTTTGTTGTATAAAAGCTTTTACGTTTAACTAGGTCGCATTTGTTCATTTCTGTTTTATTTTAATTACTATACAATGTGGGTCAAAAATTATCTTGCTGTGGTTCAGGTCAAAGAGTGTTTTTCTGCTGTTTTCCTCTAAGAGTTTTCTAGTGTCCATTCTTATATTAAGTTTTTTTTTTTTTTAAACATCTTTACTGGAGTATAATTGCTTTACAATGGTGTGTTAGTTTCTGCTTCATAAAAAAATGAATCAGTTATACATATACATATGTTCCCATATCTCTTCCCTCTTGCATCTCCCTCCCTCCCACCTACATATCCCACCCCTCTATGTGGTCACATACCACCTAGCTGATCTTGTGCTATGTGGCTGCTTCCCACAAGCTATCTATTTTATGTATGGTAGTGTATATATGTCCATGCCAATCTCTCACTTTGTCACAACTTACACTTTCCCCTCACCATAACCTAAAGTCCATGCTCTAGTAGGTCTCTGTCTTTATTCCCGTCTTACCCCTAGGTTCTTCATGACATTTTTTTCTTAGATTCCATATATATGTGTTAGTGTACAGTATTTGTTTTTCTATTTATGACTTACTTCACTCTGTATGACAAAATCTAGGTCCATCAACCTCACTACAATTAACTGAATTTCGTTTCTTTTGATGGCTGAGTAATATTCCATTGAATATATGTGCCACATCTTTATCCATTCATCCAATGATGGACACTTAGTTTGCTTCAATGTCCTGGCTATTGTAAATAGAGCTGCAATGAACATTTTGCTACATGACTCTTTTTAAATTATGCTGTTCTTAGGGTATATGCCCAGTAGTGGGATTGCTCGGTCATATGGTAGTTCAATTTGTAGTTTTTTAAGGAAACTCCATACTCTTCTCCATAGTAGCTGTATCAGTTTACATTACCACCAACAGTGCAAGAGAGTACCCTTTTCTCCACACCCTCTAGAGCATTTATTGTTTCTAGATTTTTTGATGATGGCCATTCTGACCAGTGTGAGATGACATCTCATTGTAGTTTTGGTTTGCATTTCTCAAATGATTAGTGATGTTGAGCATTCTTTCATGTGCTTATTGGCAGTCTGTATACCTTCTTTGGAGAAATGTCTATTTAGGTCTTCAGGCCATTTTTGGATTGGGTTTTTGTTTATCTGTTATTGAGCTGCATGAGCTGCTTGTAAATTTTGCAAATTAATCCTTTGTCAGTTGCATCATTAGCAAGTATTTTCTCCCATTCTGCAGGTTGTCTTTTGGTCTTGTTTATGGTTTCCTTTGTTGTGCAAAAGCTTTGAAGTTTCATTAGGTCCCATTTGTTTCTTTTTGTTTTTATTTCCATTTCTCTAGGAGGTAGGTCAAAAAGGATCTTGCTGTGATTTATGTCATAGAATGTTCTGCCTATGTTTTCCTCTAAGAGTTTTATAGTGTCTGGCCTTACATTTAGGTCTTTAATCCATTTTGATTTTATTTTTGTGTATGGTGTTAGGGAGTGTTTTAACTTCATACATTTACATGTAACTGTCCAGTTTTCCCAGCAACACTTATTGAAGAGGCTGTCTTTTCTCCACTGTATATTCTTGCCTCCTTTATGAAAGATAAGTTGGGGCTTCCCTGGTGGCGCAGTGGTTGAGAGTCTGCATGCCAGTTCAGGGGACAAGAGTTCATGCCCCGGTCTGGGAATATCTCACATGCAGCAGAGTAGCTAGGTTCATGAGCCATGGCTGCTGAGCCTGCACGTCCAGAGCCTGTGCTCCAAAATGGGAGAGGCTGCAACAGTGAGAGGCCCAAATACCACAAAAATAAATAAATAAAAATGGTGACAATATGTGTGTGGGTTTAGCTCTGGGCTTTCTGTCCTGTTCCATATATCTATATTTCTATTTTTGTGCCAGTACCATACTGTCTTCATTACTGTACCTTTATAGCATAGTCTGAAGCCAGGGAGCCTGATTCCCCCAGCTCCATTTTTCATTCTCGAGATTGCTTTAGCTATTTGGGGTCTATTGTGTTTCCATACAATTTGTGAAATATTTTGTTCCACTTCTGTGAAAAATGCCAGTGGTAGTTTGATAGGAATTGCATTGAATCTGTAGATTGCTTTGGGTAGAATAATTTTCGAAATGTTGATTCTTCCAATCCAAGAACATGGTATATCTCTCCATCAATGTGTAACATCTTTAATTTCTTTGATCAGTGTCTTATAATTTTCTGCATACAGATCTTTTGTCTACTTAGGTAGGTTTATTCCTATATATTTTATTCTTTTTGTTGCAGTGGTAAATGGAGTGTTTTCTTAATTTCACTTTCAAGTTTTTCATCATTAGTGTATAAGAAAGGCAGAGATTTCTGTGCATTAATTTTGTATCCTGCTACTTTACCAAATTCATTGATTAGCTCTAGTAATTTTATGGTAGCATCTTTAGGATTCTCTTTGTATAGTATCATGTCATCTGGAAACAGTGACAGCTACACTACTTCTTTTCTGATTTGGATTCATTTTATTTCTTTTTCTTCTCTGATTGCTGTGGCTAAAACTTCCAAATTAATTTGAATAAGCGTGGTGAGAGTGGGCAACTTTGTCTGGTTCCTGATCTTAGTGGAAATGGTTTCAGCTTTTCACCATTGAGGATGATGATGGCTGTGGGTTTCTCATATATGGCCTTTATTATGTTGAGGAAATTTCCCTCTATGCCTACTTTCTGCAGGGTTTTTATCATAAATTGGTGTTGAATTTTGTCAAAAGCTTTCTCTGCATCTATTGAGTTGATCATATGTTTTTTCTCCTTCAATTTGTTAATATGGTGTATCACATTGTTTGATTTCTGTATATTGAAGAATCCTTGCATTCCTTGAATAAACTCCATTTGATCATGATGTATGATCCTTTTAATGTGCTGTTGGATTCTGTTTGCTAGTATTTTGTTGCAGATTTTTGCATCTACTTTCATCAGTGATATTGGCCTGTAGTTTAATTTCTTTGTGACATCTTTGTCTGGTTTTGGTATCAGGGTGATGGTGGTCTCATAGAATGAGTCTGGGAGTGTTCCTCCCTCTGCTGTATTTTGGAAGAGTTTGAGAAGGATAGGTTTTAGCTCTTCTCTGAATGTTTGATAGAATTCGCCTGTGAAGCCATGTGGTCATGGGCTTTTGTTTGTTTGCAGATTTTTAATAACAATCTCAATTTCAATGCTTGTGGTTGGTCTGTTCATATTTTTATTTCTTCCTGTTTCAGTCTCGGCATATTATGCAATTTTAAGAATTTGTCCATTTCTTCCAGGTTGTCCATTTATTGGCCTAGAGTTGCTTGTAATAATCTGTCATGATCCTTTGTATTTCTGCAGTGTCAGTTGTTACTTCTCCTTTTTCACTTCTAATTCTATTGATTTGAGCCTTCTACCTTGTTTTCTTGATGTGTCTGGCTAATGGTTTATCAATTTTGTTTATCTTGTCAAAGAACCAGCTTTTAGTCTTTATTGATCTTTGCTATTGTTTCCTTCATTTCTTTTTCATTTATTTCTGATCTAACCTTTATAATTTCTTTCCTTCTGTTAATTTTTTTTTGTTGTTGTTCTTCTTTCTCTAAATGCTTTAGGTGCATGTTTAGGTTCTTTATTTGAGATGTTTCCTGTTGCTTAAGGTAGGGTTGTATTGCTATAAACTTCCCTCTTAGAATTGTCGTGTCTCCATTTTCATTAGTTTCTAGGTATTTTGTTCTTATTTCCTTCCTCTTTGATTTCTTCAGTGAGAACTTTGTTATTAAGTAGTGTATTGCTTAGCCTCCATGTGTTTGTTTTTTTTTACAGATCTTTTCCTGTAATTGATATCTAGTGTCACAGTATTGAAGTCAAAAAAGATGCTTCATACAATTTCAATTTTCTTAAATTTACCAAGGTTAGGTTTGTGACCTAAGATATGATCTATCCTGCAGAATGTTCCATGAGCACTTGTGAAGAAAGTGTATTCTGTTTATTTGTATGGAATGTCCTATAAATATCAATTAAGTCCATGTTGTGTAATGTTTCATTTAAAGCTTGTGTTTCTTTATTTTCATTTTGCATGATCTGTTCATTGGTGATAGTGGGGTGTTGAAGTCAACTACTATGATTGTGTTACTGTGGATTTCCTCTTTTATGGCTGTTAGTATTTGCCTTATATATTTAGGTGCTTCTATGTTGGGTGCACAAATATTTACAACTGTTATATATATATTTCTTGGATTGATCTTTTGATAATTATGTAGTATACTTCTT
This sequence comes from Lipotes vexillifer, assembly GCF_000442215.2. Lineage (NCBI taxonomy): Eukaryota > Metazoa > Chordata > Mammalia > Artiodactyla > Lipotidae > Lipotes > Lipotes vexillifer. Next base: position 70,792 of record NW_006771059.1, read on the forward strand.
TGTCTCTTCTAATAGACTTTATTTTAAAGTCTATTTTGTCTAATATGACAAAATATGAAAGAAATCCAGCTTTCTTCTGATTTCCATTTCCATGGAACATCGCTTTCCACCCCCTCACTTTCAGTCTGTATGTGTCCCTAGGTCTGAAGTGGATCTCTTGTAGACAATCGATAATATGGGTCTTGCTTTTGTGCACATTCACACAGTCTGTGTCTTTCGGTGGGAGCATTTAATCCATTTACATTTAAGGTAATTATTGATATGTATGTTCCTATTGTCATTTTCTTAATTGTTTTGGGTTTGTTATTGTAGGTCTTTTCCTTCTCTTGTGTTTCTTCCCTAGAGAATTCCTTTAGCATATGTTGTAAAGCTGGTTTTGTGTTGCTAAACTCTCTCAGCTTTTGCTTGTCTGTAAATGTCTTAGTTTCTCCATCAAATCTGAATGAGATCCTTGCTCGATAGAGTAATCTTTGTTATAGGATTTTCTCCTTCATGACTTTAAATATGTCCTGCCACTCCATTCTGGCTTGCAGAGTTTCTGCTGAATGATCAACTGTTAACCTTATGGGGATTCCCTTGTGTATTATTTGATGTTTTTCCCTTGTTGCTTTTAATATGTTTTCTTTGTATTTAATATTTGATAATTTGGTTATTATGTGTCTTGCATGGTTCTCCTTGGATTTATCCTGTATGGGACTCTCTGTGCTTCCTGGATTTGATTAACTATTTCCTTTCCCATATTAGGGAACTTTTCAACAATAATCTCTTCAAATATTTTCTCAGTCCCTTTCTTTTTCTCTTCTTCTTCTGCCACCCTTATTATTCAAATGTTGGTGCATTTAATGTTGTCCCAGAGGTCTCTGAGACTGTCCTCAGTTCTTTTCATTCTTTTTTGTTTATTCTGCTCTGCAGTAGTTATTTCCATTATTTTATCTTCCAGGTCACTTATCTGTTCTTATGCCTCAATTATTCTGCTATTGATCCCTTCTAGAGTATTTTTAATTTCATTTATTGTGTTGTTCATCATTGTTTATTTCCTCTTTAGTTCTTATAGGTCCTTGTTAAATGTTTCTTGCATTTTATCTGTTGTATTTCCAAGATTTTGGATCATCTTTACTTTCATTTTCCTGAATTCTTTTTCAGGTAGACTGCCTGTTTCCTCTTCATTTGTTAGGTCTGCTGTGTTTTAACCTTGCTCCTTCATCTGCTTGTGTTTTTCTGTCTTTTAATTTTGCTTATTATACTGTGTTTGGGGTCTCCTTTTTGCAGTCTGCAAGTTTGTTGTTCCTGTTGTTTTTGATGTCTGGCCCTGTGGCTAAGTTTGGTTTAGTGGCTGGTGTAGGTTTCCTGGTGGAGGGGACTAGTGGCTGTGTTCTGGTGGATGATGCTTGATCTTGGCTCTCTGGTGGGAAGGTCTAGGTCTGGTGGTGTTTTTTTGGGGTGTCTGTGGCCTTATTATGATTTTAGGCAGCCAATCTGATATTGAACAGGGCAGTGTTTCTGTCTTGCTAGTTGTTTGGCCTCGGTGTCTGGCACTGTAGCTTGCTGGTCATTGAGTGAAGCTGGGTCTTGGTGTTGAGATGAAGATGTCTGGGAGACTTTTACTGTTTGATATTATGTGGAGCTGGGAGGTGTCTTGTGGACCAGTGTCCTGAAGTTGGCTCTCCCACCTCAGTGGCACAGCCCTGACATCTGGCTGGAGCACTGAGAGCCTGTTCTCCACATGGCTCAGAATAAAAGGGAGAAAAAAATAGAAATAAATAAATAAATAAAGAAAGAAAGAAAGAAAGAAAGAAAGAGGATAAAATAAAATAAAGATAAAATAAAATAAAGTTATTAAAAAACAAAAATAATTATTAAGAAAAAATTTTAAAATTAAAAAAAAAGCTGATGGACAGAACCCTAGGACAAATCGTGAAAGCAAAGCTATACGGAAAAAATCACACACAGAAACTTACACATCCACACTCACAAAAAGAGAAAAAAGGAAAAACACAGATATATCCTTGCTCCCAAAGTCCAACTCCTCAGTTTGGGATGATTCATTGTCTATTCAGGTATTCCACAGATGCAGGGTACATCAAGTTGATTGTGGAGCTTTAATCTGCTGCTCTGAGGCTGCTAGGAGAAATTACCCTTTCTCTTCTTTTTTCACACAGCTCCCGGGGTTCAGCTTTGGATTTGGCCCCACCGCTGCATGTAGTTCACCTGAGGGCATATGTTCTTCACTCAGACAGGACAGGGTTAAAGGAGCAGCTGATTTGGTGGCTCTGGCTCACTCAGGCTGGGGGCAGGGAGGGGTACGGATGTGGGGTGAGCCTGCGGCAGCAGAGGACAGCTTGACGTTGCACCAGCCTGAGGCCTGCCATGTGTTCTCCCGTGGAAGTTGTCCCTGGATCATGGGTCCCTGGCAGTGGTGGTCTGCACAGGCTTCCAAGAGGGTGTGGTGGGGATTGTGACCTGTGCTTGTGCACAGGCTTCTTGGTAGCTGAAGCAGCAGCCTTAGCATCTCATGCTCATCTCTAGGGTCTGTGCTGATAGTCATGGCTCATGCCCAACTCTGGAGCTCCTTAAAGCAGCACTCTTAATCCCCTCTGCTAGTGCACCAGAAAACAAAGAGGCAAGAAAAAGTCTCTTGTCTCTTCAGCAGCTCCAGACTTTCCCCTGGACTTCCTCCCAGCTAGCTGTGGTGCACTAACCCCTTCAGGCTGTGTTCACACCACCAACCCCAGTCCTCTCCCTGCATCTGACCAAAGCCCGAGCTTCAGTCTCCTTCCCCCACCCATCCCGGCAGTGAGCATACAGGCCTCTAGGGCTGGTGAGTGCTGGGGAGCACCAATCCTCTGTGAGGGAATCTCTCTGATTGTCCCTCTGCACCCCTGTTGCATGTACTCTCCTCCATGGCTCTAAAGCTTCCCCCTCTGCCACCTGCAGTCTCTGCCCATGAAGGGGCTTCTAGTGTGTAGAAACCTTTCCTCCTTCATAGCTCTCTCCCACTGGTGAATGTCCCATCCCTATTCTTTTGTCTCTGCTTTTTCTGTTTTTTTTTTTTTTTTGCCCTACCCAGGTATGTGGGGAGTTTCTTGCTTTTTGTGAGGTCTGAGGTCTTCTGCCAGCATTCAGTGGGTGTTCTATAGGAGCAGTTCCACATGTAGATGTATTTCTGATGTATCTGTGGGATGGAAGGAGATCTCCACATCTTACTCCTCCGCCATCTTCTCAAATCTCTCATATTAGGTTTTTAATCCATTTTGTATTTTTTTGTGTGTATTGTGTTAGGTAGTGTTCTAATTTCATTCTTTTACATGTAGCTGTCCAGTTTCCCCAGCACCACTTATTGAAGAGGCAGTCTTTTCTGCACTGTATTTTCTTGCTTCCTTTGTAATAATTTAGGTGACCATATGTATGTGGGTTTATCTCTGGGCTTTTGATCTATATTTATGTCTTTGTGCCAGTACCATACTCTCTTGATTACTGTAGCTTTGTAGTATAATGTGACATCAAGGAGCCTGATTCCTCCAGCTCCATTCCTCTTTCTTAAGATTGCTTTGGCTATTCTGTGTTTTTTGTGTTTCCATACAAATTGTAAAATATTTTTCTATTTCTGTGAAAAATGCCATTGGTAGTTTAATAGGTATTGCCAGGAATCTGTAGATAGTTTTGTGTAATACAGTCATTTTTACAATATTGATTGTTCCAATCCAAGAACATGGTATATTTCTCCATCTGTTTATGTCATCTTTGAGTTCTTTCATCAGTGTTTTACAGTTTTCTGAGTACAAGACTTTTACCTCCTTAGGTAGGTTTATGCCTAGGTATTTTATTGTTTTTGTTGTGGTGGTAAATGTGATAGTTTCCTTAATTTCTCTTTCTGATCTTTCACTCTTAGTGTATAGGAATACAAGAATTTTATGTTCCTGCAAACAGTGACAGTTTTATTTCTTCTTCTCCAGTTTGTATTCTTTTTATTTCTTTTTCTCCTCTGATTGCTGTGCCTAGCACATGCAAAACTATGTTGAATAGGAGTAGTGAGAATGGCCATCCTTATCTTGTTCCTGATTTTAAAGGAAATGCTTTCAGTTTTTAACCATTGAGAATGATAATTTGTTGAGAGTTAGTCACATATGGCCTTTATTATGTTTAGGTAGGTTCCCTCTATGCCCATTTTCTGGAGAGTTTTTATCATAAATAGACATTAAATTTTGTCTAAAGTTTTTTCTCCATCTATTGAGATGATCATGTGGTTTTTATTCCTTAATATATATATTTTTTTAATGAAGATGTTGGGGGTAGGAGATTATTAATTAATTTATTTATTTTTGCTGTGTTGAGTCTTCGTTTCTGTGCAAGGGCTTTCTCTAGTTGTGGCAAGTGGGGGCCAATCTTCATGATGGTGTGAGGGCCTCTCAGTATCGTGACCTCTTTTGTTGCAGAGCACAAGCTCCAGATGCGCAGGCTCAGTAGTTGTGGCTCATGGGCCTAGTTGCTCTGCGGCATGTGGGATCCTCCCAGACCAGGTCTCGAACCCATGTCCCCTGCATTAGCAGGCAGATTCTCAACCACTGTGCCACGAGGGAAGCCCCTCCATTTGTTAATATGTTGTATCACATTGATTGATTTGCATATATTGAAGACTCTTCATCTCTGGGATAAACCACACTTGTTCATCGTGTATCATTCTTTTAATGTGTTGTTGGATTCTGTTTGCTAGTATTTTGTTCAGGATATTTGCATCTATGTTCATCAGTGATATTGGTCTCTAATTTTATTTCTTTTTTTTTTGATATGTTTGTTTTTGGTATCAGGGTGATGGTGGCATTGTAGAATGAATTTGGGTGTGTTCCTCCCTCTGCATTTTCTTAGAAGTATTTGAGAATGATTGGTGTTTACTCTTCTCTAAATGTTTGATAGAATTGGCCTGTGAAGCTGTCTGGTCCTGCACTTTTGTTTGTTGGAAGTTTTTAAATTACAGTTTCAATTTTATTACTTGTGAAAGGTCTTGTTTATATTATGTAATTCTTCCTGGATAAGTCTTGGAAAATTGTACCTTTCCAAGAATTTGTCCATTTCTTCATGGTTGTCTATTTCATTGGCATACAGTTGCTTCTAGTAGTCTCTTATAATCCTTTGTATTTCTGTGGTGTCAGTTATGATTTCTCCATTTTCATTTCTAATTTTATTTATTTGTATCTTTCCCTTTTTTTCCTGATGAGTCTGGCTAAAGGTTTATCAATTTTGTTTATCTTCTCAAAGAACCAACTTTTAGTTTTATTGATCTTTGCTATTGTTTCCTTCATTTTTATTTCATTTATTTCTGCTCTGATCTTTATGATTTCATTCCTTCTACTGAGTTTGGGTTTTCTTTGTTCTTGTTTCTCTAGTTGCTTTAGGTGTAAGGTTAGAATTTTTTATTTGAGATTTTTCTTGTTTCTTGAGGTGAGATTGTATTGCTATAAACTTCACTCTTAGAACTGGTTTTGCATTACATTATATTTAATGCTAACTCTGAAGACATACTGGTATAAATTAAACCAACAATCTTAAAATTAGCTTTTATTTACTAAAGATTATCCTAGACCATGTAACTTTGAAAAACTTTGTTGTTAGTTTTTATTATATTTAAATATATATATATATATATATATATATATATATATATATATATATATATATAAGTGCTTTTTTAAGCCAATTAACTAGAGCTCTTATACAAGTTAATTTTGTCAATATTATCTAGAGGTAGAAAAACACCATACCTAAACTGCCCACATATAAACATATAGACAGACACAACAAAAGAGCTTACAGTTTTCATTTTGAAACTTTAGTCATGAATCAGGTACAATACAAAACCCACTAGTTTATAAGTAACAGTTGGAATAAACTAAGTTTACTCAGATAGCTAAACTATTTTTTTTTTAATTTGTGGATAAGGTTTTTATAATCTGTATTTACCCTTAACAAGCAATTTTAAGGAGACTGTTTGTGTAAGAGTTCTTATAGCAGTTTGTGTTTTCAAAGGTCTTGTTCCCTTTTCAATTTTATTCCTTAGTTTCAAGTTCTAGTAATTTATATAATCTGTGTTTAGTCTCAGGCAATGTGGGCTGTGTTTACATTTCAAAGACATGATGAGTTTTATAAATTTAGGGCGGGAGATATTAAAACATAAGTTTTCTCCTAGGACATTTTTAGTATATTTGTCTATTATCATAAGTGTTAAGGTAGTATTATTAATTTTTTTCCTGGGTACAGAACAATTTTCGCAAATATCCTACAAGCATTTTGAGAGGGATAGGTAAGGCCTTGGGAATGGTAAATATAGGTGGGTCTTGACATATTTATAGAATAGTACTCCTCCTTTTGTAGAGATTTGCAAGACAAAAACAGCTTCTTTTTTTATAAGCCCTTGAATATTCCCTTCCAGATGATTTATTTTCTGGTTACTTTTAGGAGGTCTGGGGAATTGCTGAAGAGAAAGGGTTTTACGAAGAAGATTTTATGTTGTATCTTTGTTTTAAGTTGTTTTTATTTTTTCCATCTTAATAAAGGATTCCTTAAGGCTGGTCATTATACTTTCTTTTTCTCCTTCAGTTTGATCCTCCCATAAGTACCAATATAACAGATGTTTATAATAAAAGCTCTCAAGAAAGTTGTTTTCTTATAAATATAGCCAGTTTAAAGATCCATCACCTGACCATTGACAAGTAGGAGATTTTATTAATTTCAGATAGTGACAAACAAGTAAGTCTTTTTTTATGGATTAACACAACATGCAAGAGGAATCTCATGGGCTTCCCTGGTGGTGCATTGGTTGAGAGTCTGTCTGCCAATGCAAGGGACATGGGTTCGTGCCCCTATTCGGGAGGATCACACATGCCATGGAGCAGCTTGGCCTGTGAGCCATGGCCACTGAGCCTGTGCGTCTGGAGCCTGTGCTCTGCAATGGGAGAGTCCACAGCAGTGAGAGGCCCGCGTACCGCAAAAAAAAAAAAAAAAAAAAAAAAAGAGGCATCTCACAAGAGCATGTAGTCCTCACAAGATCCAAATATTTATTTCCACACTTAGTATAAGAAAGTAAAAGCTCTTTGTGAGACAGGAAGGAAGGAGACAGGGCACAACTATTAAAAGAATGACACAACAATTAAGAAGAATGGAACACCAAGAAAAATGGTTAGAACATATTAGGCCTAAGATGGCAGAAGATTTGACTTCCAGTAGATCCTGAGCTTCATTATACATTCATTGTAATACATTAGCATGCTAAGTGACACACCCACAGGCACCCTGACAGTTCCGAGGTCCACCATAAAAGGCCAAAAAGTGGGTGGTGCACCAATTCCTGGAAATCCTCACCCCTTCTCCAAGATAGTTAGAATATTCCTCCCATTTATTAACCTGTGAAATTACTCAGCCCATAAAAAGTAACCACTCCCACACCTTGGGGCCACTCTCACTTTCCTAAGCAAGCCCATACTCTGTGGCTGCCTCTTGCCTTCTAAGAAAGCCCACACTCTGTCTATGGAGTGTGTATCTCTCCAAATAAACCTGCTTTCACTTTACTATGTCTCGCTCTTGAATTCTTTCCTGTGTGAAGCCAAGGACCCTCACTTGGCAGCCTGTCCCAGGGACTCACCTGAGACCTGGGACATGACCATCTTCTCGTGTTCCACTTTTTCTACATTTGTTACTACAGGCAGTAACAATGATGTAGTGAAAACAGTGTATCTGGTGTCCCACAAAATTGGGTACCTCCAGCCATAAGCCCACAAATTTGTGGAATCCAGTAGGTGCTCGTGGAATGGGATTTTTCCAGTACTAACAAGCAATTTAGGTTGAGGTGACAAAGGTCCTTTATTGACAGGGATCCCATATGAAAACCTTTCCTGAGGGCTGGCATGGGCAGAAAAAGAGCGTGTTACTTGTGAAAATTCATGTCTCAGAACTCCAGTCTATTTCATTAACCACCAGATGCACCCATACAAATGCATCTTCTGGGTGGTTAAGAACAGAGAATATTCTCACTGGACAGAAAGCCAAGTTCTCAGGACACAGAGCGAGGTGGAAAAAAAACCCTCATTTGGTTTTTACACAAAGGATCCACAGCAAGGTTTGTCTAAATAGATACTGGTCTGGTGAGAAATGTTAACTCACTAGTCTGTGAGACCAGCTCAGCAGCAGGCTTATAGGGCCTATGCCTGCATTCTTCCCTATGGTTCATCCTCCTTATGACAAATACAAGAACAGACAGATACAGCAAAAAACACTGACCATATCTTGAAGGAAAAGGACCCCCAAGAGTTGCTAAGTCCAAGAACTAGATCCACAAATAATTTTCTCCTGCTAAACTCAACTTAGAGAGAGATAGAAAGGACTCTTACCACTTTTTCTTCCACCAGATCTTGCAAGCAGTGTTCTGGGAGGCCGACGTGGTAAGGCATCTTGTTTTCTGCTAGACTTTTTCAAATGTCTCAGGATGTCTTAGTTGTAGCATACTATAGGCAGAAAGCAGTGTCCCATGAGTGTCTGCCTGGTTTGTCAACTGTTGGAAAGGGGAAAAGTTTTCCCTCTAGCCACTTGAGTTCTTGTGGCTGGATTAATAATAAAATTGACACAAGGCAGATTAATAGAAGGAAATGAAACAAATTTTAGCAGGCAAATTTTATACATTTTTGGACAGAAAAACAATAAATTTATGAGGAATTGATAGGGAGAAAGAGAAACTTGGGTTTTGCGTGCTCTATTCATGAAGAAGCTAGAGTTTGGGCATGGGGAAGTAAACTAAAGAAGTAAATAGGCTTTTTGGCCAGATTTTCCTTCACTGGTGATAAGGGTGCCCTTCTACTTCCAGATGTAGGAAGTGTACTTTTCACATGAAATATTTAAATCCTGTTTTCAGGGAGACAGAAATGAAGGTCAAAGTGTCTCTCTTAAATTGGCTATTTCTTAAGTAACTTTCATTCAAAATTATCAATATGCCACATAGCCCACATGGATTAACACAACATGCAAGAGACATCTTGCATGAGACACATTTTGAGGTATCCTACACTGGATCCCAACAATTGAAGCATTTATTTCCCCAGAAAAAGAAAAATAGAAGAGAATCAGTATTTGTTTTGTTATTTATATTAAAAAAAATCCTGCCCCCTGTTGTGGGATGTAAGGGGGGGGGAAGAGAGAGAGAGAGAGAGAGAGAGAGAGTGATGGAGAGGTGCAAATATGTAGTGGCATAAAGGCAAAATAACTTTTTTCTCTATGCAAGGTCAGATCAAAACTCTTATTCGAAGATCTATATGCTTTATTTTCTTAAACATATGAGGGAGAAGGTGTTTGTGAATATCACAAATAAACTGAAATGCTATTCCTCAGTTCTTCCATTTGTACTATCTGCAAAACTATTTGGTGATACTTTGGAGTAATTCTAGATAACACAGAATTCAGCTCTGTACAAAACACTGGAATAAGAAATATCAGTGATGACGATAGGTAGCACTTCTTGAACCAACAGTTCAAAAACTCTCAAAAACGACTCCTTACCTGAGTTTTTACAATGGAAAAGCACAAGGATTTCTTTTATAGAGTACTCTAATGCTTATGGCTGTTTTAAAATGTGACTATATTTTTGGAGTTACCTTTGAGATTCAGAAAGATAATTAATCCATTTGAAATTAAGTGGCATAGCCATTTGTCTGGGCCAGTTATCTATTTTTTTAATAGTGTTAAAAAGGCCAAAGTCAAAAGTTTGAACCCCAGATGCATCAGTTAACATCAGAGTCCTAAATCTATAGTCACAGCCTAACTCCAGACCGCAGCCACCATGAGAAAACAGCCATCACGCTGGCTCCAAAAGAGATGATAAGTCAGAGAACATGAGATGCAAACAAATATGAGTGTACAGGGGCAATTGTAAGCCTGTTTTCTTTACATAGAGATGCATGCACACGTGTCTTTGGGAAGGAAAATACTCCAGATTATTTATAAATAATAATTCAATAATTATGAATTTTCAAGAAGTTCAGAATATGGTATCTGTTACATGGAGGGAACTGGTTGTTAGTTTCTATAATTCAAACCACCTTACAATTTCTCATTACATGTCTTTTGCACATGTAAAAATCATTATGACATAGTTTGATTAATCATTTTGGAAAATAAAAATGCAGGGCATTGTAAGCCATATTTGCTTTATAATGTATTTGAGTAAAGGGCTAGTAGCATCATTTTTGCTCCTGAAGGACAAGGACACAAGTTTTAAATTTTATACACATTAATATTTCTATAAACCTAATAAGTTGTTAACCAGTTGATTCTGTGCTGGTTTAAAAATATGAATTGAATAACCTAGGAAACTATGGAGTCACTCGTAGCTAATCACTGTGCAAATGCTTTTCAAAAGACAGGATTTAGGTTTCTATCTCTTTTGGATGCTTCCAGAGTGGCCAGAATAGTGACCAATAAAGAAAGAATGAATGAGTGAATGAATGGATAGAAAAATAAAGCTTCTATTATACCTGGGACTCTAGTCTTCTCTGCTTTTTGCGTGCTTTCAAAATGTTGACAATTTGAATTTAGATAACTCAATTATAAAAGCTCTTTCCTATCTATTGTTTTATTTAATATATTTTGAAAAATTTTAATCAACAAAGAGGACATTATTATTGTTGTTTTAAGAATGTATGTGCAAGTCTAAATTGGGTTACAGTAAGAAAAACAAGGTAAAGAGGAAAAAGAAGGGTGAAGCAATAAATGCTTATACTAGAATTTTTTATAATGTTAAAATATATCATATATCTTTTTAACCATTTTTAAGCATAAAATTTAGTGGCATTAATTACATTAACGATCATCACCACAATCTAAATTATTTCCATCACCCCAAACAGAAATTTTGCACCCATTAACCAATGTTTTAATTTTACTCTCTTCCTGGCTCCTGGTAATAGCTAATCAATGCTCTGTCTTTATGAATTTATCTATTATAAATATCTCATATAAATGGAATCATGCAATGTTTGTTCTTTCATATCTGAGTTATTAGCATGGTGCTTTCAAGGTTCATCCATGCTGTAGCAGGTATAGTAATTTGATTCTTTTTATGGACAAATAATATTCTATAGTATGTATACACCACTTTTAGTTATCTATTCCCTTGATGGACATTTGGGTTGTTTCCACAATTTGGCCATTGTAAACAACACTGCAATGTTTGAGTCACTCTTTAATTTTGGGGGTTATATACCTAGGAATATAAGTGCTGGTTTGCATAGTAATATTATGTTTAACTTTTTGAGGAGTCATCGAATTGTTTTCCACAGTGAGCACACAATTTTACATTCACAAGAGCAATGTATGAGAGTTACAATCTCCCCATTCTCATCAACACTTGTTCTTTTTTAAAAAAAAGTATAGACAACTTAATGGATATGAAGTGGTATCTCATTACGATTTTAATTTTCCTAATGACAAATGATGTTGAGTATCTTTCGAAGTGTGTGCTGGTCATTTGTATACCTTATTTATGGAAATGTTTACTCAAGTCACTTCCCTATAAATTAAAAGGGTTGCTTATCATCTTAGTTGAGTTGTAGGAGTTCTTTAGATATTCATGAAGTTAAATCATTATCAAATATAAACTGTGTAAATATTTTCACCCATTCTTTAAGCTGTCTTCTTGTTTTCTTTTTTTATTAATTTAAATTTAATTAAATTTACTTTCTTTGGCTGCAGCGTGCAGCTTGTGGGATCTTAGTTCCCCCACCAAGGATTGAACCTGTGCCATTGGTTAGTGAATGCACATCATCCTAACCACTGGACCACCAGGGGATTCCCTTCTTGTTTTCTTAATAATGTTTTTCATGCACAAAGTTTTTAATTTTGATGAAGTCCAGTATATATATTTTATTGTTTATGCTTTCGGTGTCATATCTAGGAATCCATTTCCTACACAAGGCCATGAAGATTTATTGCTATATTTACTTCTAACAGTTTTATGGTTTATCTCTTACATTTAAGTCACTGATACATTTCAAGTTAATTTACAATGTAATCTAGAGAGCCAATTTTATTTTATTTTTTCCATGTTTATATCCAGTTGTCCTGACACAACTTCTTGAAGAAACTGATCTTTCCTCCACTGAATGGTTTTAACACACTGGTGGAAAGTCAATTGATCAAATGTTAATTTCAGCAAAATTGCAGACTAAGAAATTCTGAGCTATTGTTCATCTATGGATATATCAGAAAACCACCAGAAACTGTCTGAACTATTCTTATCGGAGCACTGGAAAACAGTCAGACTCTACAGAAACCAAATAAATGCCCAATCAAGAAAAAGCCACCTACAAACAGTAGGAAGTTTAATGTCTTTTGTTTGTACTTAGCTCTCAAGCCAGCATAAACAGAATATAGCTTTTTTGTAGTGTTCTAACCTACCAAATGCCTGAAGAAATGGTCTCTGTCTTGCTTAACTCAGATCTCAGCCAGAGAAAAGTGATTGGCAATACTTGCACAAATAACATGGGGACTACAGACCTGCAGATGGCTGGAGAAAGATAATACAGATGAAAAATATATATAATAGACCATATAAGGCCTCAGGAAGAGCTGGGGTGAAACTTTGTGTGAAATTAAGACACTTGAATGATTTTATGTATATGGGGGAATTGAGAAAACTAACCAAGCCCAGGTAAGGTTCATGCTCATAAAAGAATGGAGAAAACCTTAAACTTTTTAACTCAGTCATATGAAGATATAAAAATCTCCTATAAAGATAAATATACAGTTAAACATAAAAACCAGAATTACTGTAATTTTGATTTGTAACCCCTCTTTAGGTTCCCTATAATTTTTAAATGGCAAGCACATAAAATAGAAATCTTTGTTATTGTGCACATAATGTATGAAGATGTGATTTGTGGAAAAAATAACCCCATAAAACAGAGGCAAGTGTTATATAGAAGTAGAGTTTTGTAAAAGATTGAACATAAGTTGGTATTTACTCAAATTAGACTCATAATATTAGGATGTTACATGTAATTCTGATAGTAACCTCAAAGAAAATATCTATAAAATATATGGAAAAGTAAAGTGAGAAGGGGATAAATTTATGTCATTGCAAAATTCAACTAAACACAAAAGGAAGTAATAGAGAAAAGAAGAACGAAATCTATAAGACAGAGAGAAAAGAAAATAATAAAATGTCCAAAGTAATTTTTCCTTATCAGTAATTACTCTAAATGTACATGGAAATCACATGGTACAGAACAGCAGAAAAGATAAGAAGAACATGATCAAAATATATGCAGCGGACAGAGCTTAACTTTTGTTGTAAGAACAATATAAATTAAAAGTGAAAACATGGAAAAGGGTATTCCATGCAAATATTAACCAAAAGAGAGCCAGACTTGTTATATTAATAACAGATAAAATAAACTTTATGTAAAAAGTGTTACAAGAGGTAAAGAAAGACATTGTACATTGATAAAAGACCAATTCTTCCCCAAAAGCTATAACAATTACAAACATATACGAATAAAAAATCAGAGCTCCAAAATATAGGAAGCAAATATTGACATTTTTTGATACTTACAGTGGTTGTTGGAGATTTCAAAACTCCATTCTAAATGATGGATAGAGCAATCAGAGAGAAGTGAGTGACATTAGAATCATGGTAGCAAAAGAAATTCTTCTTTTTAGGTCCCCCCATTAAAAAAATAATCCACAAACAAAAGTGCCTTTGTGGGAGTAGTGGGATATAGCAGTATATGCCAAGAGACCTAGGAGGAATCACACCCACCTTTGCATTTGGTAATGGGAAGGCAGACCTTGGTATGGGCTGCAAGACCAGAAGAAGCTAGATAAACTGCCCCTCAGGGCCAGTCAGGAAAAACCTGGAGAATTCTGGCTTAGGCAAAAAACTATGGACAACAGAAACTTTGCAGAAAGCCTGCATTTCTGAGGAGATATTCAAGTCTACTGCTGGAGCAAAAGAAAATATATGAGAGTGGACGCATCGGAGAGGGGAATAGTAACTTTGCCAGCCTTGCTCCTACCCTCAAGGCAACAGAGTGTGGGGCTAAAATTGACACTAGTGATTTCTTCTACAGGAAGAAGGAGAGAAGTCAGTGAGTGCTTGACTTACTCAAATGTGTGGGACACAGCTGGAGAAATACACTTGTCTTCAGAAACATCAAGAGTACTGAGGCAGGAACTTCATGAATGTGAGGAGTGAGGAGGTTAGGAAAGAGACAGATAAGAACATCGAAGGATATTTAAAAATACTTTTTGTTGACTGTGCTCAGGACTTCAGCATGAAGTACACTCACAAGCCTCTAGTAAAACATCACTTGAGCACCTCCCTACTGGGCCTTCAGGAACCTTCAATATCCCAAGTGCTAAAGCCACACTTACCCCTCTTTGGCTAACTCCCATTGCAAATTCTAAGATGTGGCAGCAAGAGGCAAGCTCCTGTAAATTGAGTGTTATTAGAAAAACTGATTAGGGTCTGTGGGCAAGGAAACATCCACAAACTTGAGCTCTAAAATCATTTTTGGAAAACAAAAGAAAAGTTACCAGCTGCTAGCATGGTGAGTTGTCAGAAGCAGGGAAGACATGAAAGCTTAAGAATTGTACCCAAATAGCAAGCAAGGATTGTGGTGGAGCAGGTGTATAAATATAAGGTCCACGAAAACCCAAAACACAACAGAACCAATAAACAGTATATCCCACATGAAGGCAATTAGAAAAGATTTGATGAGGTATCTGTTACTTCAAATGTGAAAGCATCAGGGTAGAAGATTAAAAGGTACAAACTACTATGTATAAAATAAATAAGCTAAAAGAATACATTGTACAGTGCAGGGAATGTAGCCAACAATTTATCACTTTACATGAAGTATAATCTATAAAAATATTGAATCACTATATTGTACACCAGAAACTAATATAATATTATAAAAAAGCTAGACTTCATAGAAAAATTTAAAAATGTGAAAGCAGCAGTACAAAAATCCAAGGAACGTGATGAATCAAGAAAAAATGTCATCATTAAAAGCTAAAAATATTTCTTAAATAACCAAGCTCAATAGCACATAATTTTGTAATCAATCTGTTTTACAAGTTCAAAATACCTGTTTTGGGTAAACACAAGTGATACCACAAAAGAACACCAAGAGGATTCAATAAAATCAGGAAACCAATACACAGAGAAAATAAGAAATTTAACTAAAAGATAGAAGTCATAAAAAGAAAGAAAAAAATCTGCAGGTGAATAATTCAATAAGTGAAATTTAAAAAAATAATTAGAGAGCATCTGCAGCAGAGTAGACTAAATGGAAAATAGAATAAGTAAGCTAGTGGTTAGGAAATTTGAAATAACCCAATCAGAGGATGGTGAAGAAACAAAAGCGGGGGAAAAAAAAGAGAGGAAAGAAGGACTATGTGATTTATGGAACCCCTATCAAATATCCAAATAGAATAATTCGGGTTCCAGAAAGAAAGATAGGGAAAAGGGGACAGAAAGTTTATTTAAAGAAATAACAGCTGATTAATTCCCAAAGATGGGGAGAGACTTGGGCATTCAGGTTCATGAAGCTAATAAATTACCTTATTATTTCAATGAAAATGGACTCTTTCCAGGACATAATGAAACTGTCAAAAATTAAAGACATAAAGAGAAACTTAAAAGCAGATAGCTTTTCTTTTTCTCTTTAATTTTTTTTTTTCAGTACATGGGCCTCTCACTGTGGTGGCCTCTTCCATTGTAGAGCACAGGCTCCAGATGCGCAGGCTCAGTGGCCATGGCTCACAGGCCCAGCCACTCCACGGCATGTGGGGTCTTCCCAGACCGGGGCACGAATCCATGTCCCCTGCATCGGCAGGCGGACTCTCAACCACTGCATCACCAGGGAAGCCCTCTCTTTAATTTTTGATAGTTATAGACCAATAACACTGATGAATATAGTTGCAAATATCCTGAACAAAATACTCATAAAAAGAACCCAACAACACACTAAAAAGATCATACACCATGATCAACTGAGATTTACCCCAGGTATGCAAGGATTCTTCAATAAATGAAAATCAATCAATGTGATACACCATATTAACAAATTGAAGAATAAAAACCATATGATCATCTCAATAGATGCAGAAAAAGCTTTCAAAAAAATTCAACACCAATTTATGATAAAAACTTTCCAGAAAGTGGGCACAGAGAGAACTTTCCTCAACCTAATAGAGGCCATATATGACTGCAAACATCATTCTTAATGGTGAAAAACTGAAAGCATTTCCTCTAAGATCAGAAGCAAGACAAGGATGTCCACTGTCACCACTCTTATTGAACATAGCTTTAGAACTCCAAGCCATGGCAATCAGAGAAGAAAAAGAAATAAAAGGAATAAAAATTGGAAAAGAAGAAATAAAACAGTCACTGTTTGCAGATGACATGAATCTATACATAGAGAATCCTAAAGATGCCACCAAAAAACTACTAGAGCTAATCAATTAATTTTGTAAAGCTGCAGGATACAAAATTAATGTACAGAAATCATTTGCATCCCTATATATTAACAATGAAATATCAGAAAGAAAAATTAAGGAGACAATCCCATTCACCATTACAATAAAAAGAATAAAATGCCTAGGAATAAACATACTTAAGGAGGTAAAAACTTGTACTCAGGAAACTATAAGACATTGATGAAAGAAATTAAAGACACAGACAGATGGAGAGATATACCATGTTCTTGGATTGGAAGAATTAATATTGTGAAAATGACTCTACTACCCAAAGCAATCTACAGATTCAATGTAATCTCTATCAAATTCCCAATGGCATTTTTCACAGAATTAGAACAACAAAATCTTAAGTAGCCAAAATATCTTGAGAAAAAATCAACATAGCTGAAGGAATCAGACTCCCTGACTTCAGACTATACCAAAAAGCTGCAGTAATCAAGACAGTGTGGTACTGGCACAAAAAAAGAAATATAATTCAATGGAACAGAAAGCCCAGAGATTAACCCATGCACCTATGGTCACCTAATCTATGACAAAGGAGGCAAGGATATACTATGGAAAAAAGACAGTCTCTTCAATAAGTGTTGCTGGGAAATCTGGACAGCAACATGTAAAATAATAAAAGAAAAACACTCCCTAAAACCATACACAAAAAAAATTCAAATGGATTAAAGACCTAAATGTAAGACCAAATGCTGGAGAGGGTGTGGAGAAAAAGGAACCCTCTTGCACTGTTGGGGGAAATGTAAATTGATACAGTCACTATGGAGAACAGTATGGAGCTTCCTTAAAAACCTTAAAATAGAATTACCATATGACCCAGCAATTCCACTATTGGGCATATACCCAGAGAAAACCATAATTCAAAAAGACACATGCACTCCAATGTTCATTACAACACTATTTACAATGGCCAGTTCATAGAATGGACCTAAATGTCCATCAACAGACAAATGGATAAAGAAGATGTGGTACATATATACAATGGAATTGTACTCAGCCATAAAAACAAGCAAAATTGGGTCATATGTAAATACCTGGTTGGACTTGGAGTCTGTCATACAGAGTGAATGAAGCCAGAAAGGGAAAAACAAATATCATATACTAACGCATATTTGTGGAATCTAGAAAACTTGTACAGATGAACTGGTCTGCAAGGCAGAAATAGAGGCACAGATATATAGAACAAACATATGGCACTAAAGTGGGAAAGTAAGGATGGGATGAATTGGGAGACTGGGACTAACATAATTACACTAAAATCTATAAAATAGTTAAGTAATTAGAACCTGTTGTATAGCACAGGGAACTCTGCTTCACTTCACTGTACAGTAGAAACTAACACAACCTTGTAAAACAACTATACCCCTATAATAATAATTTTAAAAATCAGAGAAAAAAATGTAACTGTCAATTGAAAATGAAAAACCTAAAAGTTGAGAATTATGTTTTATTTGGCAGACTTTCTGAGGTCTTCAAACCCAGGAGGCAGCCTCTCAGAAGAGCTACAATGGACTGCTCCAAAGATGTAAGGGAGGAGCCAGGATATGTAGAGGTTTTGCAATAAATACCACATACTGGGAACATCAAAAATTACCATTAATTAAAGAAAACCTGATATCTCAAGTTAAAAAATTTAACATGTTTCTATGTATGGGAAGATGCAAGCTTGGGCTCATTGCAATCATTTTTAGATATGCCCCTTATCTATGTAGAGCCAGTATCCTGTTCTTTCTCATCCTGAATCACCTCAGAGTGCACCACTGCGTGTGGCTGCAGTGGCTGAGGGCTTGGCAGGGGGCAGTTGGCAGTTTGTCTCCATCCTGAATTCCCTCGGAGCTCCTCATCAAGGGTTGCTGCAGTGGATTGATGGTTGCAACATCACCTATTTATTGATATGGCAGGCAAGCAATATTTTTCATTCATGTAACCTACAAAGGAATTCACATGAAGCTATTAACATATTTCTCACCATAAATCCTACAGGGTAGGAGAGAGTAAAATGACATATTCAAATCATTGAAAGACAATAACTGCCAACCAAGAATACCGTATCTGGCAGTTTTCCTTTATCTATTAAAGCGAAATAAAGTATTTCCCAGACAAACAAAAGCTGAGGTAATTCATCACCATTAGATCTTCCTTGCAAGCAATGGTGAAAAGAGTTCTTCAATCTGAAATGAAAAGACCCTAATTAATAACATGAAAACACAAAAATGTATGTACACGTTTGTAAAGATAAATACACAGTTAGATTTAGATAACTCTAATTCTGTAATAGGATTTTGTGTTAACTAGTTAGATATAGTATCAAGGTTAGAGGAAATTAATATTAGAAATAACTATAACTACTATGAATTGTTATTGAATATACAATGTAAAAAAGGTAAATTGTGACATCAAATATATAAAAGGGAAGTGAATAGGTGAAATATCTGTATATGATCAAAGTTAAATTGCTTTCAGCATAAAACCAAACATTTTATCCATAAGCATGGTAACCAAAAAGTGAGACCCTACAGAAGATTCTAAAAGATAAAGAAAGAAGAACCAGAGCATACCACCATGGGAAATCATCACTATCTAAAAATAAAGAGAAACCAAGAGGGAAAAGCAAACAAACTACAAAAAAGCCAAACCACAATTAATTATATGGCCTTGGTAAGTCCTCACATATCAACTGTTACTATAAATGTGAATGGATTTAATTTAACAATAAAAAGACACAAATTTATCTAGATAGATAAAGAAACAAGACATCACTTTATGCTGTCTCTAAAAGAATAACCTTAGATTTAGGACACACATAGGCTCAAAATGAAGGGATGGGAAAAGTTACTCCATGCAAGTAGTAACTGAAAGAAACTGGAAATAACAATAAAATAAGAATTAAAATTTTTAAATATATATGCACCCACCTTTAAGCACCTAAATTAATTAAGCAAACACTAACAAATCAGAAAAGAGAAATTAACAATAAAATTATAATAGGAGATGCCAATATCCCTCTATCAGCAAAGGATAGATTTTCCAGGCAGAATATCAACAAGGAAACATCAGACTTGATCAAATGATCAAATGAATCTAAAATATATTTATAAACCATCTCATCCTATAGCAGTAGAATACATATTCTTCTCAAGTAGAGATGAAAATTTCTCAAAGATAGATCAAATTACAGACTGCAAAACAAATTTTAGCAAATTTAAAAATATTGAAGTCATACAAATTATCTTTTACAACCACAGTGCTATGAAACTAGAAATCAACAAATAGAGGAAATTTTGAAAATTTACCATCATGTGGAAACTTACTAAATAAATGATAATAAAAACAAACTACACCCAAACCAACTGAATACTGTAAGAGCAATTCTGAGAGGAAAGTTTACGGTGACAAACGTGTATGTTAAGAAAATAGAAATATTTAAAATAATCAACCTAACTTAAATCTCAAACAGATAGAAAATGAACAAACTAAATCCATAGAAGCAAAAAGAAGGAACTACCAATGATCAGAGTAGAAATAAATGAAAAAAAGACCAGAAAAAAAAGAAAATCTCAATAAAACTAAGAATTTTTGTTTGAAAAGAAAAATAAAATTGACATTTAGCCAGACTAAGAAAAAGAGAGAAGACTCTGATAAATAAAATCAGAAATAAAAGCGGAGACTACAGCAATAAATAGAATCATAAGAGACTACTATAAAATTATATGTCAAAAATGGAATAAACTAGAAGAAATGGGTAAATTCCTAAAAATGTAAAACCTATAAAGACTGACTCAGAAAGAAAAGAAAATCAGAACACATTAATCACTGATAAGATTGAATCAGTAATCAAAAATCAGAAAAGCCAAGAACCAGATGCTTTAATTGGGTAATCCTACC
Source organism: Lipotes vexillifer (assembly GCF_000442215.2). NCBI lineage: Eukaryota > Metazoa > Chordata > Mammalia > Artiodactyla > Lipotidae > Lipotes > Lipotes vexillifer. The sequence goes on from NW_006771059.1 coordinate 91,201, forward strand.
AAACATTTAAAGAAGAATTAATGGGAACACTTCCAAAGTCATTTTACAAGGCCAGCATTACCCTGGTATCAAAGCCAGCTAAGGATACTATAAGAAAATTATAAATCAGTATCCCTTTTGGAATATAGATTTAAAATTTACCAACACAATATTATGAAACTGAATTCAACAACACATTTAAAAAAAAAAAATCTTAGACTGTGATAAGTGGGACTTTACCCTAGGATGCAAGGAAGGTTCAACATATGCAAATCAATAAATGTGATACACCACTTTAAAAGAATAAAAGATAGAAAACTCTTGATAACCTCAATAGAAGTAGAAAAATAATTTGACAAAATACAACTTTCTTTCATGATAAAAACTAACAACTAATTTGGTTTAGAAGAAACATACCTCAACATAATAATTAGCCAGGGGTAATATTATACTCAGTTTTGGAAGAATAAAAACTTTCCTTCTAAGATCAGGAAAAAGACAATGGTGCCCTCTCTCACCACTCTTATTCAAAATAATTCTGAAAGTCCTAGCTTTAGGAATCATGGCAGACAAAGAAGTAAAAGGCAACCAAATTGGAAAGAAGTAAAATTGTCTTTATTTGTAGGTGTTATGATTTTATATATATTCTTAAAAATTCAACAAAAATCTGTTGGAAATAATCAACAAATTTAATAATATAAAATCACCATACAGAAATCAATTGTGTTTCTATGCATTAAGAACAAAATATCTGAAAAGAAATCAAAGAAACTACTGCACTCATAACAGTATCAACAACAGTAAAATATTGAAGAATAAATATAACCAAGAAAGTGAAAAATTTAAACAATGAAACTACAATGTTGATGAAATAAATTGAGGACACAAACAAATGAAAAGAAATCCAGAGTTCATGGACAGAAATGATTACTATTATTACAATATCCATAGTGTCCAATGTCTTCTATAGAGTCAATGTAATCCTTATAAAAATCCCAAGGGTATTACCCCCCAAAAAAAACCCCTTAAAATTTATGTGGAATCACAAAATATCCCAAATAGCCAAAACAACCATTGGAAAGTAGAACAAAGCCAAAGACATTATGCTCCCTGATTTCAAATTAAACTGCAAAACTAAAGTAATTAACACTGTATGGTATCAACGTAAAAATAGAGAGCCCTGAAATAAACCCATGAATATATGGTCAACTAATGTTTGACAAATGACTCAGAAAAAATAAATAAATAAATAACTTAATGAAGGATGAAAATCTCTTCAACAAATGAAGGGAAAACTGGATAACCACATAAAGAAAAATGATAGTGGTCCCAATCTTACACCACTCACAAAAATTAACTTGAAATAAAGACTTGAGAATGAGATCTACTACTTTAAAACTCCTAGAAGAAAATAGGAAAGAAGCTCCTTGACATTGGTATTGACAATGATTTTTTGGTTATAACACCAATAGCACAAGCAACAAAAGCAAAATTCAACTAATGGGAGTGCATCAAACTTAAAAACTTCTGCACAGCAAAAGAAACATTCAACAAAATGAAAAGACATTCTGTCAAATGGAAGAATGTATTTACAAATCATATATTAGATAAGGTGTAGTCAAAAGTTCATAAATAACAAGTGAAACCAAGAAGTCACCAAAGTAGTAATTAGTAAAATTTTATTGTGCACAAACCACAGGAGAGTTTGCAAACTAGGAGCACTCAAATCAAAACATGGAATGAAGATCAGGAGTATATTGTTATAAAGCAGCTTATATAGTGAGAAAACAGTGACTGTTTACTTTTAAGAGTAATTGCTTATAATATTAAAATTTTCTTAAATGAAAGGAAATTGGTTAGTTTTTACCTCATATCATTTCTGGGAAACAGCTCAAGTTTTGGTTATGGTTTCTGGAGGCATAAGCAAGAAATTATTTGTGGCAAGTTAGTCTTTCAAAATTAGCTCAATTAAAATTTGCTTATATAGATAAACAGTTTTGTCTGCTCAAGGAATTTTCAAGATTAGTCTCCTTTTTCTATTGTAACAATTACCACCTTTTGGTCATTCTTTTAGCAGGCTAAGAGTATGATCAACCAGTATAGCATTATTATCAGTTAGCATCATTAATATAGTCAGGCTGAAAAATCACATATTATCTGGTCCCACTAGTTGAGTCAACAGTTTATGTAGTCACCATCTTCATTGTCTATGTGGTTACTATTTGTTTTTTCCAGTGTATGATCCTGATAGATGTCTACATGCAAAACACAGAAGTTAGACTATTTTCTTATACCTCATATAAAAATTAACTCAAAATGGGTCAAACACAAAAACAGAAAATATTATCTCTTAAAAGAATACTTGGAGGAAAATTTCATGACTTTGAATTAGGCAATGGTTTATTGGATATAACAATAAAAACATATACAACAAAAGAAAAAACTAGGGTTTATCTAAATTAAGTACTTTGGTGCAATAAGGGACACTATCAAGATAGTAAAAAGACAACACAAAATTGGGATAAACTATTTGTTATGAAAAATATTGTATCTCTCTAAAATTCATACGTTGAAGTCCTAAACCCCAGTACCTCAGAATGAATTTGGAAATAGGATCTTTAAAGAGGCAATTAAAGTAAAATAACTGTCTTCGAAGAGTTTTTTGGTAGAAATGTGAACTTTATAGGTGATTCTGGAAAAGGATTAGAAAGAAAAGAAGAGAGCTATGGAGAAAGCTTCGATCTCTAAGGAGATATAAATAAATCATCATGAAGAGAGTGCTGGTAGAAATAGGAATGTTAAAAGTGCTACTGGTGAGATCTCAGACAAAAATGAGAAACATGTTAATGGAAACTGCAGGAAAGTTGATCCAAATATAACTTGTCCAAACTGTGTTCTGGTTTGTGGGACATAGAAGTTTAAACCATAAACTTAGATGCTGGTCTGAAAATATTTCTCAGCAAAGTGTTGGAAGTATGGCCTGATTTCTCCTTGCTTCTTATAGTGAAGTGCAAGAGGGAATAGCCAAAGTGAAGAAGAAATTGTTAAGCCAGGAAGAAGAAAAAAGATGGTGGAGAAGAAGGACATGAGCTCACCTATTTTATGGAAACACCAAAATCATAACTAACTGCTGAACAACCATGGACAAGAAAACATTGGAACTTACCAAAAAAAATTTCCTTACATCCAAAAACAAATAAGCCACCAGTAGATGGTAAGAGGGGCACAATTGCAATAAAATCAAAGCCCATATATGCCAGGAGGGCAACCCACAAACTGGAAAATAATTATACCATAGAAGTTCTCCTACAGGAGTGAAAGGTCTGAGCCCCAAGTCCAGTTCTCCAGCCTGGGGATATGGCAATGGGAGGAGAAGCCCCAGGGAATCTGGCTTTGAAGGCCAAAGGAGTTTGATCACAGGAATTCCACAGGACTGGGGGAAAAAGAAACTCCATTCTTGGAGGGCACACACAGGGTCCCATGTGCACCAGGACACAGGCCAAAAAAGAAGAGACCTCATAAGAGACTGTGCAAGACTTACATGCTAGTATTGGAGGGACTCCTGTGGAGGTGAGGCATAGATGTGGTTCACTGCAGGGACAAGGACACTGGTGGTGGTAGTTCTGGGGAGTAGTCATTGGCATGAACCCTCTTGGAGGCCACTGTTTTTTTACAAAGACTGGGTCCCATCCAAGAACCTGCAGTCTCCAGTGCTGGGATGCCTAAGGACAAACAACCAAAAGGTTGGAACACAGCCCCATCCATCAGCAGTAAGGATGATTAAAGTCTTCCTGAGTACACAGCTGCCAGGTAAAAACATCTACATACATGTCCCTGCCCACCAGGGGGACAAGACCAAGTTCCACACATCAGTGGGCAGGTACCAGTCCCTCCCACCAGGAAGTCTGCACAAGCCTCTTAGACAGGCTTATTCACAGGGGACAGAGAGCAGAAGCAAGAAGAACTACAACACTGCTGCATGTGGAATATAAATCAAAATCACAGAAAGTTAGAAAATATTAGATGACAGAAGAATATGTCACAGATGAAGGAACAACAACAACAACAAAAATGACCCAGAAAAGCAACTAAGTGAAATGGAGATAGGCAATCTACACTAAAAATAATTCAGAGTAATGATAGTAAAGATGATCCAAGATATCAGAAAAAGATGGGGGCACAGATCAAGAAGATACAAGGTATGTTTAACAACGACCTAGAAGAAGTAAAGAACAGAGATGAACAATACAATAAATGAAATGAAAAATGCACTAGAATGAATCAACTGCAGAATAGCTGTGGCAGAAGAACAGAGAAGTGAGCTGGAAGACTGAATGGTGGAAATCATGGCTGTGGAACAAAATAAAGAAAAAAAGAATGAAAAGAAATGAGGACAATATAAGAGACCTCTGGGACAACATTAAATGCAACAAAATGTGCATTATAGGGGTCCCATAAGGAGAAGAGAGAAAAAAGACCTGATAAAATAATTGAAGATATTATAGTCAAAAACTTCCCTAACATGAGAAAGGAAACAGTCACTGAAGTCCTGGAAGGATAGAGAGTCTCAGGCAGGAAACCCAAGGAGAAACATGCTGTGACACATAGTAAGCAAAATGACAAAAAATAAAGACAAAGAAAAAAAATTAAAAGCAACAAGGGAAAAGTAACAAGTAATATACAAGGGAATCCCCAAAAGGTTATAAGCTGATTTCTCTGCAGAAACTTTGCAGGCCAGAAGGAAGTGTCATGATATATTTAAAGTGATGACAACAAAGAATACTCTACCCAGCAAAGCTCTCATTGAGATTTGATGGAGAAATCAAAAGCTTTACAGACATGCAATATCTAAGAGAATTCAGTACCACCAGACCAGCACTGCAACAAATGTTAAAGAAAATTATCTAGGTGGAAGAAAAGGCCACAGCTAGAAAAAAGAAAAATTACAAATGGAAAAGATCAGGAGGAAAGGCAAACATAGAGTAAAGGTAGGAAATCATCAGCACACAAATAAAATATCAAAACCAGAAATTTGGAAAAAAGGAGAGCACAAATGAAGGATATTGGTAATAAATTTGAAATTAAAAGACCAGCAACTTAAAACAATCTTGTTTATATATAGACTGCTATATCAAAACTTCATGGTAACCACAAACCAAAAATATACATAGATACACACATATAAAAGAAAAAAAATGCAAAAACAGCTCTAAAGATAGTGATAAAATCACAAGAGAAGAGAATGAAGAGGAAGGAAAGAAAACACCTACAAAAACAAATTCAAAACAACTAATGAAATGGTAATAAGAACATACCTATTGATAATTACCTTAAATGCAAATGGATTAAATGTTCCAACCAAAAGACATAGACTGGCTGAATGGATATAAAACAAGACCCATATATATGCTGTCTAAAAGAGGCTCACTTCAGACCAAGAGACACATACAGACAGAATATGAGTGGATGGAAAAAAGATATTCTATGCAAATGGAAACCAAAAAAAAGCCGGAGTAGCTATATATATATATATATATATATATATATATATCAGATGAAATAGACTTTAAAATAAAGATTATTACAAGAGACAAGGAAAGACACTACATAATGATCAAGGGATTAATCCAAGAAGAATATCCAGCAATTTTAAATATATATGAACCCAAAATAGGAGCACCTCAATATGTAAGACAAATTCTAACAGCCATAAAAGGAGAAATCAACAATAACACAATAGTAGTGAGGGGCTTTAATACTCAAGTTTCATCAACTAACAGATCATCCAGACAGAAAATCAAGAAGGAAACACAGGCCTTCTATGACACATTAGACCAGATGGACTTAATTGATATTGAAGAAACATTCCATCCAAAAGCAGCAGAATACACATTCTTCTCAAGTGCACAGGGAACATTCTCCAGATTTGATCACATTCTGTGCCAGAAAGTGAGCGTCTGGAAATTTAAGAGAATTGAAATAATATCAAGCATCTTTTCTGACCACAACGCTATGAGATTAGAAATTAATGACAAGCAAAAAAAAACTTAAAAATACAAACATGTGGAGGCTAGATAAGATGTTATTAAACAATCAATGGTTAACTGAAGAAATCAAAACACACTTGTCTTTGGTTTTGTTTGTCTGCTTTCTTTTCTTCTTTTATTTTTTTCTTCCTTTGGCCACACCATGCAACTTGCAGTGTCATGCTTCCGTGGTCTAGGGTCAGTCCTGAGCATCTAGGGTAAGAGGGCTGAGTCCAAGACACTTGAATGCCAAAGAATTCCTGGTCTCAGGGAATATTAATCAGCATGAGTTCTCCTGGAGATCTCCATCTCAACACCAAGACACAACACCACCCAACAGCCTGAAGGATCCAGTGATGGATGCCTTACACCAAAACCCAGCAAGACAGTGACACTCCCCTATCCATCAGTAGACAGGCTGCTTAAATTCTTACTAAGCTCACAGACACCCCAAAACCTACAACCTGACATGGCCCTGCCCACCAGAGGGACAAGACACAGCTCCACCCACCGGAGAACAGGAGCCAGTTCCTCCCACCAAGAAGCCTACAGAAAACCCTCAACCAAACTCACCAACCAGGGGTCAGATAAGAGAAACAAAAGACCTACCACCTTGAAGACTGCAGAAAGGAGACCACAAACAGAATAAGTTATACAAAAGGAGATGACAGAGAATTATGTTATAAACTAAGGAACAAGGTAAAAATCCACAAGATTAAATAACTGAAGAAGTAGGCAATAGATCTGAAACATAATTCAGAGCAATGATAGTTAAGATAATCCAAGGTCTCAGAAATAGAATGGAGTCATGGATCCAGAAGATACAAGAAATGTTTAAAAAGGACCTAGAAGAATTAAAGAACAAACATACAGCAATGAACAATACAATAACTGAAGTGAAAAATACACTAGAAGAAATCAATAGCAGAATAACTGAGGCAGAAGAACGGATAAGTGAGTTGGAAGATAGAATGGTGAAAATAACAGCTGTGGAGCAGAATAAAGAAAAAAAGAATGAAAAGAAATGAAGAGTCTCAGAGACCTCTAGGACAACATTAAATGCACCAACATTTGAACTATAGGTGTAGCAGAAGAAAAAGAGGGAGGGTCCTGAGAAAATATTTGAAGAGGTTATAGTTGAAAACTTCCCTAACATGGGAAAGGAAATAGTCACCCAGGTCCAGGAAGCACAGAGAGTCCCATACAGGATAAACCCAAGGAGAAATACATAAATCCACATTTTAATCAAACTAACAAAAATTAAATACAACCAAAAAATATTAAAAAGCACCAAGGGAAAAGCAGCAAATAATATACAAGGGAATCCACATAATATTAGCAGCTGATTTTTCAGCAGAAACTATGCAAACCAATAGAGAGTGGCATAATATATTTAAAGTGATGAAAGGGAAAAAAAACTGTAACCTAGAATACTCTACCAAGCAAAACTATGGCTCAGATTTGACAGAGAAATCAAAAGCTTTACAATTAAGCAAAAGATAAGAGAATTCAGCACCACCAAACCAGGTTTACAACAAATTCTAAAGAAACTTCTCTAGGTGGGAAACACAAGAGAGGAAAAAGACCTACAAAAACATATGCAAAACAATAAAGAAAATGGTAATAGGAACATACATATTGAAAATTACCCTAAATGTAAATGGATTAAATGCTCCAACCAAAAGACACAGACTGCCTGAATGGCTACAAAAACAAAGTCCCTATGTATGCTGTCTACAAGAGACCCACTTGAAACCTAGGGACACATACAGACTGAAAGTGAGGGGATGGTAAAAGATATTCCATGCAAATAGATATCAAAAGAAACCTAGAGTAACAATACTCATATCACACAAAATAGACATTACAATAAAGACTATTACATGAGAAAAGGAAGGACACAACATAATGATCAGCGGATCAATCTAAAAAGATAATATAACAATAGTAATTATTTATGCACCCAACAGAGGAATACTGCAATACTTAAGGCAAATGCTAACAGCTATAAAATGGGAAATCAACAGCAAAAATGGGAAATCAACAGCAAAAATAATAGTGGGGAACTTTAACACTTCACTTACAACAATGGACAGATAATCCCAACAGAAAATTAATAAATAAACACAAGCCTTAAATGGCACATTAATACCAATAGACTTAACTGATATTTATAGGACCTTCCATCTGAAAGCAGCAATATACACTTTCTTCTCAAGTGCACATGGAACATTCTCCAGGATATATCATATTTTGAGTCACAAATCAAGTCTCAGTAAATGTAAGAAAATTGAAATCATATCAAGCATACTTTTTACCACAACAGTATGAGATAAGAAATCAGTTACAGAAAAAAATAAAAACTGTATAAACACAAACATATGGAGGGTAAACAAAATGCTGCTAAATAACCAATGGATCACTGAAGAAATCAACAAATACCTAGAAACAAATGACAATGTAAACACAAGGACCCAAATCCTATAGGATGCAGCAAAAGCCATTCTAAGAGGAAAGTTTATAGTAATACAATTCTTCCTCAAGAAACAAGAAAGATCTCAAATAAACCACCTAACCTTACACCTAAAGCAACTAGAGAAAGAAGAACAAAACCCAAAGATAGTAGAAAGAAATCATAAAGATCAGAAATAAATGAAATAGAAAGGAAGAAAACAATAGCAAATATGAATGAAATTAGAGATTTCTTTTTAAGAAATTAAAATTGATAAACCTTCAGCGAGAACCATAAAGAAAAACAGTGAGAGGACTCAATTGAATAAAATTAGACATTAAAAAAAGAGAAGTTATAAAGTATCAAAGATACAAAGGATCAGAAATAGGAGGGATCATAAAGGACTACTAGAAGCAACTATATGCCACAAAATTGGACAACCTGGAAGAAATGAACAAATTCTTAGAAAGATAATACTTCCAAGAAGATCCAGGAAGTATTAGAAAATATGAACAGACCAATCACAAGTACTGAAATTGAAACTGTGATTAAAAACCTTCCAGCAAACAAAAGTCCAGGATCAGATGGCTTCACGGATGAATTCTATCAAACAGTTAGAGAAAAGCTAACACCTATCCATCTCAAACTCTTCCCCAAAATTGAAGATATAGGAATACTCCTAAGCTCATTCTATGAGGCCACTATCACCCTGATACCAAAATCAGACAAAGGTATCACAATAAAGAAAATTACACACCAATATCATTGATGAACATAGATGCAAAATTCCTCAATAAAATACTCACAAACAGAATCCAACAACACATTAAAACAATCATACACCATGATCAAGTGGGATTTATCCCAGGGATGCAAGGATTCTTCAATATACGAAAATCAATCAGTGTGATACACCATATCAACAAATTGAAGAATTAAAAAATATGTGATCATCTCAATAGATGCAGAAAAGGCATTTTACTAAATTCAACCCCCATTTGTGATAAAAACTCTCCAGATAGTGGGCATGGGCACCTACCTCAACATAATAAAAGCCATATATGACAAACCCACAGCAAACATCATTCTCAATGGTGAAAAACTAACAGCATTTCTTCTAAGATCAGCAAAAAATCAAGGATATCCACTCTTGCCACTATTATTCAACATAGTTTTGGAAGACCTAGCCATGGAAATCAGAGAAAAAAAGAAATAAAAGGAAAACTGACAGCATTTGCAGATGACATGATACTATCCATAGTAAATCTTAAAAAATGCTATCAGAAAACTACTATAGCTAATCAATAAATTTGGTAAAGTTGCAAGATACATATTAACACACATAAATCTCTTACATTCCTACACACTAAAAACGAAAGATCATAAAGATCAATTAAAGAAACAATCCATTTACCACTGCAACAAAAAGAATAAAATACCTAGGAATAAACCTAACTAAGGAGACAAAATACCTGTTCTCAGCAAACTATAGGATATTGATGGAAGAAATCAAAGATGATACAAATGGAGATATATACCATGTTCTTGGATTGGAAGAATCAATATTGTGAAAATGACTATACTACCCAAAACAATCTACAGATTCAGTGCAATCCCTATCAAACTACCAATGGCATTTTACACAGCATTAGTAAAAATTGTTTCACAACTTGTATGGAAACACAAAATACCACAAATAGCCAAAGCAAGCTTGAGAAAGAAAAACAGAGTTGGAGGAATCAAGCTCCCTGACTCAGAGTATACTACAAAGGTACAGTAATCAAATTTGTATGGTACTGCCACAAAAACAGAAATATGGATCAATGGAACAGGATAGAAAGCCCAAAGATAAACCCATGCAACAATGGTCAAATAATCTGTGATAAAGGAAGCAAGAATATACAATGAATAAAAGACACTCTCTTCAATAAATGGCACTGGAAAAACAGGACAGTGGCATGTATAAGAATGAAATTAGGACACTCCCAAACACCATACACAAAAACAAACACAAAATTGATTAAAGACTTAAATGTAAGTCTGGACACTATAAAATTCTGAAAGGAAAACATAGGCAGATAACTCTTTGACATAAATCACAGCAAGATCTTTTTTCACCCAACTCCTAGACTAATAAAAATAAAAACAAAAAGAAATAAACTGGACCTAATTAAACTTAAAAGCTTTTACATAGCAAAGGAAACCATAAACAAGACAAAAAGACAAGCTTCAGAATAGGAGAAAATATGTGCAAATGAAGCAATCTAATTGTCAAAATAAACAAACATCTCTTGCAGCTCAATATTAAAAAAAAAAACAAATAACATAATCAGAAAATGGGCAGAAGACCAAAATAGACATTTCTCCAAAGAATACATAGAGATGGCCAACAAACTCAAGAAAAGATGCTCAATATCGCTAATTATTAGTGAAATGCAGATCAAAACAACAGTGAGGTATCATCTCACACTGGTCAGAATGGTCATCATCAAAAAATTTAAAAGCAGTAAAAGTTGGAGAAGTTGGGAAGGAAAGGGAGCCATCTTACACTGTTGGTGGGAATGTAAATGGATACAGCCGCTATGTAGAACAGTATGGAGGTTCCTTTAAAAACTAAAAGTAGAATTATCATATGACCCAGCAATCCCACTACTGGACATGTAGCCAGAGAAAACCATAATTCAAAAAGACACATGCCCTCCCAATATTAATTGCCCCACTATTTAAAATATCCAGGTCATGGATGCAGCCTAAATGTCCATCAACAGAAGAACGGATAAAGATGATGTGGTACATACATACAATGGTATATTACTCAGCCATAAAAAAAGACAAAATGGTGCAATTTGTGGAAATGTGGATGTAGCTAGAGATTGTCTACAGAGTGAAGTGAGTCAGAAAGAGAAAAAACAAATGTAGTATTATATCACTTAAATGTGGAATCTAGAAAAGTGATACAGATGAACTCATTTGCAAAGCAGAAATAGAGATACAGAGATAGAGAAAGGATATATGGATACCAGGGTGAGAAGGGGGGATGGGATGAATTGGGATAATCGGATTGACATATGTACACTAGTATGTATAAAGTAGGTAACTAATGAGAAGCTACTTTATAACACAGGGAACTGTACTCAATTCTCTGTGATAATGTAAATAGGAAGGAAATCCAAAAAAGAAGGGATATATGTATACATATAGTTGATTCACTTTGCTGTACAGCAGAAAGTAACACAACAGTGTAAAGCAACTACACTGCAATAAAAATTAATAAAAAATATAATGTACATAAACCCACTCTAGGTATTTACTCAAGTGAAAAAAAAGAAAAGAAAAAAATCACATACAAAAGAACCTTTATGTAAATGGTTGTGGTACCTTTATTCACAACTTCCCAAAGCTGAAAACAACCCAGATGTTCCTCAATAGGTAAGTGGATGGACAAATTGTGGTAATACAAAAGAATGCTACTTGGCAATAAAAAAAGAAAAAAAAAATTAAGATACTTGTATCCCAATGTTCATTGCCACACTGATTATAATAGCCAAGACATGGAAGCAACATAAATGTTCAATGATAGATGAATGGTTAAAGAAGTTGTGGCACATATATACAATGTAATATTTCTCAGCTATTAAAAAGAATGAAATAATGCCATTTGTAACAACAAAGATGGACCTAGAGTTTGTCATACTAAGTGAAGTAAGTCAGACAAAGGCAAATATCATGTCACTTATATGCATAATCTTAAAAAAATTGAAACAAACGAACTAATTTACAAAACAGAGACAGCCTCAAAGACTTAGAGAAAGAATTTATGGTTATCAGGGCGCAAGGGTTTGGGGGAGGGACAGATTGGGAGTTTGGGATTGACAAGCACATACTGCTACATTTAAAATAGATAACCAAAAAAGACCTACTGTATACCATGGGGAACTCTGCTCGATACTCTGAAATAACCTAAATGGGAAAATAATTTGTAAAAGAATTGATACATGTACATGTATAACTGAATCACCTTGGTGTACACCTGAAAGTAACACAACATTGTTAATCAACTATACTTCAATATAAAATAAAAATTAAACAAAAGGAAAAAATAAATAAAATAAAATTGGAAATAAAAAGAAAGAAATTGTTAAGATAAAGGAACAATTACATGAAGATCTGGAAAATTCTCACCCTACCTATACTGCAGAAAAATTTTTTAAAAGTATGCTTTAGAGAGAACATTAGAGTTATGGCCGAACATTTGCAGAAGGGATTATAGGCTTGTGACTTATGAATCCAATCAACCGTTTCAGCTGAAGCCAGGAACAGAAATGGAGTTATACTAGCACAATCACTACCAGCTTAGACTGAGGGGAGAAAGATAAAATAAAATAAAGGAAAGCTATTAGACTGGTGTGCTTATAAAACAAGAAGATTAGGACACAGACAAAGAAAAATAAAAGAGCATATAAATACAGTAAAATATTGTGGCCAACTACAAACCAAGGAGGGAAGCCTCAAATAAATTAACTCTACTGACAGAAAGATCTTGGTTTTCTAGGCTCCAGAACTGTGAGAAAATACATTTCTGTTGTTTAAGACACCCAGTCTGTGGTATCTGTAATGTTAGCCTTAGCAAACTAGTACACATTTTTATTTAATGTGACAGATTTATTTTGGAATAAAAAATAACAAAATTTAATAATTTTAATATTCTAAAAACAATCACTCTTTTGGCTATATTAGTTTTTTTTTCCAAAATATATTGAAGATTATCATTTTTAAAAAAAAATTTTACTGAAGTGTAGTTAATTTATAATGGTGTTTTAGTTTTAGTTGTATAGCATAATGATATAGATATATGTGTATATATATATATTTCTGAAATATATATATAGTTCTGAAATATGTATATATTTCAGATTGCTTTCCATTATAGGTTATTTGAAATATTGGGTATCTTTCCCTGTGCTATAGAGTAGGTCCTTGTTGGTTATGTACTTTTTATTTAATAGTGTGTATATGTTAATCCCAAACTCGTAATTTATACCTCCCTTTCCCCTTTTGTAAACATAGGTTTGTTTTCTATGTCTGTGAGTCTTCCTGTTTTGTGAATAAGTTCGTTTGTATCCTTATTTTAGATTCCACATATAAGTGATATCATATGATATTTCTCTTTCTCTGTCTGACTTACTTCACTTAGTATGGTAATTCCTCAGCCCATACATGTTGCTTCAAATGGCATATTTCATTCCTTTTTTATGGCTGAGTGATATTCCATTGTATATACACCACATCTTCTTTATCCATTCATCTGGTGTTGGATATCTAGGGTATTTCCATGACTTGGCTCTTGTAAATATTGCTTCAGTGAACATCGGGTGCATATACCATTTTTTTTTTTTTTCTGTTTTGGATATATACCTAGGAGTGGGATTGCAGGATCATATGGTAATTCTATTTTTATGTTTTTAAGGAACCCCCATACTGTTCTCCATTGTGCCTGTACCAATTTACATTCCCATCAACAGTGTAGGATGGTCCCTTTTTTTCCACACCCTCTCCAGCATTTTTTATTTGTAGACCTTGTGATGATGGCCTTTCTGATAGAGTGAAAAGTAACCTTGTTATAGTTTTGATTTGCATTCCTCTACTAATTAGTGATATTGAGCATTTTTTCCTGTGCCTGTTTGCTATCAGTATGTCTTCTTTGAATATATATATATATAGATAGATAGATAGATAGATAGATAGATCTGCTGCCATTTTTTTTTATTGGGTTGTTGGTTTTGTTATTGATATGCACAAGCTCTTTGTATATTTTTGAGATTAGTCCCTTGTCAGTTGCATCTTTTACAAATATGTTCTCCAATCCTGTATGCTTTCTTTGTTTTATTTATGGTTTCATTTGCTGTGCAAAAAGATTTTAAGTATAATTAGGTCCCATTTATTTATTTTTGTTTTTATTTCCAATACTCTAGGGGATATATCCAAAAATATACTGCTGTGACTTAAGTCAAATATTGTTCTGCTTATGTTTTCTTCTAGGATTTTATTGAAGTGTATTTGACTTACATTGCTGTGTTAATTTCTTCTGTACAGAAAACTCTAGGATTTTTACAGTATCATGTCTTACGTTTAGGTCATTAGTCCCTTTTATATTTTTATATGCTGCTAGAGAAAGTTCTGATTTCATTTTATTACATGTTGCTGTTCAATGTTCTCAGAACCACTTATTGAAGAGACTTTCTTTTCTCCATTGTATACCCTTGCCTACTTTCTGGGTTTGTTTCTGGGCTTTCTATCCTGTTCCATTGATCTATATGTCTGTTTTTGTGCCACTACCATATTTTTCTCATGACTGTTGCATTGTAGTACAGTCTGAACTCAGGGACCCTGATTCTTCCAGCTCCATTTTTCTTTCTTAAGATTTATTTGGCTATTCGGGGTCTTTTGTGGTTCCATACAAATTTTAATATGTTTTTTTTCTAGATCTGCAAAAAAAAAAAAAACAAAACAAACAAAAAAAACCACGCCATTTGCAATTTAATAGGGATTATACTGAATCTGTAGTTTGCCTTAGGTTATATGGTCATTTTGACAATATTGATTATTCCAGTCCATGAATATGTTATATCTTTCCATCTGCTTGTGTCATCCTCAGTTTCTTTCATCAGTGCCTTATGGTTTTCCAGTACAGGTCTTTTTCCTCCTTAGGTAGGTTTTTTCTTAGGTATTTTATTCTTCTTGATGTAATGGTACATGGAATTTTTTCCTTAATTTATCTTCCTGATTTTTCATTTTTAGTGTATAGAAGTACAACAGATTTCTGTGTATTAATTTTGTATTTTCCAACTTTACTGATATCATTAATGAGCTCTAGGATTTTTCTACCAACATGGTTTCTTAAATGGACTAGCACTGAACACATATTTCTCAAAGAAGTTATACAAATAGCCAATAAGTACATGAAAAGATGCTGACCATGACTAGATATTAGGGAAATGTAAATCAAAACCACAACGGGATACCACTTCACAACCCATGGTATGGCTATTATAAAACAAAAATAATGGAAAATAGCAAGAGCTGGTTATGATGTGGAGAAATTAGAAACCTTGTACAGTGGTGGTGGGAATGTAAAACATGCAGCTTTTGTGGAACACAGTATGACAATTCCTCAGAAAATAAAGCATAGTGTACCATATTATACATCAATTCCATTAGAAGTTATATAGCCAATAGAATTTAAAGTGGGGCCACCAAAATAATTGCAAACCCATGTTTATAGCAGCTTTGTTTGTCAGAGCCATAAGGTATAATTAACCCAAATGCCCATCAATGAATGAATGGATAAACACAATATGGTATATGCATAGATAGAATACTTTTAAGCTTTAAAAAGGAATAATATTGTGATGCATGATACAACATATAATCATTCTAATTGAAATAACCCAGACACTAAAGGACAAATATTGTAGTATTTCACCTATATGAGGTATCTAGAATAGTCAGAGTCATAGAGACCTAAAGATAATTATGTGCGTACCTTAGAATAGAGGTTATCAGGAGTTGGAAGGAAGAGATAATAATATGTAGTTATTGTGTAATATGTAAAGAATTCCAGTTCAGAATAATAAAATATTTTGAAGTTGTATAGTGGTTGCCCCACACTGTGAATGTACTCAATGCTATTGAACTTTACAATTAAAACTGGTTAAAACTGTAATTTATGTATATTGTATAACAATAAATATGTACTATGAAAATAAACTAGATTTTTATATTTTATATCTATATATTAGATATATCAGTTTATTTCTGGATTCTCATTTCTATTCCATTCTATATGTCTAGCCAAATGCAAATACGATACTGTTTTGATTACAATGTCTTTGAGGTAATTTATATATATATATATACATATATATACATAGGCTGCATTTGGTTTTCATTGCTGCACGAGGTCTCTCTCTAGTTGCGGCAAGTGGGAGCTACTCTTCATTGCAGTGCATGGGCTTCTCATTACAGTGGCTTTTCTTGTTGCAGAGCATGGGCTCTAGCCACACAGGCTTCAGTAGTTTCAGCACATGGTGTCAGTAGTTGTGGCACACAGGCTCAGTAGTTGTGGCACACGGGCTTATTTTCTTCATGGCATATGGGATCTTCCTGGAGCAGGGATTGAACCCATACCCCCTGCATTGACAGGTGGATTCTTAACCTCTGTGCCACCAGATAAGTCCCATTTTGAGGTAATTTTGATATTGGAGACTGTGAATATTCCACTTCTTTTCTTTTTCAAAGTTGTTTTGGCTATCTGTGGTTGCTTGTGATTCCATAGGAATTTTAGGATCAGTTTTTCAAATTTTAGCAAAACAATTATTAAGATTTTCATATATATTTAAGTAAATCAATACACTGTTTTGGGTAGTATTGACATATTCACCATATTAGGTTTTCCATTTCATGAACATGGGATCTCTTTCCATTTATATAGGTTTTAAATACTTTTTTCAGCAATATTTCTTTTCAGTTCAAAAATCTTTCAACATTTTTGAGGTTGTTGCTGTATTTATTCCTTGCTAGCTTGTTATTTTGCATACAATTGTAGATACAACTGCTTTCTTAATCTTTTTATACATTTCATTCCTCATTTCTATACAGAAATAAAACTTATTTTTGCATTGATTTTGTGCTTTCCTCTAGGCATAATTAATTGCTGCACTCTAGTATCCTTTTAGTAATTGTTTTTTGGATTATATTTATGTAGGATCATGTCATCTGCACTGACAATTTTCCTTCTTTCTTTTCAAATGTGATCCCTTTTATTTCTTTTACTTTCTAGTTTTTCTGGCTAGAACTTCCAGTAGAGTGATGAATAATAGTAGTAAAAGTCGAATGTTTGTATGGTTCCTGACCTTGGAAGAAATGTTTCAGTCATTCAACATCAAGTCTGATGTTTGTTATGAGTTTACATATATCCCCGTTATCCTATTGAGGAAGTTTTTTTCCCCTTAATTTTCTGAGTATATTTATTGTGAAAGGGTGTGGATATTTTCAAATGACCTTTATTATCATTGAAATAATCATTTTTTTTCCAGTTCATTCTATTAATATACTGTGTTACATTGATTTTCTTATGATTAACCAACCTTGCATTCCTGGGGTAAATCCCACTTGGACACGGTGTATAATCTTTTCAATATGCTGTTGGATTATGTTTGCTAGTATATTGTGGGGGATTTTTGCATCTATATTTATAAAATAATATTGGTATATTTTTCTTGTGATGCCTTTTCTGGCTTTGGCATCAGTGTAATGCTATCCTTATGAACAGAATTAGGAATTGTCTGTCCTCTATTTTTTGGAAGAGTTTGAGAAAGATTGGTGATAAGTCTTTAAATATTTGGTAAAATTTACCACTGAAGCCATCTGGTTCTGGAGCTTTTTGTTGTTCTTGTGAGGTTAGTTTTTGATTACTGATTTATTCTCTTTTGTTGTTTAAAAAGACAGCCCTTTTCTCATTTATTTATATTGACACTCTTGTCAAAAATCACTTGGGCATATACAGGAACATGTGGTGGGTTGCTCTTTACTACTCCATTGGTGTCTATATATGTTTTAATGTAAGTATCAGACATTTGATTACCATTACTTCATATTAAGTTTTGCAATTAGGAAGGCTGAAACCTCCAATTTATTTCTTATTTTTCAAAGTTATTTTGACTATTTGAGATTTCTTATAATTCCACCTAAATTTAGGATGGATGTTTTCCAAAAAATATTATTGGATTGTAATAAGGATTGCATTGAATCTATAGATTCTGTATGTAGTATTGACATCTTAACAGTATTGTCTTCCAATCCATGAACATGGAAGGCCTTTTTGTTTATTTGTGTCTTCTTTCTTTTTTGTTCCCCAGAGGCATTTTGTAGATTTCAGTGTACAAATCTTTTACTTCCTTGGTTAAATTTATTCCTATATATTTTATTGGTTTGATATAGAAGCATAACTAATGTGAGTATTGATTTTGTTTCCTGCAAATTTGATGAAGTTGTTTATTCTAACAATTGTTTAATCTTTAGATTTTTCTACATATAAGATTATGTTGTCTACAAATAAATATAATTTTATCTTTTGCTTTGCAATTTGGTCATGCTTATTTCTTGTTCTTGCTTAAATTCTCTATTAAGGACTTAAAGTACTACATTTAGATGATGCTAAAGTGCACATCCTTTTCTTTTTCCTAATACTAGAAAAAGATGTCTCAGCCTTTCACAATTGAGTGTGATGTTAGCTCTGGGTTTTTCATATATGTCCTTAATTATATTGATGTATTCTCCTTCTATTTAGTTAAAATTTTTATTATGAAATTATATTGAATTTTGTGAAAAGGTTTCTCTGCATCAAGATAACCATTTTTTCTCTTCATTCTGTTTATGCAGTGTATTGATTAAATTGTCTGATTTTCTTTTTTTGGTGATTTTTTTAAAAATTTGAAGTATAGTTGATTTACAATGTTTCAGGTGTACAGCAAAGTGATTTGGTTATATGTATACATACATCATATATATCTTCTCTTTCAGATTTGTTTCCATTTCAGGTGATTACAATATAGTAAATATAGTTCCCTTTGCTATACAGTAGGTGTTTGCTGTTTATATATTTTGTATATCATAGTGTTTATCTGTTAATTGCAAATCCCTAATTTATCCCTCGCCTCCCCTTCTCCCTTTAACAACCATAAGTTTATTTTCTGTGCCTGTGTCTATTTCTCTTTTGTAAATAACTTTATGTACATCACTTTTTAAGATTCCATATACAAGAGATATATATTTGTCTTTGACTTACTTCACTTTGTATGATAATCTCTAGGTCCATTCATATTGCTTTAACTGGCATTATTTCATTATTTTTTTATTGCTGAGTAATATTCCATTGTATATATATATATATATATATATATATATATACCATTACTTCTTTATTCATTCCTCTGTCAAAGGACATTTAGGTGGCTTCTATATCTTGCCTATTGTAAATACTGCTGCTATGAATATTGGGGTTCATGAATCTTTTCAGATTAGAGTTTTCTTGGAATGTATACAGATGTTGGATTGCAGGATAACATGGTAACTCTATTTTCAGTATTTTTTTAAGGAACTGAATACTCTTCTCCATAGTGGGAGCACCAATTTATATTCTCACCAACAGTGTAGGAGGGTTCCTTTTTCTCCACACCTTCACCAGCATTTATTATTTGTAGACATTTTGATGATGGTCATTCTGACCAGTGTGAAGTTATACCTCACTGTAGTTTTGATTTGCATTTCTCTAATAATT
Source organism: Lipotes vexillifer (assembly GCF_000442215.2). Lineage (NCBI taxonomy): Eukaryota > Metazoa > Chordata > Mammalia > Artiodactyla > Lipotidae > Lipotes > Lipotes vexillifer. The sequence goes on from NW_006771059.1 coordinate 110,996, forward strand.
AGTGACACTGAGCATCTTTACATGTGCGTTTTGGCCATCCATATGTCTTCTTTGAAGAAATTTCTATTTAGGTCTTCTGCCAATTTTTTTATTGTTTGATATTGAGCTGTATGAGTTTTTTGTATAGTTTAAAAATTAATCCCTTGTCAGTTGCATTGTTTACAAATATTTTATCCAATTCCTTAGGTTGTCTTTTAAGCTTTTAAGTTTAACCAGTTCCCATTTGTTTATCTTTGCTTTGTTTCCATTACACTAGGAGACAGATCCAAAAAAATATTACTGTGATTTATGTAAGAGTATTCTGCTTAGGTTTTCCTCTAGGAGTATTAAGGTATCCAGTATTATATTTAGGTCTTTAATCCATTTTGCATTTATTTTTATTTGGGTTAAAGAATGTTCAAATTTCATTCTTTTACATGTAGATGTCCAGTGTTCCTAGCACCATTAATTGAAGAGACTGTCTTTCCTCCATTGTATATTTTTGCCTACTTTGTCATAGATTAATTGACCATAAGTGTGTGGGTTTATTTCTTGATTTTCTATCCTGTTCCATTGATCTATTTTTCTGATTTTGTGCCAGAACCATAGTGTTTTGTTTCCTGTAGCTTGGTAGTATAGTCTGAATACAGGGAGCTTTATTCTTCTAACTTTGTTCTTTCTCAAGTTTATTTTGGCTATTCAAGTCTTTTTGTTTCCATATACAATTTAAAATTATTTACTCTAGTTCTGTGAAAAATGCCATTTGTAATTTGGTAGGGATTGAATTGAATCTGTAGATTGTCTTGAGTTTTAGGGTCATTTTTATAATATTGATTCTTTTTATCTAAGAACACATTATCTCTTTTCATCTGTTCATATCCTCTTCAATTTCTTTCTTCAGTGTCATAGTTTTCTGAGTAAAGTTCTTTTATTTCCTTAGGTAGGTTTATTCCTAGGTAATTTATTATTTTTGATGCAGTGGTAAATTACATTGTTTCATTAATTTCTCTTCTTAATAGTTTGCTGTTAGTGTATAGAAATGCAACAAATTTCTGTGTATTAATTTTGTATCCTGCAACTTTAGAAAATTCATTGATAAGCTCTAGTAGTTTTCTCATATCATCTTTAGGGTTTTCATTGTGTAGTACTATGTCATCTGCAAACAGTGACAGTTTTACTTCTTCTTTTCCAAGTTGGATTCCTTTTTTCTTTCTTCTCTGATTGCCATGGCTAAGACTTCCACAGCTATGTTGAATAAAAGCAGCAAGACTGACCATACTTGTCTTGTTCCTGATCATAGAGGAAATGATTTCAGCTTTTCAACTTCGAGTATGGTGTTAGCTGTAACTTTGTCCTTTATGGACTTTATTATGTTGAGTAATTTCCCTCTATGTCCACTTTCTGGAGGGTTTTTATCATAAATGTGTGTTGAATTTTGTCAAAAAGTTTTTTGGCATCTATTGAGATGGTCAGATGGTTTTTATTAAATTTGTTGATGTGGTGCATCACACTGATTTATTTGTGGATACTGAAAAATCCTTGCATCCCTGGGATAAATCCCACTTGCTTAAGATGTATTATCTTTTTAATGTATCATTGGATTCAGTTTGCTAATATTTTGTTGAGTATTTTTGCATTTATGTTCTTCAGTTATATTGGCCTATATTTTTCTTTTTCTCTGATATCTTTGTCTGGTTTGGATGCCAGGGTGAATCTGGCCTCATAGAATGAGTTTTGAAATGTTCCTTCCTATGCAATATTTATGAATCGTTTGAAAGGATAGGTGTTAATTCTGCACAATCTGTTTGGTAGAATTCACATTTGAAGCCATCTGGTTCTGGACTCTTGTTTGTTGAATTTTTAGTTACTGATTCAATTTCATTACTGGCAATTGGTCTGTTCAAATTTTCTATTTCTTTTTGGTTCAGTCTTGGTAGATGGTACCCTTTTAAGAATTTGTCCATTTCTTCTAGTTTATCCATTTTATTCACATATAGTTGCTTACAGAAGTCTCTTATGGTCCTTTGTATTTCTGTGGTGTTGGTTGTAACTTCTTTTTTATTTCTGACTTTATTGATTTGAGTCCTCTCCTTTTTTTTCTTGAGGAGTATGGCTAAAGATTTATCAATTTTCTATAAATTTTCAAAGAATCAGCTTTCAGTTTCATTGATCTCTTGTATGTTTGTTTTCTTTATACATTTTTCAGCTACCATCTATTGTTTTATTGCAACCTGAAGGACTCTATTTAGATCTCGTGTAAGTCACATGTAATAGTTACAAACTCCTTCAATTTTGTTTATCTGTGGATGTATTTGTTCACTTTTTAGAATAGTTTTTCTAATATAGAATTTTTGATTTGCAGTTTTCTTCTTGAAACACTTTAAATATGTCATCACATTGCCTTCTAAACTCCATGATTTCTGATGGGAAATAGAAGTTAATCTCATTGAGGATCCCTTGTACATAAAGTGTTCCCTCTTGCTGCTTTCAAGAATTGTTTTTCCTTTGGCTTTCAACAGTTTAAGTATAATGTTTTTCCTTCTGAAATTCTTTGAGTTTAATTTACTTGGACTTTGTTGACATTATTGCATGTTTATCTTTGCATCTTTTCAAATTTGAGAAGTTTTAGGACAAGATTTTTTTGAATATTCCCTCTAATCCTTTCTCTTTGTTTTCTTCCAGCAATGACTGTTGATGGAGTTCCACAGGCTCTGTCACCTTTCTTCATACTTTTAAAAAAGTTTTGCTCCTCATGCTGTATAAATTTAATTGTCATATCTTCTATTATATTAATTCTTTTTCCTGCTCAAATCTGCTGTTGAACTCCTGTAACAATTTTTTTTATCCATTACTATAATTTTTAGCTCAGGAATGTCTATTTGGTTTATTTTTATAATTTGTATTCCTTTATTAATATTCTAATTTTGCTTATACATAATTTTTTCCTGGTTTCCTTTAGGTCTTTGTCCTTGTTTGCCTTTAGCTCTTTGAGGGATAAAGATACTTGGTGTACAAACTTCATCTAGGAAGTCCAGTGCCTGGGCTTCCTCAGGGATGATTTATGTCAATCAGTTTTTTTTTTTATTTTCTAAATAACAAATGTTTTCTTATTTCTTTGTATTCCTAATATATTTTTTGTTAATAATTGAACATTTAAATATTACAATGTGGTAACACTGAAAGTCAAATTCTCCTGTTCCCTGGGTTTCATTTAGTTTTTTTCTTTAATTGTTGAGGGTTGTAGTGTTCTATTTGTCTGGCAACTTGTTCAGCCCAAGGTGAAAACTTTAGGTCTTCTCAGATTTTTCTGAGCTTCCATGTTGACCTGGGCATTAGCATGCCTTTCTATATTTCCCTGTATACACGATGGCTTTAATTTGCTTCATTTTTCTCCCTGTTTTTTCTGCCCAGAATTTAGGTGAGCTACTAGTAGTATGTCACGAGTGTAATCCTATCTCAGGTGTCTGCAGATGGTTTGTACATATTGCTATGTTTTTGAGCAATGTGTAACACTTTTCTGATTTAGGTGATTTCAGAGTTTGGCAAAAGAGATATGAATGTCTTCCTTCAGTTTTTCAGGTGGCCTCCAGACAGTTTAGAACAAACCTACACAATATATATTTTTTAATAAATTATTCTCTGCTCCCCCCAGAATTAGTGACTAGGATCCCACAATTTGAGTACAGGTTGCTCTCTATAAGACTCCTACCAAGCCAGAGGGAATAAAGTAAGTCAAGTAAAAATGCTTGAAAAGAAAAAAAAAAAAAAAAGCTTAGTGAAGATTTCTTACCATTTTTCTTCTTTTATAAATTTATTTATTTATTAATTTTTGGCTGTGTTGGGTCTTCATTTCTATGAGAGGGCTTTCTCTAGATGTGGCTAGTGGGGCTACTCTTCATCGCGGTGTGCAGGTCTCTCACTGTCATGGCCTCTCTTGTTGCAGAGCACAGGATCCAGACGTGCAGGCTCAGTAGTTGTGGCTGTGGCTCACGAGCCCAGTTGCTCCATGGCATATGGGATCTTCCCAGACCAGGGCTTGAATCCATATCCCTTGCATTGACAGGCAGATTCTCAACCACTGTGCCACCAGGGAAGCCCCTTACCATTTTTAAGTTGACTTTTTCTTGATTCATTGTTTGCTTATTTGCTATAAACTATTGAATGCTTTCCATAGTTTTGACCAAGTTGTTTCTTATAGTTTCTGTTTATTTTTTAATATTTCTATGGGGAGATGGGAGCATGGAGCTGCTTACACTGACATTTTACTGATGTCAATCCTCTGAAACAATTTTACTGCAAATTGTTTCCTTGAATTTGGCAACATAGTGCATAGTAAGTATTTAATATTACTTTTTTGAGCTGACTGCATTATACAACTTTTTCTCTTTATATTTAACATCAAATTTAGGGGAATTTTAAATCATGCTTTCATGTGTTAACCTAATCTTTGGGTACAGTTAAGGTACAGTTCCCTGAGGCAGTGACATCTGAACTTTTATGTACATCATACATAATAATAATACTAATGTATTATGCATAAAATTAGTATTAATATATTATGAGTATTAGTATGTGTACACAGTGCTCTAAATGATTTTTCAAATATTTATAAATTTATTTTATTTATCAAGTGTTTATTGAGTACTGAATGAGTGTTGTTCACTGTTGTAGGAGCTGTTGTTATAGCAGTTAACAAGACAAAGTTCTTATTTAATAGATGTTATACTCTAGTGTGAGAAAACTACTTTGAGTTAGGTACTACTACATCCTCATTTTATGCTGGTGAAGCTGAGATGTCAAGATGTTAGTTAAATAACTTGCCAAGGGCCACACAGTGTTTGAACCTTGGCAGTCTGATGTTTTGTGTGTGAAAGTGGAACATTTTAGGCAGAGGATACATTGATACATTGTGTACATAGATCCTGAGATGAAAGAGCATAATGTATTTCTGATTGAAAGACAAAAGTAACTCTCCTTAAAGCTTTCCATTGACTTCAGAGACTTACTACGACTGCACTAAAGGAAGAAGAGTTTAAGGATGGCAAGGATGAAGGCAAAGGAGACGAGTTAGGAGGGTATTGAAAGTGTCTAGAATAGTTGATGGCTAGATAGGGCAGTGGTAATTTGGACTAAGAGGAGGATAATAATTTTTGGACATTTAGGATGAAAAATTTATAGAGCCTGATGAGGTACAGGATGTGGAGCTGAGGAATGTGGACAGAATGATGGTGTCATTAACTAATATTTGAAATAGAAATGGAAAATCAAGTTTGAGAGAGGATAAATAAGTGGTTCAGTTTAAGATTTATTAGGTTTGAGGCATCACTAGCATACTCATGTGCATAGATTCAGGCAACAACTTGAAACCCAGGGCAGAAATCAGGGCTAGAAATATGTTATTCACAAATCTATATATATATATATATATTTTTTTTTGCTGTACGCAGGCCTCTCACCGTTGTGGCCCCTCCCGTTGCAGAGCACAGGCTCCGGACGCGCAGGCTCAGCGGCCATGGCTCACGGGCCCAGCCGCTCCGCGGCATGTGGGATCTTCCCGGACCGGGGCACGAACC